>NW_012267218.1:32260139-32336584 GCF_000151885.1 Dipodomys ordii
GAAGGGTAAACAAAGGAGGAGGCTGCAATGCTTGGTAAGAAATGTACGCATTATCCTGCCCATGTAATTGTAACTCCTCTGTACAGCATGTTCACAAATAAAATAAAATTAAAAAAAAAAGAGTAACTAAAATGTCTCTTCAGTGTTTGTTGAAACTGAAATTGTAAATGGATGGCATAGCTGTTTGATTAAACTACCACCAAGAGTTATTACAAATTATGTTACTGCCATGGGATAATTATGACTATATAAACATAGGTCAGGTATGATCAAATCTAATATATGGGGGAATCCATCATTATTCTGTATGCTAGAGAAAAGGACAGGAAGGAAAAATGCCCCACGTGAATGGAATTTGGATAACAGAAATCAGATTATATCTAGATATGTGTTTATTTTTGCAGTTTGTTTAATGAGTCTATATTGTCTGAAATATAAGCGCATTGTCTCCTAAGATTAGTCAGAGTGAAAGCCTTCCAATTCGAAGGTATTTCCAGAGTTCTTTCAGTTTGTTTTCCTCCTTCCTCTGCTGAGTAGCTTTCTAGGCTTCTTTTTCACTTTTTAGTCTTCTGGCTTCACCAACAGAAAGGTTCCCTCTCCCTCCAAAAGACTTTTCATCTCCTCTTGAGAAAGGATTAACTTGTTCCCTAAACTATAGCCCAGTGACAAAACACCTGTCCCCACCTGGCCAGGCCTCACTTCCAGTGGCCACCCAGGGTTGAGGGCCTGAACACTAACACCATCTTGTCTTTTCTAGAATCCTTGACTCCTTGGGGGTCTGCTTCGAGCAGAAGGATGGAGGAGGATGTGGAAGGATGAAGTCAAATGTTTCACAGCTGCAGTTTTATGCCAAATGTGACTTGGGCTGCAGCCCCACAGCTGCAAAGCAAGCCAAGTAGCCTGCCACGTCCACAGCCACAGAGCCTCTAGGGGGATAAGAATCATACAGCCAGATGTTACTTTTAGGGAAAAAAAAGTGCGTGCAGAACTTGGCCTCTGAACAACCCATCTGTCTGACTTATCTTCTACTTTGTCACAGAAAATGAAAACTCTGCTAGGTAGGCATGGGAAACACCAGAGTGCGAACAGAGCTTGACTATGAAAAGAAAGTCATGAAACACTTTTCCCCCCTAAAACATTTATTCTGGAGTTTCTCAGATTTCTTAACTTGAATTCAAATTGTTGTAATGAGCTTTCCAGGAGGAAAAGCAATCTGTTGATTAGCTGCTGACACAGTTTTGCTTTATTCTACTTTGAATATCTATTGGGTTTGAGGAAGAAAGCTTTTCTTATTTATTAAAGAAGTAAATCCTTCGTGTGTGTGTGTGTGTGTGTGTGTGTGTGTGTGTGTGTGTGTGTGTTTTGCCAGTCCTCGGGCTTGAATTCAGGGCCTGGGCACTGTCCCTGAGCTTCTTTTGCTCAAAGCTAGCACTCTACCACTTGTGCACCACGTTCAGCCTTTTCTGCTTATATGGTACTGAGGAATCGAACCCAGGGCCTCAGGCATGTGAGGCAAGCGCTCTACCACTGAGCCACCTTCCCCTCCCCCCTACCCAGCCCCCGTGTTCTTTTCAGAATGAATTTCCTTCTTGTGTTAACCCATTGTATTTTCCAGGTCTGTATTTTCCAGGTTGTTTCCTGCCCAAGAGTGTCGGGGTGAGGAATATGTTGGATGCCATGAGCTAGCCTGGTTCCCATGTATTAGGCTGTGTCCTGTACAAGTTTTTGCCCCACTGAGAGGGCATCTTGATAGAAATAACAACGATATTAGCCCCTTTCTAGACACTGAACATACAGGATTGCCTTGGCCTGGATGAGATAACTTTTCCTTGTTAGTATAAAGTATGATGATGATGATGATGTCAGTCATAGGACTTGAACTTTTGGCCTGAGTGCTATTTCTGAGCTCTTTTGCTCAAGGCTAGTGCTTCACCACTTTGAGCCACAGTGCCACTTGCAGTTTTCTGGTGGTTAATTGGAGATAAGGATTTTCCTGCCTGGACTGGCTTTGAAGTGTGATCCTTAATCTCAGCCTCCTGAGTAACTAGGAACACGGGTATGAGCCACCAGTGCCAGGCTAGTTTAAAGTATGACTTAGGCTCTACTTGACCCCAAATCAGCCCTCCAACCTGGGGTCACTGCTTTCTCCACTGTGAGCCAGCAGTACCCAAGTCTCAAGCATGGAGCCTTCCTAACTGCAAACTCAAGGACTGTGTAGGATGTCTCCCAGGGTCAGAACACTAAGGCTAACCCCAAATATGTACCTTCATTCTGACTCAGGCCTTGTACTTACATTGAAGAGATAGACTCTTGTTTTATTTCCTTAGCCTGGTGGCTGAGGAAGCAACTGCTACCTGCATGGCATCTCAGTCACCATACAGCGATAACCTTTACCCTTGGGCATGCCCTGAACTCGGTATGGCTCCTGCTCCCACCTTAGCTGATGGTTCTTATTTCCCCAAAGGTTCTTTTCTCCTTGAATTTCTGCAAGTGATCTGCTTCAAGGTGAATCTTCCCCTAATCTTCCACCTGTCTGCCAATTTTGCTGTGTTCCTCAAGTTGTCAGCCTGCATGAACCACCTCCTTTCTCTCTTTTCTTGAATCCTTGGATACTTCTCGTTGAGGTCTTTCCTTTGAGTGGATCTGGTCTTATGTCTTTTCTTTCTTGCAAAGAAGAAGGTACACGTTTGGCTGAAATGGGCGTGCTGGGTCTCAGTAACATCGTCTTGTCCTTACTGCCATCCTGGCTTCCTGATAGATGAGGGGGGATTTTACCCAATTTCAAGAGGCCTAAGAGGAAAAATAAGGCCATTCTTTGAACCTCAGCTGCATTATGCTGGTGAGCCCCAGCAATGTTTTGCTCACTCTCCGCCCCCATTACTCTCCTGTATGGTTTGCTTTGCTTAACATTTTTGTTAGTCTTGGTTCCCATCCCAATCATGTGGTTTTGTCTTTAAAAGCTTTGTGCAAGCTACTTTCTGGGCTGCAGGTCTTTGGGGCAGTAGTCCACCTGCAGTTACTGGCTTTCTAATAAAGACTCCTAATTTGACCTCTCAAAATGTGGCTTCTCTGTTTCTCACAAATGAATTCCCCTATAACAGGCTATGCTCTGAGATGGAGCAATTTGCTCTAGGAAGGGCAAGCCTGCGTGAGCAAATAATCACTTGCACATTTTAGAGGACATGCTTCCTTAAGTGCATGTACTCGGGCATGAACAATGCCAACAGTTCTTACCAACATCTTTATTCCCTCCAGGAGTTTTCTGGAGAAGTTAAGGGTCAGGGACCAGTTGATCATGCGCACATATGGTCATAATTAGTGGTATTATTTTCTTACTAACTATAAGATTCAAGGGCAGATGTCCAAAGAGTACAGAAAAGAGAAACTCACATAGGGAACAAGTGGAGAGTGACTGAAGACAGATTTTCCTTTCTGTCTCATTTTACCTTGCTCTGGTTCTGTCTGGCTCCACCTATAACAAGTTGTGGAGATGTTTGGCATATTGTGTGTTCTGAATGAAAACTGGATACAAACATTGGTTTTTAGACTCTATGGTAAAAGAAGAAACAAATATAGAATTTGTTTTTTTACTTGGAAGTAGACAGAAAACCAGAGACAGGAAATATCATGACACCATTTAGTAGACTGTAAGGTCATTAATAGAATTCAAGGTCATAGGTAAGTCACAGAGCAATCGGTCCTTGTAATACTAGTGTTAAACTGAGTGGATACTCTCTGATCCTCATGTAAACATTCCTATATCTTCAATTAATTTGGTATATCACCTCTCCAATGTTGTGGAGAGATGGACTGTGTAGGCTGAGGGAAGAGTTTAATGTTTATGATTGGTGGATCACTAAGTGGGAGTTGAAGACATTCTGGTGGTTTTTCTTGAAGTCTTAAGGGATGGAGATGAGTGAACCCCTAGAGATGGTGATCCAGAGTGCTTGGAATGTGGCTTTGGAGACAGCAAGGGCTGTGTTCTCTCTAGTACTTAAGTGTTTACCAGTTGTAACCTCCGCTGTACTTTTCTCATCAGTGAATGGAGTAGGGAGGGAGAAAAGGGTGATCATCTGACACCTATGTTGTAGGGGGTCGTGAGTGTGTTTTGGAGCACATACTATCACGTGATGTGATCTTACATTACATGGTCACATGTAATATTACATGATATGATCTTATATAATATTACATGGTGTACTCCTACATTATATAATACAGTATGATTTTATATAATGTTACAAAGGTCCAAATAGAGTCTCGTAGGAGGAAAGTGCATGTGGGTGGCATCTCTCTTTGTTATTAGAGGAATTCCCAATATCCCAACAAAATAGCTTCATATTCTTGTAAGCAGAATTGCTCCAAAGAGGCCAAAATACTTTTATAGTTGAATCTTCCAATATAGGAAAAGAAGGAACTACTAAGAACTGTATGTAGTTTATATACTTGTAAGTGTTAGATGCTATTAATGTATGCATTCCCACAGGCAGTATCATTCCAACGATTCTGTTAGTCATAAGGCCCTGGTGCCCTACAAGGTGGTCTGGAAGGGACCCAAGTTCAAAGTTGTGTGGTCTTTCTGTCCTATTTGTGTCTTCCTATAATTAAAGGTTTAGCCTCATTTGGAGATAAGATGAAAAAGTCGAGAGCTGAAGCTCACACTAATAGCTCTTGAAGCCTCTTGGCTGTCAGAAGGGATAAGAGTTTAACCAGCATTGTAATATGGGATGAGCACCCGGTCAGGAGTGAGGTTACAATCCGTCAGACATTGCTAAGGGGTTGTAGGAAGTTGTTTCTCTTCTCCAGGCTTCTAAAGTGCTTTGTCATTTGATGAGAAGACTAAGAATAGATGCTTAAATGTACATAATTCTGTGTGTCATGAAGTTCACACATATGTATTGGGCATTGGGCAGGGTTCTTAAAAGCTGAAATAATTTAGCTATGTGAAAGATTTGATTTCATTACAGTAACTTCTCCTTAAAAATAACCAAAATTAGCCAAGTGCTGGTGGCTCAGGCCTGTAATCTTAACTACTCAGGAGGCTGCGATCTGAGGATAGCGGTTCAAAGCCAGCCCATAGACTCTCATAGGAGTCTGTAGACTCCTATCTCTAATTAACCACCAGAAAATGGGAAGTGGAGCTGCAGCTTCAAGTGGTATAGTACTAACTTTGAGTGTGAAACCTCAGGACAGTGCCCAGGCCCTGAATTCAAGTTCTACAACCAACAATAAATAACTAAATAACTAACATTAACAACCATCTTTAGATCTATCTTGCAGATCTATTTAAGGTCTACAACATTAGAGAAGGTATTTACTGGAGACCAAAGGAGTAAGGAATGAAATCTGGAAAGAACCCTAGGCAGAAAAGGACAATCCTGAGGTAAAAATCAGCAAGGCTGGTAACTGCACAACCCCAGAAGATATTTGTCATTTAGGTTTTTTTTTTTTAAAGGTGTACAATGCCAAATATTTCTTTTTTAATGTTTTTTTCCATCTTTTTAAATTTTTTATTTTATTTCATTGTAGAAGTGCTGCACGGAGGGCTTACAGTCACCTAAGTCAGGTAATAAGTACATTTCTTGTCGAACAGTGTGTCATTTAGTTTTCATTTTATTATTGCCTCACTAATTTTCCCTGTGTGGTTCATTTTTCTCCTCCTTACTCTGAAGCATCCCTTATTACACTGTTTTTTTTTTGGTTTACATACAAAGGCTTAAAAAGCCATGCTGGTGGTAGAGCACTAACCTTGAGCTGAAGAGCTGAGGGACAGCGTCCAGGCCGAGTTCAGGCCCCATGACCGAACCCCCCAAAAAAAGCCATGCTGGGATATTTTTAGAAGGTATTCATATCTAAAAAAACCATTGACTCCTCTTAGAGACAGTTGCTGGTGGCTCACATCTGCAATCATACATCTCAGGAGGCTGAGATCTGAGGACCATGGGTTCAAAGCTAGCTCAGGTAGGTAAGTTTGTGAAACTTTTATTGCCAGTTCAACATCAGAAAGCCAAAAGTGGATATGTGGCTCAAGTGGTAGAGTGCCAACCTTAGGAGAAAAAGCAATACAAGAGTTCAAGTGCTGAGATTTAATCCTAGCCACCCCCCCCCTCACACACACACAAATGCACATTCATGCACATGCATGCAAGCACAAAGACTATTCTTAGTTTTTCTCTTGGCCCACATAGATTAGTTGGAAGACAGAAAATCATTTCTCAGTAAATAACTCATGCGTATTTGGACATGACTGTTTCTATGAGAGACAGGAACGCTACAACTGTAGACCTTTATTTGAAAAGAAAAAGTTAAAAAGTTTATATTTGCCTAGGGCTTTGGTGAAAATAATTAATTCATAAAGAAACAGGAGACATGAAATACGAGAAAAAGATTTAAAAACAAAATGCAAGATTATGTTCTGGTTTAAAGAGAGCCTGTGGCAAAAGGCATTTCATAAGCAATTAATTACTTTAATTTCTTTGACTATAAATATCTTATGGTCAGAGAAACAGATTTCTTTATAAATTATTACTTATATAAATTATTCAAAGACAGTGGGGGCATTTATTATGATTCCAGATTCAGGCAGGTTTTAGAATGGGTCATAAGTATGTCAGTTCTGGTTCTCAAATTTCATCCTTCAAAGGTTCATTTCTTTAGGTCCTGAGGACCTTTTGTCCTTCTAAGCTCTCCAGTAAACATTAGTGCTTTATGTTTTTTCCAGGGAGGACAGAGGCGGTATGTGAGGGTGGCACTGAGGGCAGAGGAAGTAGAGGAGTACAATCCCTTTAATTTCACAGTTGTAGCCTGAGTTGTGTCCCTGGGGCTGGGCAGGAGGCTAAAGGCTAAGAAGCCTAATAATAAGACTCATTAATTCAGATATGGAGGGTTATCTTGATCGGAAGAGCACAGAACTCATTCTTGAAAAGTGAATGCAAAGATTCCAAAAAAAAAGGGGGAATGACTCCAAGTGCTAGACACTGTGGAGTGCTAAGAATTCTGTTCCCGCTTTTGCCTAAGGGGTCACTGGGCATCTTTCTCCACCTAGTGGCCAATGCCTCATGGCCACAAAGCTGAAAGACAATTGCTTATTATGGCAATGAAGCAAGAGAGGGTTCTTGTTTTGTAACACTAGGCTTTCAAATCCTAGAATGAAGAGGATATTGAAGCATATGTTTGCAAAAGCCAGTGGGTGTATTAATAATTAGGTTGGCTTTAAAGCTCTCATTGTTCAATGACATGCTTTGCATTCTGGTGGAGAAAGAGTGGTTGGGAATGCTTACTGATCAAGGAATGAATCAAATGGCACAGCCTGTGGGCCCGCTTCCTAACATGAAATGTTCACATTCCCAAACCTACTTTTCAGGAAACAATGGCGATGAACAGAAGAGATTGAAAAGATCCATAATTATTCGTTGGAAACTGATTTTTTAAATATTCATCTCGCTTGTGCTCTGGGTATGTCACTGGACGGGGGTGGGGTTTAGTGAAGCTCCCCTTCAAATATAGGAACTCTTCACTTATAGTCCTTGACTTCAATCGCAGAACAAGACGTTCTGGACAAGTCACAATGGTAAGAAAACTTGGCAGAGCTTTGTTGAATAAGTAAACAGGCAGGCAGTCAGACAAACATGGAAAAGGGGACAAATAGAAGGACAGGGGCACACTGTAGCAGAGTGTGGAAGCTCTCATAGGGACATAGAGCACACACACACACACACACACACACACACAGATGCACAGACAGACCCAGAGAGGGAGAGACAGACAAATATACACATAAGAAGATAACCCAGAGAGACACATAGCTTCTTGAGCTGTTGGGTATTTATAGGGTAAAGGCAGAGGGTCTGGCTTCAAGTTATGCAAAGCTAAGGTGCTTTGTCTTTGCTCTAACTACACCTGGTGTTATTCTCCGAATTTCCAGGTAAGAATGCATTCTGCCACAAAACAGATCCTTATCCTTGAAACCAGGAGGCACCTGCTGTCTGCATTTTCTGGCATCCTGTCAGACAGTGGTTAATCCTTGGGTGAGAACTGGATTCTTCAGGAAAGAATGCATTCAGTTGTCTCTCTTTGAAGCAAAGATAGGATTGCTAAATTTCTAAATACCATATTTCTCAGTTGCCTTCACCAGGCCTGTTTTCTTAAGTTATCCTGCTTGGTTTCCCCTAAAATGACTTTTGTTCCCTTAATCTCAAAGGGAAGGAATATCTACTGTTTTTGCTGTAAACTGACCACTTCTCATTTTCCCTTCATCTACCTGCTTCAGGTATGCTATAGATGTTCAATGAAAGCTTATTGGATTGAGCTGAATTTGATATATTTTTCTTGTACTTCATTTTAGTTTTTTATTTTTATAGTAATAAGTTATTATTATTTTACTATGTTCTTCAGTTTTATGGATATTAAACATAAATTCATCTTTTTTTTTTGCCAGTAACGAGTAAACTCATGATTTTACTCTTGCTCATTTTGCTTGCTCAGTTGGTGCTCTATCACTCAAATTCACCTCCAGTTGATTAGTTTGGAGATGCAATCTTGTAGACTTTTCTGCTGTGATATAGGAAGTTGTTCGAGAGATACTAAAAAGCCACATTTTGAGGGGTTGAATTGGGGGTCTTTATTAGAATGCTGGCAACAGCGGGTGGACTCCTGTCCCAAAGACCTGCAGCCTAAAATGTAGCTTGCACACCAGTATTTAAAGGCAAAAACCACATGTTTGGGGTAGGGACCCAAGCCCAACAAAAGCAAACCATATAGGGGCAAGCAAAGCAAACCATCTAGGGGAAACATCAGGAGTGAGCTTTCTCTGAAGCAGAGCTATTCTGGGGCTAAACAGCATGACACATCTGCAATTCAAAGAATGGCTTGTTTTACCTCTAGGCATTTTGGAAGTGTGAAATGGTCCAACCACCCAGCAAGATGCCAGGATGGCAATGATGTTACTTGGACCCAGTATCCTTATTTCACTGATTGGGGCAGTCTCAAAACACTAGCTCCAGATCTCAAGTTCTTGAGTAGTTGGATATATAGGGGTGCCCACTGAATATCTTTTCTTTTTCTTTCTTTCTTTCTTTCTTTCTTTCTTTCTTTCTTTTTTTGGTCAGTCCTGGGGCTCAAACTCTGGGTCCAGGCACTGTCCCTGAGCTTTTTTGCTCAAGGCTAGCGCTCAACCACTTGAGTCACAGCACCACTTCCAGCTTTTTGGTGGTTAATTGGAGATAAGAGTCATGGACTTTTCTGCCCAGCCTGGCTTTGAAACTGCAGATCTCAGATCTCAGATCGCAGCCTTCTGAGTAGCTGGGATTACAGGTGTGAGCCACTGGCATCTGTTGAAATAAGTGTTTCTACATTGTTAAATAGTTGAATGAAATCAAAAGGTTTATATTTCATGGCATGTTGTAGTGGTCAGAATGTTTGCATCCACTCCTTCCCCATTTCTATAAAGCTTGGTCGTTGGTGGGGTGGGATAGGAGATATCCGAGGAGGTGAGTGTAAAGTCTGCCTCAGACCATACAAGCCCAGGGCAGATACCTCCCTACCCTTTGGCTAATCTGCCCAATATCTGTGTTGCCTAGGTAACTGGTGTAGTAGGAAGACCCCTACTCAGGCAGGCAAGCCCACCCAGTCGTCCAGAGTGACAGAGCCCACTGCAACAAAGTTGATATTAAAGAAGCAACTTTATTGAGAAGGTTCCTACAATGACCGGCCAGGGCCGCAGCACAGGCTCGGGAGCTGATACTGCGACCCCGAGCGGCCCACATGCTTAGGTTTTTAAAGGCAAAAATCACAAGGTGAAGCCTGGTCACGAAGGCGCCCAATGAGGTTTTCACACACCCAAAAGATTGCACAGTCATACCAGACCACACGCAGGTGGCCAGTGAGGTTACACTTGTCACATAATGGCTGCTTAAACCAGCCTATCATTTTGGATTTAAATGACTCACAAATTCAACGGTAAAGCGGGCTTCAGGTAAACATACACAAAGGAGTTTAGTGGAGTTTAACATATACATGTGAAAAGGCGGAGTTTATAGTAAACTCAGGATGTCGCCAGCAGGCCAGCAGGAGCCGGATTACTGGCTACTTGTTTAGTTGGTCAGTCCTTAACAGAACAATGAAGGTGGGTCAAGTCGTTAAGGAGAGGGGGGACCTAGAGGCATTCTTTTCATTCCAAAAACTGGGCTGGTTGGAGCCAAGGTTTTTGTTTTTTTTCTATAATCCCTAAAACAAAAACAAAACCTGTAAAGAAGCTGTCCCAGCTGAGTCTCCTCTCAGGGCCTAGTTCACTGGCACACCTGGAAGTAGTAACCTCCCACTCCTGCTTGGGCCTCCCATCTGACCATAGGCAGTTCCCAGGCCCTAAGGTCGCATCCTGATCCAGTGTGGCTACACCCTTCCCCCACGTGGTCCACCTCCTCCTGTCCCTGGCCTAGATAGGTCCTGGCCCAGGGGTGGGTCGCCCCTTACAGTCATGCCTCTCCACCAGGCATGGCTGTGGCAGCAGTTTGGTAAATAAACTACTTTTCCAGTCTGAATATCTGTGGTGTTCTCTTACTTAGCTACCTAATGAAAAATGTACTTAATATACCTTACAGTGAGTAGGCAGGGAGGGCTTTGCCCTCAGGAATAGAATTAGTACCCTTGTGCAAGAGGCTGGGAGAAAGCTCTCTTGTTTTCCCTTCTGCTACGTGCAATGCATAGAAGCCCTGCTATGAGTGATGGGTCCTCACCAGACACTATGTTGCCCAGGGTGGACTTGAACACTTGGACTCCAGTCATCTTTCCAACTATTGCGG
Source organism: Dipodomys ordii (assembly GCF_000151885.1). Lineage (NCBI taxonomy): Eukaryota > Metazoa > Chordata > Mammalia > Rodentia > Heteromyidae > Dipodomys > Dipodomys ordii. The sequence goes on from NW_012267218.1 coordinate 32,270,939, forward strand.
GTACCAGCATATGCCACCACAAATTGGAGAACCACTTTTCTATTTACAACTTCCTTTTTGTGCTATAATTGCCAATGTTTGTTTCATGCCAGTAAAATATTCAGGACTGAAATAGATTTTGCAAATAGTAACATATGTGCGTGTATATGAAAATTATTTTTTTACTTATGCGAGGAAAGATGTTCATTTGATTATAGGAAACCTCTCCATTCTGGCATTTTTAAAAATTTAAACTGCTATTTTAAATGAACAGATAACGTTTCAAAGAAGAATCAAAGTCTCAAGGCATGGAAAACAATGAGAACTAAGCAATGCTCGATGTCGATTGACACTTTAAATTCTACAGAGTTTTCTTATTTCCTTTTTTTTTTTTTTTTTTTTTTACTGAGAGCTATTCATAAGGCCCAACTTCAATAACTTGGACAGTTCATGGTCATGTAGAGAGATGACCACATCAACAAATAACTACATCACACAGAGGGAATGTTTTATCATGGATAAAACTTGAAGCTCCTACTAATTATGGCTGTGAGGGGAAAAATTGTCAGGGATGGGTTTAAAGCTGGATGAATGGGTGGTTCCATCTAACATGGAGAAATGGAGGATGAAGACATGGAGAAGGTCTGCTGCTGGAGAGTGAGTGGAGTAAGCGGGATCGGCATGAAGATGTTATGGACTGTAGTTTGAATGTGTTGAATCACTAACAGTGTTACCAAAGGAAGGACCACCCAACAGACTACTTTGTAAGAAGGGCTATGATTGATAGCATGGGGGTACCAAAAGAGGGCAGAAGAGGGTGATAAATGTGACCAAGAGGGGAGTACAGAAGGAAGGGATTCCAAGCAGAGACTTAACTACAGGGCAAAGTTAGCTAAGTAAGGCAAAATGCTGAGGCTATTATGTTTAGCTGCATAGATATTATCTGCCTTCAGGGAATACTGCTTGTGCCCACGAAGATGTGAGTGGAGTCCCTTAACCCTTCAGGGTACAGCTTGATGCTGTGTGTTGAGTGGCCCTAAATCAGGACAGTCCTGGGCGGAAGAAGTGCCAGCACTTCTAAGCCCAGAGAAAAGATAAAGAGCATGCATATTTAAGGAAGGAAAAAGTGGATGCCAGTATCTGATGTGGAATCAAGAGTAAGGGGAGTGGAGTTTGGGGAGAAATAGCAGAAATTAAGCTAGAGAAGGTCAGCATGGTCTGACAGTTGGAGCATCTGACAGTTACAATTGCAGGGTAGATGCAATGGAGATGGAGAGAAATGAACACTTCAAAGATGAGTAAGCTTGAGATGCAGATAGGACATTCTAGAAACTGATGCCCAATTAAAATAATAGGTGGGACAAAGGGTGAACAAATACAGCAATGATACTCACTAGACACTAGGATGAAAGTGAACTATGCCACTTGTGGGGGAAGAAGGTTGGGAGAGAAAAACTGGGAGAAAATGAGGGAAGAGGTAACACTGTTCAAAGAGAAATGTACTCCTTACCTGACTTATATAACTTTAACCCCTCTGTACATTACCTTTACAATAACAGTAAAAATAGCAAGCGAATCATGCTTATTAATTTCAGGCACTATTTAATATTTAATATCAACTCATTCTCTCATTTTACAGATAGGATGTTGATGGAAGTAAAACAGAAGGCATTAGCTATAGGAAGTTTAGTCCAGGGAGAGAATCTGTCTATCATTTGCCAATATCTAGCTCTCATTTTTCAATATCTATAAATCATTTATCATCTGTTGATCTATATCTTTTGATTTATATCTATCATTTGTTAGTATATCTATCATTTACCAGTCTCTGACTACCTAACATCTATTTATTGATCAAATGTATTAATTCAGTCTGTTTTGCATTCCTTATTAGGATTTAGTACACTTGTATACAGTAGATCCTAATAAATACTATTATCATGTTACATATTAGCTTAGTTGATATTTTTTCCATTGTATTTCCAAGTTGCCTTTTTATCAATTGCTTCCTACGGCTTCCTTTTGGTTTGTTAGTATTTAAATTTGTTTTGAACTAAGTACTTTAATTACTTTCCTGTTTGAATGATGCAAGGATTTTTAAGGCCATGTTTGTTTGTTTTTTTTCCTGAGTATTACTTTAGTTTTATCCCATAGAGTCTGTTATTTACTATTTTAATTACTATTATTTTCTAATCATCTTATAGATTTTCTTTACATTTCCCATTTGATTTAAAATATCAAGAAATACTTTGTTTTAGGGGTAAAATAGCTTTTTAATTTTTATTTTTTTGGGGGTCCGGTCTTGGGGCCTGAACTCTGGGCCTGGGCGCTGTCCCTCAGCTCTTCAGCTCAAGGCTAATGCTCTACCACTTGAGCTACAGCGCCACTTCTGGCTTTTTTCTTTTTGCTTATGTGGTGCTGAGGGCCTCATGCATGCAAGGCAAGAGCTCTACCACTGAGCCACCTTCCCAGCCCTAGCTTTTTAATTTTTAAATTTGCAATAAACTTCATTTTATGTAATTATTATCAGAATAAATCACACTATACATTCTCCTTAGGAATTTATTGCTTTTTAATGGACTAATTTATAATCAATTTCCATGCATGTTCCAAGGACTCTTCATCCATCAATCAGCTCTTCATTACAGATGATGTTGTTTATGTAGATGATCGCTCTATTTTTTGTTATTGAATATCATAGACCCAGAAGAGGTCAATTTAAACCTCCTATTACCAATGTCTTAATATGTCATTCTTACATAACTTTTAAGTCATAAAAGTTGCTGCTCTGTTTTCTAGTGCATAAGTATCAAGGAAAGAAAAAGCAGCCCTGTTAGATAGCAATTGGTACCTGCCTTGACTAGCTCTGCTTTGACCTTTGACCATTTCACAGAATGTCCACATTAGACAGTCACCTCATGACAGTCATGGAGAAAGACAGAACAGGGTCACACTGTGGTCCTATGTGGATAAAGGTGAAAATGCAAGTACATGACCAAGAAAATGACCGCATATCACCTCTCTCAACTGGTGTCAGTGATTGTGGCTCTATTACCTTATAGCAGTGTTGGCCTTTCTGGGTCTTCCTGCGCCTTAAATGCTCTGGAGACATTGGATTATAGGATGGATACCACTTGGTTTAGAACAGAACCATACTTTTTTGAACTCTTCTTCTAATCACCTAAGAGACTCCAATCCTTCAGTGATGCTCCTAGTTCTAGGACTTCTCTTTCTTGACACAGCTTTGAATACTGATTCAATTTGTGTACTCGCTATTGTCCTATTCGGGTTTTCTATTTCTTCATGACCCTGTCTTGGTGGGTTGTATGTTTCTGGGAACCTTTAAAATCATGTATACACGAATTTCTTTCCTGTAACAGTTATTTTCAAATATTGTCTGCAGATTTTATAGTTTGGTACCTGCTTCTTCACTCTGGCTGCTGTTTAAATACATTAAAAAAAAAAAAAGAAATAGGAAAACCAAAGGAATAAATGGTCAATTTCTTCAAGGAAAGGACTTAGTCATCTGTATATTTTATACCTACCTTAGGTGTTAAGAGCATCTGTTTCTTGGCTCACAGCTGCTCCATAAATGTGTTCACTGGTTAAATTTCATCTTTAAATAATCGCACTTTAAAAGTTGCTATATGGATAGTTTTTGGAGGTTATTTTTGCCCAGGTGTTGTTGGTGTTTCACTTAAAATGAATTCCTCTAGTAAACATTTTGAAATTTAAAAGGTCCTAAGACTTCATAAATATTGTTGGAACTAATTGCTACTGAAAAGCTACAGAACAGGATTTGCCAGCATTTCCCCATGAATCTTGCAATTACTACAGTGAAGATCTATCTATCTATCTATCTATCTATCTATCTATCTATCTATCTATCTATCTATCTATCTATCTATCTATCTATCTATCTATCTATCTATCTATCTATCTATCTATCTATCTATCTATCTATCTATCTATCTATCTATCTATCTATCTATCTATCTATCTATCTATCTATCTATCTATCTATCTATCTATCTATCTATCTATCTATCTATCTATCTATCTATCTATCTATCTATCTATCCGTCCATCTATCTACCTTGTCTATGCATCTATATATCCATATATGTATCTATCTTATTTATCTGAACATGTATATCAACTTATACATGTACCTACATGCATACCTATTTAATATCTACCCATTAATACCTGTCTGTCTGTCTAGCTAGCTATCATTTCAAGAAGCAAGAACTCATAATTCTAAGCTTTTTTGAAAATAGTGCAGTATGGGTGTTGCAGGTGTACAATAGCTGGTTATTGGGCCATGTCATGCCGTGTCTGAGATGGCTGTGGTGGTCACCCTGTCATACAGAATAGCCTTCATTTGTGAACCATTTATCTTTTCCCTTTGGCCTTCTAGCAAGCAGATTAATTGGGGTAGAAAAATATGGGCATTTTTTAATGAGACTCAAGTCATTCTGGAAATTGAAGACCACATATGAGCATTTTTTTCTTGTACTTCCTGACAAGATTTCAAAATTGAGAGACAAAAATAAATGATAGGAATATTTAGAACTTGGCCCTAGAAATTAAAAAAATGATCACCAGCTCTTTGAATTACATTTCTGTTAACATGGAGACCTATTATGTATTCTCTCCACACTAAAGATTCTACTTTTGTCAGAGATTAATGTCCTCCTTTTTCATACACAAGATTAAAGAGGACATATAAATACGAAACATTTTCTTTCATTAATCTAAGTTTTAATTTGTCTTCTTGATGGACAAATTGCTGTGTCAGAATTAAAATTATAATAATGCCGCCTAAATGAAGTAGACAGTTTTATTTTAAATATGCAAAACTATTTGACATATTTCTTTATTTTCTTATGAGATGAGAAATTATATGATGGATTTTTAACTCCCAAAAGGAATCATTGCTTCTTTTTATATAAACTTACCCTTGGCTAGACGGACCCTGGGCTGGAAGACAGCTATGGAGAAGGAAGGAAGGAAGGTGTGTTTTGATAAAGGAAAGCTTATTGTGATAACCTGTTAGAATTATAAAAGGCCTAAGAGATGATCTCTTTATGATCCCTCTGTTACTGGTAAAGAAAACAGTGTTCAAGCACAGGCCTCGCCATCAGGTGGCTAAACAGAATCATAGTCAAGAAGGAATCATAATTGACTCCAGAAAGCACATATTCCACCCTCAGTACTCAGACTGCTTTTCTAGAGTGTAGAATCCCACCACCCTGCCCAGAGTATAGAGAAAGGATCTGTGAAAGGAATTCTCTATGTACAGTATTTCATGGCCAAGGATAGCTATGGCCTTTCTACTTAGTTATTTATGATCTCTATGATAATTGAGTATAAAATCAAATGAGCACTTTTCAAGGAGCATCATTGTCATGCAGGATGTCTGCCAACTTCCCTTCAGCTACCTGTTCTTACCCTTGGTAAACCAGATCTCATCTGCTCAAGCAGAAGCCCTGCTCAGGTGGGATTTTCCCAGAGGATGAGCTAGAGATCAACATATCACAGATTCTAACATTGCCAAGTTTTGCTGATGAGTACCAGAAAAGCTGGAATGCTTGGTATTTGAAAATCTGTGAAAATTTTAAAACATGATATGTATTAGGTGAAAACAAAGACATGTAAATATCATTGTAGAAATCTCATCTTACTCCAGTCTTGTTTCCTCTGTGGTATTCACTGGAGTGAATCAGATTGGTCAGATTTCAAGCTCCTTTTCTGTGTATACAAACAAACAAAAGCATTAGACTTTTTATAAAAAAGAAACTGCATTTGACATACTTGTCTTTGACCCCCAACAATCTTTTTTGGGTTGTACTCTATATTGGTTCTCACTTGCGCAAAGTTCTACAAGAGGAAATTCTATATATTATAACCTTTCTGTCTTGAAGGACATAAAAATTGCCTCTGGCTTTTTACTAGGACACAATACTAGAATGAGTATCCATCTGTGGTGATCTGTGTGAACATGTATGAGTTGAATACTCACACATGTTGGCCAAATCTATAGAAGGTGAATTAAATGCATTTAGGCATTCAAAATTCGTGTAGAGAATCATTTTTGTTTGCTTGAGAATTGGAGGCAGTGGTAAAAATTGGAGGCAGTGGGGGTGGATCTATCTACAAGTCCTGAGTATTCTCAATGCCAAGAGTTTATAGATACAAAGAAACTAAAATAATTGGATTTTTTCACTCATTACTTTTAGAGAAGTAAAAGGGGTTTGAACTTAGGGCCTTGGCTTTTTTTCATTCATGGCTAGTTCTCTACCATTTGAGCCTCCCTTCCATTTCTAGCTTTCTTTCTGGTTAATTGGAGATGAGACACTCTGGGACTCTTTTGTCCCAGCTGGCTCTGAATTTGAGATCCTCCTCAGATCACAGCCTTCTGAGGAGCCAGTGAGTCCCTGGAGATGGGTATCACTCACTTTTGTTTTCACCCAAAGTAGTTCTAAGCCAGAGATTCACAAGACTGTTCAGACTGCTGATTTGCTAAAAGGACTAACAGGCTCCAGAAATTCTGCTCTTATTTTTCTTTTTTGAGTTATTTTTTATTGTTATTTTAAAGGAGTTATAGTTATATAAGTCAGGTAATGAGTACATTATTTTTTTTTGCAAGTCCTGGGACTTGAACTTAGGGCTTGGGTGCTGTCCCTGAGCCTCTTTGTTCTCAAAGTTAGCACTCTACCACTGGAGCATGGTGCTACTTCTGGCTTTTTCTCAGTACTTTATTGGAGATAAGAGTCTCACAGACTTTTCTGCTGGGCTGGCTTCAAACTGCAATCCTCAGATATCAGTGCTCTGAGTAGCTGGGCTATAGCTGTAAGCCACTGGCACTGGCTTATAAATACTTTTTGGACAATGTCACCCCTTCCCTCACCCTCTCCCAGTTTTTACCTCCCATCCCCACCCAGAATTGTGTAGTATATGCAGTAGTGAGTATCACTGCTGCATTTGTTCACCCTTTATCCGACCATTTCTATGCCCCTTCCTACCCACCAAAGACAGACAAATGAACAAACAAGAAAAAAATACAAGAAAACAAAAACAATAACAAAGGGGAAAAAACCCTCTTGTTTCCATATCCTGGAGTTTATTTCAATAAATATCATTTTATATGATCAGAGGTACGCAGGCATTGTACTTTTGTGTTCCTCATCCAACAGTATCCTCCTTTGGTCTCGCTGTGTGTGAATGCTTAGAGTCCTGTATAATTTATCATGTCCCAGTATATTTTAGATCTAGCTTCTGCATATGAGAGAAAACAAGTACTATTTGTCTCTCCAAGCTTGGCTTACCTCACTTACCATGATTTGTTCTGCTTCCATCCAGTTCCCTGCAGATGACATAATAGTATTCTTTCTAATTCATCTATTGAAGGGCATCTGAGTTGTTTAGTCTGCTCCTTCTCATCGTGAGATGGTATAGATGAAATCCAACAAAGGTAAAAACACATCACATATGTGAAGAGCAAGAGAAATCAGCATAGAGTTTCCAGGTATCCCAGTGGATTCAGTCTCATATATTGCATTTGGTTTTCCCAGCAACAGTGCATGGCAATTGAGATGCTTACTGTTAGGTTTTTAAAAAGAGGTAGCCGAGTAAGAACTGCACCACACACGTGGTATTCAGGTAAGGGGTTTATTCAGTAGACCTGCTGGGACCAGGCAAGGTTGGCACTCCACACGGCTGGCAAAGGAAAAAAAAAAGGGTAGGTCTGGCCGCGGTTTAGGCCTTATATAGGGTAGGGGGTGCGGAAGGGTGTGTCCAGGTAAAGGGAAGTGGGGTCAGGTGGGAGAAAGGTGTGGCCACATCAGGTTAAGATGTGACCTCAGCGGATGCGGATGTGACCTCTTCCAGGTGTCCCAGTTGCCTAGGTAACGCAGGTACTGGGCGAGGTCTGTTCGCCGTCCAGGAATGGACCTTACACTTACCTGATTCTTGCTGTTTTTGAGTTTTTACCTTTATACTGTGTTAGTTCAATTTCATAGGCATGTAGCACCCAACATGACTGCCTTTGAATTCTAGTTCCCTAGAAGCTCACTAATCCAGATAGTCCAGGACCTCAGGCATACAGAAGCAGGCATTCTTCCCAAGGCAAATTGTTAGCCTAAATCATTGGGTGAAACTGCAGCCTGGTCCAAGGCCTAAGACATATACCAACTCTGTCTGCTAGTTGCTTCCATGGGCTTGGATATTGTCCTCTAAGAGCTGATCAATGATGGGTCCTCCCGAGGACAAGCATTTCTATGGAATGTACAGGGACTGAGCAATGAATCCTTACTTACTCCCTTTGCTGTTCCTTCTTATTTGTAATAGTACTGGTTTGTATAGTTGGCTTATAAAAATTGATGTGCCTGTTTGTCAGCACCAGTTTCTCTCCATGTGCTGGTTAAGTCTTTGTTTATAATTGGTATGCGTCCCTGGTTCACTTTTTGTTTCTCTTTACCTGATAAATATGTCACCACCTTCTTGTTATGACATGTAGTGCTCCCAATTTGATTTTCATGTCTGGTTGGCATTCATGTGGTGTGGCACTGCCTAGTGGAGGTGAGAGTTTATTGTATTTCTTCTGCCCCTGACTCTATGAATCATTTTGGCACACAAAAAATTGCAATCTCCGGGATCAACTTCATGCAGGTTTCTTCCTTTATTTCCTTTCAAGGTTTTACTTCTTAAGATGAAATATTGCCTTGGGCTCCTTCCTCCCCCCCCCCCCCTTCCTATGTAGTTGTTTTCCTGAAGTAGTAGCTCCTGAGACATTCAGAAGGAGATGTAGTTCTCTTTGGGCAATCTGAAGAATGCTGTCTAAGGATGAATTACCACCCCTGGAGAGGAGCTTACTCAATTTTCCACTAGTGCACACTCTGAATTTTTGATCATAGGGCAGATAATAGGTATAATCAACATTATTTTTATAGTATTATAAGGACCCTCCATTTTCTGGTCCCAGATGTGATCTTTTTTTTTTGTCTTTTCTTTTTTGGCACTGGTGATCGAACCAAGGATGTTGCACTTGCTAGGCAAGTGCTTTGCCACTGAGCTACATCCCAGCCCCCAGATTTGATTTCTCTCTCTCTCTCTCTCTCTTTATGTATGTATGTGTATATATATATCTATATATAATTGTAAAGATACTGTACAGTACATGAGTAAGGTAATGGGTCCATTTCCTATGGAGCATTGTTACACCTTCCTTTATTTTTCCCCTACTATCTCTTTCCTCCCCACCTCCCCAACTCCTCCCTCCCCTTTCCCACCTCCCACCCCACGCCTGCAAAGCTGTAAAATGTGTTTTCAACTTACTGTCTTGTACATCTCATTATTACAGTGGGTCATCCTGTATCCTTATTTCAGCATTTTGTTATTTTCCTTCCCCTCCCCAGATTAGAAAAATGTATATACAAGATGCAGGACACCTGAATCAAATACAGTAACAACAGGGTTGTACCATAGGGGAAGAACATACAAAGAAACAAAAAAAATCACATAGAACATTATAAGTATATTAAAAAAACAGCAACAAAGAGAAAACCTCTTGTGTCCCTACCTTGGGATTCATTTCACTTAGCATCAGGTTATATGGTCATATGTACATAGCTTTTGAACTCTTCTGCTTGTCCTAGACATATACTGGTTATTGCACACAAGGGAAACTATGGGACCTATGCTTCTTTGGGTCTGGCTTACTTCACTTAATATAATTTTTTCCAATTCTTTCCATTTCCTAACAAATGGGGTGATGTCATTCTTTTTGATGGAGTCATAGGATTCATATATATATATATATATATATATATATATATCACATTTTCTTGATCCATTCATCTACTGAGGGGCATCTAGGTTGGTTTCATATCTTAGCTATGGTAAATAATGCTGTGATAAACATTGTTGTGCTGGTTGCTTTAGTATGGCCTTGTTTGTGATCGTTTGGGTAAATGCCCAAAAGTGGGATTGCTGGGTCATAGGGGAGCCTTATGTGGAGTCTTTTGAGGAGCCTCCATACTGTTTTCCAGAGTGGCTGGACAAGTTTACACTCCCATTAACAATGCAGTAGGATTCCCTTTTGGCCACATCCCCTCCAGCATCTGTTGTTATTAGATTTCTTGATTATAGCCATTCTAACTAGGGGGAGGTGGAATCTCAATGTTGTTTTAATTTGCATTTCTTTTATGGCTAGAGAAGTTGAGCATTTTTTCATGTATCTATTGGCCATTCTTATTTCCTCTTCAGAGAAGTCTCTCTTTAAGTCTTTAGCCCACTTATTAATTGGGCGATTGTTTCTTTGAGGATTTGTTGTTAGGGGATTTAATTTTTTGAGTTCTAAGTATATTTTAGATATGAGACCCTTGTCCATTGTATGGCTAGTGAAGATCTTCTCCCAATCCGTGGGCTTTCTATTGATCTTGCTAGCTATGTCCTTTGCCATGCAGAAACTCTGCAGTTTCATGCAATCCCATTTGTCCAACCTTTCTTTGATTTGTTGTGTTTCTGGGTCTTTATTAAGAAAATTCTGGGCTGTGCCAAGGAGCCCTAGAATTTCTCCTATTCCTTCCTGTAATGTTTTCAGGGTATCTGCTTGACTTTGAGGTCTTTGATCCATTTGGAGTTGATTCTGGTGCAGGGTGATATATGGGGATCTAGCTTTAGTTTTCTTCAGGTGTTTAACCAATTTTGCCAGCACCATTTACTGAAGAGGCTGGCTTTCTTCCATTCTATTTGTTTTTTAGCTTCCTTATCAAAGATTCAGTGGCTATAGGTCTGTGGGTTCATTTCTGTGTCTTCAATTCTATTCTATTGGTCTTCGGGTTTGTTCTTGTGCCAGTATCAAGCTGTTTTGATTACTGTAGCTTTTTAGTAGAGTTTGAAGTTTGATATTGATATTCCTCCAGCAATGTTTTTTCTGCTAAGGATTGTTTTGTCTATTTGGGGTCTTTTATTTTTCCATATGAAATTTTGGATTGCTTCTTCTATTTCCTTGAAGAATGAGGTTGGGATATTGATAGGTATCACATTGAATTTGTGGATAGCCTTTGGAAGTATTGCCATTTTCACAATGTTAATCCTCCTGATCCAGGACCATGGGAGGTTTTTCCACTTCCTGAATTCTGCTTTAATTTCCTTTTCAGGATTTTAAAGTTTTCATCACAGAGGTCCTTCACTTCTTTAGTTACGTTAACTCCTAGGTATTTTATTTTTTGTGGGGTTATTACAAAAGAAGTTGCTTTCCTGATTTCAGCCGTGCTTTTCTCATTATTGGCATATAGGATAGCCATTGATTTTTGAGAGTTAATTTTGTATCCTGCTACTTTGCAAAAGTTTTGAATCAGTTCAAGTAACTTGTGAGTGGAGTCCTTGGGGTTCTTTAAATACTAGATTCTGTAATCTGCAAAGAGGGAGAACTTTACTTCAACTTTCCCTATTTGGATCCCCTTTATGTTTGCATCTTGTCTTATTGCTGTAGCTAGGCATTCTAATACTAGATTGAAGAGAAGTGGAGAGAGTGGACATCCTTGTCTCATTCCTGAACTTAGAAGAAATGGCTTTAATTTTTCACCATTAAGTATAATGCTGGCTGTAGGTTTGTCATATACAGCCTTTATTATGTTGAGGAATGTTCCACGGATTCCTAGTTTTACCAGAGCTTTCATCATAAAGGGGTGTTGGATCTTGTCTAATGCTTTTTCTGCATATATTGAGATAATCATGTAGTTCTTATCCTTGCTCTTGTTGATATGATGAATTATATTAATTCATTTGCATATATTGAACCAGCTTTGCATCCCTGAAATGAATCCTGTTTGATCATGGTATATGATTTTTTGGATGAATTGTTGAAATTGATTGGCCAAAATTTTGTTGAGAAGTTTTGCATTGATGTTCATCAAAGAAATGGGTCTATAGTTCTCTTTCTTTGATGAGTCCCTGCCTGGTTTTGGGATAAGGGTTATGATGGCTTCATAGAAGGAATTTGGTAGTGAACTTTTACTTTCAATTACATTGAAGAGTTGGAGGAGTAATGGTGTAAGTTCTGCTTTGAAGGCCTGGTAGAATTCTGCTGTAAATCCATCTGGTCCTGGGCTTTTCTTGGGTGGGAGATCTCATTGCTGTTTCTATTTTGATGCTTGATATAGGTCTGTTAAGTTGGTTTAACTCATCTTGGTTTAGTTTTGGCATGTCAATATTTGCTAGAAATTCATCCATTTCTTCCAGAATCTCAAGCTTATTAACATAAAGGTTTGAGAAGTATTCCCTTATAATGTTCTTAATCTTGGTTGTTTCTGTGGTGATGTTTCCATTCTCATCTCTGAGTTTGTTTATTTGGGTGTGTTCTCTTCTTTTTCTGATAAGATTTGCTAAGGTTCTGTCAATTTTGTCGATTTTTTTTTTAAAGAACCAACTCTTTGTTTTGTTGATTCTTTCTATTTTTTTACTCTAATTCATTTAATTCTGATTTAATTTTCATTATTTCTTTTCATCTACTGGATTGGGGTTTAGCTTGTTGCTCATTTTCAAGGAGCTTCAGGTGCCCTGTTAAAATTTTGGTTTTAGATCTCTCCTGTTTGTTGATGTAGGAACTCTGAGCTATAAAATTGTCTCTGAGTGCTGCCTTTTCTGTGTCCCAGAGTAGCTGGTGATTTGTGTGTTCATTATTGTTAAATATCATGAACATTTGAATTTCCTTTCTAATCTCTTTGTTGACCCACTGGTGGTTCAACAGTGTGTTGTTCAGCCTCCATGTGTTACAGGATTTTCTTTGGTGGCTTTTGGTGTTGAATTCTAATTTTAGTCCCCTGTAGTCTGAGAGAATGCAGAGCATAATTTCAATGTTTCTGAATTTGGACAAATTTGCTTTGAGACCTAAAATGTGGTCTATTTTGGAGAATGTTCCATGTACTGCTGAGAACTGTATTCTGATGCTGCTGGGTGAAATATTTGGTAGATGTCTGTGAAGTCTAACTGATCTATGAAGTTGTTTAGGTATGAGGTTTCTCTGTTGAGTTTTTGCCGGGTTGACCTATCCAGAGGGGAGAGTGGTTTGTTAAAGTCTCCAACAATTAATGTTTTCAGACCTATGTGTGATTTTAGGGAAAGTAGTGTTTCTTGGATAAGTTTGGGTGCTCTGTTATTTGGTGAAGAGATATTTAGAATTGTATCCTCCTGAAGAAGATATCCCTTAATTAGTATATAATGAACTTCTTTATCTCTTCTCCCAAATTTTAATTTGAAGTCTATTTTATCTAATATTAGGATTGCAACTCCTGCCTGCCATTTGCTTGGTAGATTTTATTCCAGCCTTTCACATTCAAAATGTTTGTTTTTGTGGGCAAAGTGTATCTCTTGAAGGCAAAAGATAGAAGGATCTTGCTTTTTGATTCAACTGGAGAGTTAAGTCCATTAATATTAAGAGTTAGGACTGAGAGGTGTTGGGTAGTTCCTGCCATGTCATCCACCTTCTTCGGGGCTATGCCAACTGGATTCTTCCTATGCTTCTTGGATTCTCTGTTTGGGGACTGTTTCTTGGCCTTTATTGTGCTCTTGTTGGTTTTCTACCTGTAGGACATTTTAAAGTATCTTTTGTAATGCTGGTTTGATGGAGATATATTGTTTCAATTTTTCTTTGCTATGGAAGGTTTTTATTTGACCTTTGGTTATGAAGGAGAGTTTAGCTGGGTACAGTATTCTTGGTTGATAGTTGTCTTTACGGCGTGGCATATATCATTCCAGGCTCTTCTTGCTTTCATTGTCTCTGCTGAGAAATCTGAAGTTATTCTGATTGTTTTCCCTTTATCGGTGTTTGATCTTTTCCCCTTGACAGCTTTAAAGATCCTTTCTTTGGTCTGAATTGATCCTGTGCAGATTACAATGTGATGGTGAGATGTCCTGTTCTGGTCTGGTCCATTTGGGATTCTAAAGGCTTCTTGCATTTGAATAGGCCTATCTTTTTGCATGATTGGGAAATTCTCTGCTAGGATCCTGTTAAATAAATTTCCTAGACCATTAACTTCTGTGTCTAGGTGCTCCTCTACACCCATTATCCTCAAATGAGGCCTTCTGATATACCTTTTAGATGTTGAATAGATCTATCATATTTTTTGGATTTGTCTTGAATAGTTGTCTGTTTTTTCTGTATAATATCTAGGCTGTCTTTAACCACAGAGGTTTGATCTTCTGCATGGTCTAACCTACTGCCAAGACTTTCTACTTTGTTTTTTATTTCTTTTCCTTCTAATTGGTCAGATTTGATGGCTGCAAATTCTTTTTTGGAGATTTGTTTTAGATCTTGTATGGACTACTTTACTTCCTTAATTTGGTTTTCAGTGTTCATTCTTAAATCCCTTTGTTAATTGGTTATGGTTTCATTGGACTTCCTTTCCTTCTGCTGCGCTTCATCCAGCATTCCCTTTGTGTCTCCCTGGATTTCTCCAATTGTCTGTTTGTGGATTCCATGAATGCCTCAATTAATCTTTGCTATTCTCATCCTGCTCACTCAATTCCTCTATTAATCTCAGATTAGTCTCATCACACTCCTGGTATTCCTGTATTAATCTTTGGTTAGCCTTATCATGCTTAAGCATTTCCCTATCCTGCTCACAGTAAGACCTTTGCAGGCTTTCAAATTTTTCATTCAGCGTGTTTACTAGTACTATTTGTAGGGCATTTTGAGAACTCTCCTCTGGGCTATTCATTGCTCTGTTGCCTGATTGTCATGAGCAGGAGTTGAAATACCTGGACTTGCCATTTTTCATGTGTTTCTGCTTGTTCTACCCATTTGGGTATGATAGCCAAGCCAATTCTGAGTTAGAATACAATTTTAAGACAAGCATCAACCAGAGCCCTGTAGTTGCACAGATTGTTCGATCCATTCAAAATGGGTACAGATACAATCTAGTTCAACAAAGAGCTAGGGATCAATAAACTAAGAAAAATCAAGGAAGGGATCAGAAGACCAGAAATTAATAGGTTTAGGGAGAATTGTGAGGAGAAAATAAGATTGGAGGAACGTAGAATGGGACAGTTAGGGAGCGATTTAGAGAAAGGACAGGGATAGCAGGAAAGGAAAAGAGAGATAAAGAAAAAGGAAAAAAATAAAAAAATTAAAATGAAACACTTAAAATTATATAAGTATAAAGAACTAATTCTACAATTAATGGCGTTAAGGCTAGGAATTTGTGAATTGAGTAATCAATATCTTAATTAAGTCTGCACACAATGAAGGATAAGGTCTAATCATCGAAGACAAGTATATATCTGGGGATGAACAGAACAGTAATTAAGTAAGAGGAAAAATAAAACCCCAAACCTTAAAAGGATCAAAAGGGAAGAGAGTATAAAGAGAATATTGAAAAAAACAAAAAGAAAAAGAAACAAAAACAAAAAACCTGAAATAAAAAAAATAGACAACAGTTTTTAAAAAAAGTATTAGGTAGAAAAGAGTTCTTCGAATTTTTTTGAGGGGGTGTGTGGTACATATTGTGTCTCCCCTGTGTCCATAATTAGTCTCTTGGGGGTAGAATCTCTGGTTTGCTTGTCCTGTGGTTTGGTTGGCTTCTTAAATCAGTTTGTTTGAGCAGGCTGAAGGAAGCTCCGCCTCACTTGGGAGTTTATGTCCTTCCCAGCAGGCTAGTTCAGTGGGAGGGCCATCTACTTTGAGTATCACAAAAGAGCAAGGTGGCTGTTTCCTCTAGCTTGGCATTGCTGTGAGGGGTGCTAGGCTGTAGGTAAGGCTGTGGCCTATCAGCAGTCAGCAGCTTTACCCTGATGGGCTAGCTCCTGAGAGACTCAATCAGCTCAGCCTGGAGCCAATCTCAGGATATATATATGTATGGCAAGTTTCCAATTGCTCAAGGGCTGGAGTTGCTTCCAGTGCAGCAGCTGAGTAGGGTAGCCTCTGGCTTTGTTTAACTGCTAAGGCGAGTCTGCCCTGTCCAGGCCCAGTTGCCTCTGCTTGCATGGGGCAGCTCTCCCCAGGGGTGGAGCTGAGCCGGTCAGATTATTTTGACCTGTTCAATGGCTCCTATTGTCTTCTTCCTGGGCCTGATTTTTGCTAGCTGCTCTAGCTGGGTCTGTGTCAGTATCAAAGATGGAGTTTTTCTCTGGTGGTGGGAGAGGGGCTACCTTCCCACTGCTGCTCCAGGAGAAGGAGTGAGGATGTCTTGGGCATATTCACAGCTTTCTTTGATTTCCAGGTGGTCTATGTCCATGATCTGCTTGTTGGTTGTCGATGGCTGTGAGTAGAATCTGCTCAGGCACTTCCTCTGGCGCCTTTGTCCTGGGCTCCCTCTATGGATATGGCTGCCAGTAGAAGTAGCTGCTGATGCTACTGTGGCCCCGAACTGGGAGTGCTCGAATCTGTGTTCTTAACTAAGCTGCCTGAGTTTTTCCTCTCTGGCCAATCTCTCTGTACTATCTCTCTAGCTTTAGATTTTTCCACTGGAATAATAATACTAGTTTCTATGGGAGAGCTTGTTTAATCCCACAGCCTCTCTCCCACCATCTTCCTTCACCCCCAGATTTGATTTCTATTTGAGAGAATCATACCTTCTTTAGTCTCCAGGACTGAAATGAGTGGGAAGAAGGAAGCAACAGTTCAGTAGAGCACACTTTTTTTTTCCCTCAATGGATGCCTTATTGAAGAATTAGATCCATTGTGAAGATAGCCACAGCAGAGTACATTCTTACTGTCCTTGCTGGTAGAACCAGACAATGAGTGCTGTGGTGCCACCCATGGCCTGTACTTTCAAAGACATTCCTGATGTAGCCAGTCCAAACTTGTTCCCCTGATCAAAGTGACTCATTAAAAAAGGGGATGTGACCAACATACAGACAGTAAGACCTTAAGAGCTATTACATGGAGGTCCATTCAGTTCAGTCATTCCAATAAATTCAGATCCAAAAGAGAGAGAGGAAATTATTCTTGATAATAATATTGTTCAAACTCTTAGATTGTTTCCTGAACTACCATGCTTATTTTAGTTAGATTTCTATCATCTACATAAGTTGTTTAGTAGGAAATAATGGAACACTTGGTGGTAAAGTTGCAGAGGGATTGTTTGTCTTTTCATCATTTTATGACGTATGATCCTGACATTGAAAGATATATAGGCCACTAATTATTTTTTTCTTTTTTGCAAATTTATATCTTATACTGTATCCTAGTCTCCTTCCACCCCTCTATCACTTTCCTTGTTCTCCCTTATTCCCTCAAAACAACTCATTCTTCTATGTTCATAGTTGCAAATGATCGATTTCAACAATGTTCAACCACCTTTATCCTCCTCACCACCTTAGCCTCCTCCTGCTAGTACCTACTCACTGACAGATTCCAAACCATTTCTTATTCCTACCTTGCCTTTCAAGTTAGTTTAATTTTTTTATAAACTTTTATAACAACAATTAGACCTGGTTTTCTCTTTCTGATTCTTCTAGACATTTACTAAGAGTCATTAATGAAAGATATTTAACCAGACATTCTTTAAACTTGAATGGATGCTGGTGGCTGAGTTTTATCAAGTTCTCATTTTGTCAGCTGTCCCATGTTGATTCTTATTAATTAGACTTTGTAAGTTCAGCTGCATATGGCAGACAATCCAAGTTAGCTTGAATTAATTATGCTTTTCTCCTTATGTAGTGAAAAATCAGAAGTGAGCATTGTAGGGCTGCCAGGGTGGCAATACAATGTCATCAGAAATTTGGCTTCATCTGTCTTTTTGCTCAGGTATCTCAAGCCAGGGTTATTAACCTAATAGTTTAGGGCCTTAACACAGAAGTTCAGACAGAGAAGAAAAAGACCAAGGAATAGTCAGTTTAGTGGATCCTTCAAAAGAATCTCAGAAGTCCTACTCATTGACTTTTACCTACCTTTTTTTTTTAACCTTCAATTGTCACACAGCCACCCTAACTGCAAAGGAGTCTGGAAACTATAATTTCTTGCCTGGCATAGTGGTTCACACCTGTAATTGTAGCTACTCAGGAGACTGAGATCTCAAGATTGCAGCTTAAAGCCAGTTTGGGCATCAAAGTCCTTGAGATTCTTGTCTCCAATTAACCAATAAAAATCTGGAAGTAGAGCTGCAGCTCAAGTGGTAGAATATTAGCCTTGAGCACAATAGCTAAGGGGCAGAGCCCAGTTCTAGTCCCTCAAAAACAAGAAAAAATTTAAAAAAGTATAATTTCTTAGTTGGGCACATGTATATTCCAAACATTAATAGTGTTCTTTGAATAAGAAAGGAGAAAATGTGTATTGGCTGAGTAGCTGGTAGTACCTCAACTCTACTATTATTCCATCTTTCATGAATACAGAATACTATAGGTGCTTAAAATTTCCAACTCGTAATTTGACCTCAGCTATTTAAATTCCAATGGGGACATGAGAAATATGAGTGCCTAGGCAGCAGGACTCATTCAAAACCCAAACACCTCTACAGAACAAACACTAGTGATAGTGAAGTGGGTAAAAGCTCAGACAAATGTGTAAGAAATGATTATAGGAATTATCCATCAAATGAAAGAGAATACCAAGCAATAACTGAGTAAAATTAAGGACAATACCAATCAATACCTGAATGAATACCAAAAGAACAAACGAGCTGAATGAAATATCCTTTAACAACCCAATGCAAGACATAAAAGAAGAATTCAATAAAGATAGATTCAGAAAAACCTCAAACTGAAAGGAAAAGCTGAATAAATAAAAAGAAAACCAAAACTCAGTTGATGGTCTCTTTGATAGCCTGGATCAAACTGAAGATAGACTATGAAGATAGACTTGAAAACATGGAAAATATACCAGAACAGTTAGATGGAAATGAAGAAAAAATATAATGAAGTACAACAACATGAAATTTCTCTGAGACACCATTAAAAGACTCAATTATGAGTGCTGGTCATAGAAGAAGATACAAGCCAACAGGATAGAAAATATATTCAACAAAAATAGAAAATTTCCCAGACCTTGAAAAAGAAATGATTGTCCAGGCACGGGAAGCTTTTAAGGAAAGAAAAGACTGCCAGGTGCTAGTGGCTCATGGTTGTAATCCTAGCTATCAGGAGGCTGAGATCTGAGGTTTGCAATTCAAAGACAGCCTGGGCAAGAAAGTTTATGAGACTCATCTCCAATTAACCACCAGAAACCCAGAAGTAGAGCTGTGGCTCAAAGTGGTAGAGTGCTAGCCTTCAGCCAAAAAGCTCAGGAACAGCACTCAGGCCCTGTGTTCAAACCCCACGACCAACGAAAAAAGAAAAAAGAAAAGAAAAGAGCCTCTCCAAGACATATTATAATTAACACATTAAGTATGCAGAACAAGAAAAGAATATTGAAAGCTGCAAGATAAAAGGGCCAAGTCACCTATAAAGGAAATTCAGAATAACAAGTGATTTCTCAACTGAAAATTTAAACACAAGGAGGGCATGGAATAATGTATTTCAAGCTATGAAAGAAAAGAAAACAGCTGTCAATCTAGATTACTTTACCCAACAAAGCAATTCTTCACAATTAAAAGAGAGATAAAAACCTTTTATGATACACAAAAAGTAAAGTAATTCATGACCACTAAACCAAATATACACGGAGGGATCTTATACACAGAAAAGGAAAGTAAAAGCAAACATAAAAATATGAGAAAAAAATAGATGGGTAGATAAGCAAATGAGTAATAGGAAAGAAACATCACAAAATAATAAAATGACAAGAATTACCCCATACCTTTTAATAATAACACTAAATGTTAATGTTCTCAATTTTCTTTTGTGTGTGTTTCCATTTGCTTTTTTTTTATTGTTAGTGTGGTTGAACATCTATTCTTATAATTATAGAGTATGTAAATGGTCTCAATTTTCAAACCAAATGTCAGAGACTGGAAAACTGGATAAAAATCCCCCCACAAAATTGGATCATTTGTTGCCTACAAGAAACATATCAACCCAGATGACTCCCAGTGGACAAATGGATCAAGAAAATGTGATGTATATTCACTATGGAATTCTAGCCTTCCATCAGAAAGAATAACATTGCTCCAATTGTAAGGAAATGGAAAGACTTGGAAAAAATTATGTTAAGCAAAGTAAGCCAGATCCAAAGAAACATAGGCTGCATGCTTTCCCTCTTTTGTCATAATTAGAATGTGCCTATAAATCTAAAAGTAAACCCATGGATAGTAAAAAACAAAAAAATTACACGTAGACATGATTAGTTAAACAGCGCTCTAAACTTTTACATAGTGAGAACAAAGGAGGATATTCTTAGGAGAGGATCACAAGAACTCAATAGCTATGTGCATATGATCATATAAAATGATGCTTATCAAAATGAACTCTAAGAAATGAAAACTAGAGGTTTTTACATTGTACTATTTGGGGATCTTTTTCTTGTTATTTTTCTTTTTCTTTGGTTTATTTTTTTTTGTTTTTTAAGTTTTTTTAAATTCTCAAGGTGATGTATAGAGGTACAGGTGCATAAGTAAGGTAATGGTTCATTTCTTGTCAAACATGTTAGCCCTTCCCTCATTTTTCTCCTACTTTCCCTCCCCTGCCCCCAAGGTGTACAGATCGTTTCCAACATATTGTCTTGTGAGTATCACTGTTGCATTGGTTCCCCCTTTTCCTTTGTCTCACCATTCTGATTTTCTAAGAATTTTTTAAATTTTTTATTATGTTTCTTTATTTTTCCCATCCCTTCCCATCTCTCCCCCCATCCCTTGCCTCCCCTTCCCTTCCCCCCTCCCCCCGGCCAAAGTTGATGTTGGTATAATTTGTGGAGGGGAAGGGAAAAAACAAATCGTTTAAATAGGGATACAGGTGGACCCATTGCAACAATGAGACGTACAAGTCATTATGTCAAAAACCGAACTTTACATCTTTGGTTTATTTTATTGTGCTGCTTTTTTTTTCAGTTCATAATTTTTTTTTAATTTTTTATTGTAAAGATACTATACAGAGGGTTACAGTTACATGAGTGAGGTAATGAGTACACTTCCTCTTGAACATTGTTAGCCCCTCCATTGTTTTCCCCCTACCATCCCCTCCCTTCCCTCCCTTCCCCGAAGTTCTTTTTTTTTAATTGTTTAAGTGATTACATAATTTCTAAGTCACAAGTTCATTCTAACTTTCCTGGAGCAAATTGTCTATCACAGTCTGTAATATATAACAGTGTTCACATGTTATACACCATACATGTGATCAGCAGCATGGGGATATTTAGTAGTGGTTCAACCAGATGAGCAGGAGTTCTTTGTTTCTTAAGTCCTGTTAGTTTTGTCGTATCACCTAACATTTTGGATTTAGCATCCACTTATCAGGGAGACCATGTACCGTTTGTCTCTTTGCTCTTGGCTTACCTCGCTCAACACGATTCCTTCTAGCTCCATCCATTTCCCTGCAAATGCCATTATTTTGTCATTTCTAATGGCTGCATAATATTCCATTGTGTATAGATACCACAATTTTTGGATCCATTCATCTGTCGTGGGGCATCTGGGTTGTTTCCATATCCTAGCTATTGTGAACAGTGCTGCAATAAACATGGAGGTTGTGCTGCTTTTTTTTTTTTAAAAAAAACTCTGTCCCTTGTGTCCTGTGTATTAGTTTATCTGATTTGGGGCGGTGAATGTGGCACTGTAATGGTGGGACAAAGGGTGAACCAATTCAGCAGTGATACGTATTAGACACTATGTCAGAAATGAATGACACGACTTGGGGAAAGGAAGGCTGGGAGGGAAAACCAGAGACAATGAGGGGGGTGGTGATACTGTTAAAAAAGAAATGTACTCATTACCTGACTTATGTAACTGTAGCCCTCATCACCTTTACAATAAAATAAAAAAAATAGAAAAAGGCACATATCTCAGTGGCCAGGACAAACACAGGCTTAAAAGTGAAAAGATGGTGCTGAGCACCGGTGGCTTATACCTGTAATCCTATCTACTCAGGAGGCTGAGATCTGAGGATTGCAGTTCAAAGCCAGCCCAGGCAGGAATGTCTGTGAGACTCTTATCTTCAATTAGCCACCAGAAAAGTGGAAGTGGTGCTGTGGCTCAAGTGGTAGAGTGCTCTCCTTGAGCTGAAGAGCTCAGAGACAGCACCCAGGCTCAGAGTTCAAGCCCCACAACCGACCAAAAAAAAAAGAAAGAAAGAAAGGAAGAAAAAAGTGAAAAGATAGAAAAAGATATTCTGAGTAAATGGAGCTCTAAATTCATCAAGAGTAGCTCTAATCTGATAAAGCAGATGTCAAAGAAAATTAGCCCAAAGAAGGTCACTTTCTAGTAATCAAATGACCAACCCATCAGGAGAAGATAACAGTTGTAAACAAACAGCCCAAATATCAGCACATCTAATTTCATAAAACAAATACTACTGGACATAGAACTTTGTGACTGCTGTGATGGTCCTAGGTCGGAATGTGTAAGTGGAGCAAACTGCTCACATTTTGAGCCAGGAAGAAAAAGAGAGATTGAGAAATAAGTGTTCCGTGATCCCCTTGGAGAGCGCAATCTATCCCTAGTGACCTACGGACCTCCCACAATGCTCTGTCCCCTCAAAGTTCTACCACCTCCCAATAGCACCACCCAAGACAACAAACACTTGGGGCTTGGGAATGCGCACTGTAGTCAGCCATAGTAACGACGTAATGATGATCATGACCCAACATTTTATTCCTTCTCCCCCTTACTACAAACATTTTCATTGTTGTCAGAGCTCCTCTTGCTTCTGTTCCTTTGATTGCCTAAGAACAGCGAACCTCTTTCTAGCTCCAAGACAGAAATCACCTCTGATTTAAGTCAGTTAAGGCATCCTCTCTCCTTCTGTCAGCAATTTGGTAGAGATGGTGAGGGCACATAGCTCAACCTTGGCCTCCTCATGGTAACTCTGCTGAGGAGATTCTGGGAGAGGCTTTTCTCATTACTGAAAGGGACTGCGTGCAGGCAGCCGCACCTATTATTAGCTGGCTGTTGTCATCTTCCTGTGATGTCTGAAATGCTCTAGCCAGCTTGTGACTGTATAGAGAGGGATTGCATGATAGGATTTGCAGAGCAGAGACAAAGAAACAGCCCGGAGCCTGAAGATGTCATTAATTACATAGCTGAAATAACTGACCCAAAGCGGTCCTACCCTTGAGCTTCTATTTGTGTGATGGAATAAAATTCTTTATTGTTTAGACCTCTGTTGGGTGGATTTTCCATTACTTTCAGCTCTTCTTCTGTCATAAAGGTGATGATCCTGAAAATCCATTCATTCCTTTATACACTTAGTAAATATTAATGGAAGCTGGACATAGCACACACTGGCTAGGTGCTGAGTGTACAGGAGTGTGGAACATAGACAAAGAACTGACATCAAGGGATGTAGCAGAAACAGAGCAACTCAGTGTGGCTGCAGACAGGGAGGAAGGGGGAGAATCAGGGAGATGGACAGGAACCAAATTATGCACGGAATTGTAGGTCGGGTTGAGGACTTTTGCATTTTATTCTATAAAGGGTAAAGAAGGATTGAAGAATTTAAAATGAGGGAGACATGATCGGATTTGCATTTTTTAAAAAGGCATCCTGGCTTCTGTGGGGAAAATTCATTGAAAAAAGTCTAGAGTGGAGGCAGGAAGGGCCAGTTATTTATAATTCTCTACTGGGAAATGAAGTTGATTTGAGCAAGAATAGTAGTCATAGGTAATGGAGGTTATAACTTAGAGGTAGAGTTATTGGGTAGGGCGATCAATTAGACCTGGGTTATAAAGAGAGAGAGAGACTTGGAGGATGTGATACAATTTTTGAGATAAGGACCAATGGAAAGGAACAGATTCCAATGCCAAGATAGTTTTGGATGTATGAGATATCATGAGACAATCAAGTAGAAAAACTAAGAAGGTATAGACACAAGCCTACATCCCTAAGAAGTGATTTCTGTCAGGAGATAACAAACTTAAATGATCTGGCATTCCATTAGAAATATTACATTTGTAACTAGCCACTGGTGGTTCATGCCTGTAATTCTACCTGCTCAGGAGTTTGAGATCTGAGTATCATAATTCAAAGCCAGCCGGGGCAGAAAAGTCCATGAGACTCTTATCTTCAATTAATCATCAAAAAGCCAAAAGTGGAACTGTGGCTCAGGTGTTACAAAAGCTCAGATCCAGTGACCAGGTCCTGAGTGTAAACCCTAGGACCAGCATAAAACCAAAACCCCATGGCTGGGAAGGTGGCTCAGTGGTAGAGCGCTTGCCTTGCATGCATGAGGCCCTGGGTTCGATTCCTCAGCACTACATAAGAAAAAAGAAAAACACCGTTAGTGGTGCTGTGGCTCAAGTGATAGAGTGCTAGCCTTGAGCTGAAGAGCTGAGGGACAGCACCCAGGTCCAGAGTTCAGGCCCCACGACCGGACCCAAAAAAACAAAAAAAACCAAAACCCCAAAATAAAGAACAAAACAAACACCCCCCCAAAAAAAAGCAATATTAAATTTGAAATATCCAGTCAATTTTTTGTGTAGGACAACCAAACTATGCAATGACAAGAGAGGTCAGTCTTTATGTCATCTTTAACTGGCTCTTAAAATAAAGAGGAAATGAATTAACAAGTGGTTGAGTTTGTGCTCCCAGTCTTCTTGTTGGGCTTCTGATAATCTGGACTCACCTTCAGTCTATTTGTCATAGAAAGTCCTGTTGATACCTCCCTCAGAATGAATCTCTGGCCCAGCACTGGTGGCTTATGCCTGCAATCCTAGTTACTTGTGGCTGGGATATTGGCTTAAAGCCAGCCCAGGCAGCAGCAAAGTCCATGAGACTTATCTTAAAGTAAAAAACAAAAAAACAAAACAAAACAACAACAAAGAAGTGGAGCTGTGGCTCAAATGGTAGAGCACTAGCCTTGGGGGACAAAGAGCTCAGGGACAGCCTCCAGGCTCTGAGTTCAAGTCCTTTAATAACATTAAAAAAATAAAGGTCCTTAGAACAGATCATTCAGGGTGAGATTAACTCTATTACTAGATCATGGTTTGTTTCTGAAGAAAGTTTACCATAGAATAAATAAGCAATGCTCTCTCTTCATAGACAAGAGATAATTCTGTTCCAATTTTTTGCTTTAAAAATCTTTTTGGCTCCCATAGGAAACAAGGTGTCCTTATTTCACCTTCATTACACATAGCTAGGCAGCTACGACTCATTTCCTGCGATCTAAAGGCAACTACAGACATGCAGAAAGCAGATTAAAAATATAGGTAACAAGAAGAGATTAGTAGCCTGAGCAGGTAGTTGGGTGGCTGCTTTGAAGGAAAGCTGATCACTTTGCTTTATAGACTAAGGTCATTGTGATAATGTTGGTCAAAATCTGCCCAGGGGAAGCAAACTGCTTTTATCTGTCTCACTGTCGTACTGGTTTTGTTTGTTTGTTAATTCTCCATTAAATCTGGATAATACTAGCAGCAGAAAGCAGCAAGCTTATGGTCAGAAAAAAAATTGAAATTTGCTTTTAAACCATCACACTGTGTCTTAAAGAAAAATAAATTAATCTATACAAAGTCAGTCCTTTTCATTAGAAAAAAATCTAAGTCATTCTTAAGTGAAAATGAAAAAACAGTTTGATTTTGGTAGTCTGAGATTAATAACAACAAAGGAAAAAGTTTAAAAGCATTAGTCATCATTTAATAACTTGTTCACTGTCTATTAAGAATTGCCCAATTAGGAGTACCTTCTGCAGTAGTGTGTTTTCTGAGAATGTTTCTATCTCTTTCCAGACCTCTATTCACCATGAGTTTCAGAGTGAAGATATTTGTGTGTGTGTGTGTGTGTGTGTGTGTAAAGCTTTTGCTCAATTGGATTTTTCACAGCAATCTGACAGGAGGATTTGTAGAATCCTTTCCAGATATGATATTACATTATTGTAAAAGCTTTATTCCTCTTATCTTTGAGGGCAGAAGGGTCACAAAGGACTGCATATGAGGATTAACATCAGCCTGGCCTGCAACAGAATACACTGAATGGATTACACTGAACATCTGAGCAAATGCTAGAAGGTCCTGGCTTGCCTTTATCTTTACCTCTGAGATTTCAGAAAAATGTTCTGAGAACGTCACTGGGTGGAACGTAGAAATCAGATATAAAAATTCCTGCTGCCATGAAGGCTGAGTTTATCTAAAATATTGATCTTAGTTTTAGAAACCACTTAAACCTCCCCTCTCCTCCCACCAATAACAATAAACATTCCTAGCTTTGCTTGCATTGAGGATATCGGGTACCCTAAGTTTCTACTATGGTTTCTACTGTGCCCAATCTCTTCCAAAGGAGTTCATCTCCATGCCCTTGATTTTCTGTGTAACTTGCAAGTGATGAAAAGTCTGAGAAATATTCCAGCCATACTTCTGAGTTCACCTCACCTCCAGGGCTATCCTGCTGTCGGTGGCACCCTAATGGGAATATCATCTAGTGTGGCTAACACTTACCCTGGACCCATCTGATACTGAACTGTTCTCTCTAATGCTTTCATGGGAAAGTATGGACTCTGAGGCATGGACAGTGTCCTCTGGCATGAACACCAACCTTCTCAATGAACTATCCACCTTTATATTACAACCTGGAGTTATAGTGGCTTGCCAGTAACCGGAGGAATTTCTAGGGGCACATCTCGCTTCCTCCAGTCAAAGTGACAGACATTTTCTAGGTGTTCATAAGTTTTAATGATGGCATAATTAATTAAAAGGTGTAAAGGTGAGGAACACAAAGTTGCAGTGCATATGTGCCACTGGTCATGCAAAATAATATTTAACCAAATGAACTCCAGGAAATGGAAACAAGAGTTTTTTTCCTTTGTTGATATTTTCATTTTGTCTTGTTTGTTCATTTGTCTGTCTCTGGGAGAGTAATAGGGGTACAGCAATGGAGAGACAAAGGGCAAACAAATTCAGCAGTAGTCCTCACTAGACACTATGTTGAAAATGAACTATGCAATCTGTTCATCACCTTTACAATAAAAAAAAATTTCCAGGAAAAAACAATATATTTTTAAAAGGTAGAAAGGTAAAAGAAATATTAATAAAAGACAATTTATATAAAGAAACACAAGGTTATAGGAAGCAGTATCTGACTCTGTGTGTGTGTGTGTGTGTGTGTGAGTGAGTGTGTGAGTGTGAGTGTGTGTGTGTGTGTCCTGGGGCTTGAACTCAGGGCTTGGACACTGCCCCTGAGATTTGTTTGCTGAAGGATAGCACTCTACCACTTGAGCTACAGCTCTATTTCTGGCTTTTTGATGATTAATTGCAGACAAGCGTCTCATGGTCTTTCCTTCCTGGGCTGACTTTGAACCATGATCCTCAGATCTCAGCCTCCTGTGTAGCTAGGATTATAGTCATTAGCCCCTGGCCCCCAGCTAGCATCTGACCTTTATATGGGGAGAATAATTTATAAATGGAGAAGAACAATAGCTTTTGCTTGGAGCTGATGGGACAGGGGGAAAGAAGAGAATCAAGTGAACCTCTATCCTGTTCCTCTGGGTGTGTATACCAGGGAACCTCAAGAAACTCTTAGAAAAACAGTAATATACCCAAGCCAATCCGCAGGGAGCAGAGAGCTACAACATTCTTCACATTAAAGAGGAAAGGTGAATTTCCAGGGGATCCCCTAAGGGAGGAGAGCCTGAGAACCAGAGAAGCATGGACTCATTAGCTATGACTAATGTACACATTTTGTTATGTAGCTCACAGTAGTATGCAGAGCCCTGTGTGTTAGCTTTCTGTTACTGTAACAAATATCAGAAACAGTCAAGTTACAAAGGGAAAAAGATTTGGTTTTGGCTCCCAGTTTTAGCGTTCAGTCCATAGTTGGTTGGTTCAGTTGCTTTGGGCCTATGCTGGCAGAGGGTGGTTGCCGTGTGTGTGTGTGTGTGTGTGTGTGTGTGTGTGTGCGCACATGCACGCGCACGAATAAACCCATTAAGTTCATGAGGAAGTGAAGGGGAAGCGACTGGAACCCCACAATCCCTTTGGGGTATGTGCCCCACAATCCTCTTGGAGGGCATATGCCCATAACCTAAAACCTCATGCTAGGTACCACCCTTTCAAGTTTTCTTTTCTTTTTCTTTTTTTTCTCTTCTGCCAGTCCTGGAGCTTGAAACTCAGGCCTGGGCACTGTCCCTGAGCCTCTCTGTGTTCAAGGTTAGCACTCTACCACTTGAGCCACAGCACCACTTCTGGCTTTTTCTGCTTATGTGGTCCTGAGGAATCGAACCCAGGGCTTCGTGCATGCTAGGTAAGTACTCTACCACTGAGCCACCTTCCCAGTCCCCCTTTTCAAGTTTTTATCATCTCTTTCTAGCACCTCACTGGAGATGAAGCCTTTCATAGTTGGGCCTTTTGGGGACATTTAAGATCTAAGCAATGGTAATATTTAAGCCTTTGGTTGGGGATTCTGTCCAGTCTTGGACACAGGACTGGGAGGACATCTCTTCCATGGTCATAGCTCCCTTGTCCTGCCTGGGGAGGGAGGGTCCCTGGTGAGCATGCAAGGTAGCTCACTCCCATTGCAGGGAGGATGTTCAAGGCAGCAGCTGCCTGTTCTTAAAGGGTATCTTGGGCCTGGCATGATACCTGAAACTCAGCTACTCAGATGGTGTCAATAGGGAGATCATGGTTCAAGGCCAGCCTGAATAAAAAGATGTATACCAGTCAAGAATTCATTGTATATGACACAAAATTAAGAAGTGTTAAGAGAAGGGGTATGTTGAAGGGGAGGGGGTGAGAATGTTGAAGGAGTTGATACAGATCGAGAAACATTGTATTCATAAACTGCTTTGTTCAATGGCAACTCCTTTGTACAACTACTTAAAAAGAATGAAACATTTTTTTGTGTGTGTGTTGCCAGCTATGGGGCTTAACTCAGGGTCTGAGTACTGTCTCTGAGCCTCTTTGTGCTCAAGGCTGTTGCTCTACCTCTTGAGCCACAGCAGTATTTCTGGTTTTAGAGTTGTTAATTGGAGATAAGAGTCAGGAATGACTTCAAACTGTGACCTCAGATCTTAGCCTCCTGAGTAGCTAGGATTACAGGCATGAGTCACTGGCACTCAGTGAGAATAAAACATTAAAAGAAAAACCCAGCAAGATGAGACTTTGCAAATAGTGTACAGCAGCCCAGAAAGGACCCATACATAATCTTCAGTGTACCACTCTCTTGGTCTGCCACTGTAAACATTTAAACAATGATAGTGTTAGTCTGCCTTTTTGAGGTTACCCACTCCATGGTACCTAGGGAAAATGTATTCCTTTATTTAATAATTGCAGACTTGAGAGAAATATTCAAGATTCTTCAGCTTACTGAGAGCTGGAAGCACAATAAGCTTGTGTTTCGGCTAAGAACACACAGCCGAGTGTGCTACAAAACTGGACCGTGATTCCAAAGCTGTCCCTTGGTGTAAGGTTGCCACAGACTCCTCTTTTATACACTCACACTCTTTATCCCTTGCTGTGTTTTTTGTTTAACTTACTAAGTTCCCCCTCCCCAAATCTCAATTTCCTTGAATTTCTCATGCAAGTTTCGTTATCTGTTTAAATCCTCTTCGCATCATTGATTTTTTTTTTTTTTAAAAAAAAGATGTTTGGAAATGTGCTTATTTTGAGTAACTATAATGGTGACCTTAAAAAGAAGTAGGAAGGGGCTGGGAAGGTG
Source organism: Dipodomys ordii (assembly GCF_000151885.1). Lineage (NCBI taxonomy): Eukaryota > Metazoa > Chordata > Mammalia > Rodentia > Heteromyidae > Dipodomys > Dipodomys ordii. The sequence goes on from NW_012267218.1 coordinate 32,300,590, forward strand.
GCTCAGTGGTAGAGCACTTGCCTTGCATGCCTGAGGCCCTGGGTTCGATTCCTCAGCACCATGTAAGCAAAAAGAAAAAAGCCAGAAGTGGCGCTGTGGCTCAAGTGGTAGAGAGCTAGCTTTGAGCTGAAGAGCTGAGGGACAGCGCCCAGGCCCAGAGTTCAGGCCCCATGACCAGACCCCCCCCCCCCAAAAAAAAAAGAAATAGGAAGAAAAATGTGAGGCTACTCTCTTTACTATCATTCAGACACTGCATTTGCTACTGTTTGATCTCAGCAAAACTTTAGTAATTTCAATAACCTTCTCTATTTTGGTTAATAAAAATAGAAATGGTGTATGTATAAAAAGTTGACTTTTGAATTTTCTGGCACTTGAACTATTATGGGATACTTGGGTTTTGTTATGAGGAGTTAAGAAGTGTTTTTTTATTTTTATTTTTTATTTTTTTTGGGGTCCGGTCATGGTACCTGAACTCTGGGCCTGGGCGCTGTCCCTCAGCTCTTCAGCTCAAGGCTAGTGCTCTACCACTTGAGCCACAGCGCCACTTCCAGCTTTTTCTTTCTTTTTGCTTATGTGGTGCTGAGGAATCGAACCCAGGGTCTCAGGCATGCAAGGCAAGCGCTCTACCACTGAGCCACCTTCCCAGCCCAGTTACGAAGTGTTGAAGGAGTCATACTGCCTTACTTTTCAAATTTCTGATATTTCTCCATTGAAAGTGCACATCAGAGTTCTGGCTGCAGTTTTGTTGATGTTTTACACATATATACACACATGCATGTGCACAAACACATGCACGCACACTCACAGTCTTCCCTGGCCAAAGAGTTTGAAATATGACTTCTACTAAGATGACTCTCATCCACAGCACTAGTGAGTAAGCGAGGAAATTCAGCTGGATCTTCCTCTGCCATCTTCTTGCTGCTATGTACAATTTAAAATCAGTTAATGTCTATATGAAAACGCTTTGAGGATCCTGGATTGGAATTTTGTTGAACTGAAATCTTATTCATATTTAATTCTTTGATCCATTTGTATAATGCTGTGTCTGTGAGTGTAGTTAGGTATAATTTCATATCACATGATTTTCAAAGCACATGCCTATGATTATAAAACATTTCAATTATTTCCTTCTAATGTGCATATCTTTCATATTTTTTAAAAGTTATTTCAGCCAGGTGCCAGGGCTCATACCCAAACAATAATAAAAAATCTAAAAGCTGGAAGTGGAGCTATGGCTAGCATTGAGCAAAAAAGCTCAAAGACAGTGTCAGGGCCCCAGGACTCTGTGTGTGTGTGTGTGTGTGTGTGTGTGTGTGCGCGCGCGCGCGTGCCCGTGTGCGCCCGTGTGTGCACGTGCATACACTTACTTCACTTGTTAAGTACCTCTAGTGTATTGATGAATAGAAGCAAGTGAGGACAGATATTCCTTTCTTGTTTTAGAACTTAGATGGAATCTTTCAAACACTTGAGTTTCAGAAATAATACTTTACCTGTATGCTTTATACACATGTTCTTTTACAGGCTAAGTTTCTTTCTTACGAGTCTGCTGAGAATATTTTTTAAAAATCATAAATTAGTGTTGAATTTTATCAACTATTTTTCAACTGCCTAATGAGTTTTTCATTTGAGTTTTCTTTTTCCTTTTAAAATTCTGTTAGTATAGTGAATTGAAGTCACTGAATTAAAATATAAAGCCATCTTTGTATTTTTCTACTTAGTTTTGATATTATTTTCTTTTTATATATTGTTGTATTAAAAAGATAAAAATTTTATTATAAATTTTTGCATCCGGGTTAATGAGGAAGAAAAATCTGCAATTTATGCGATATCTATGGTTTGGTCAACATAATACTGACTTCAAAGAGATACATTATTTTCTCTGTTTTCTGGAAAAGCATATGGTTTTATTCTTGTAATACTTCTTGTATATGACAGAATGGATCAATACAGACCCATGGGTCAGGAGTTTCCTCCTTAGCAAGCCAGAAAGAGGGTTCGTACCAGAACCCCATTCATAATAGTACAAATTCAGCGGATAATAGACACTGAACTTTAAGATTATTCTTGGGTTAACTTGGGAATTTGTCTTTCAAATAATCAGACGATTTGTTCTAAGTATTCAAATTTATTTGTTAAAAATATTTATACCATTCCCATATTATCTTTTGAATGTAGGTAAGAATTGTAATTATGATACCTTTCTCAATCCTGATATTAGTAATAAATTTTCTCTCATAATTATTGATCAATCTGGCTAGAAATTTATTAATTTTGTTGACTGAATTTTGGATTCATTATCTCCTCAATTTTTGTTCTTGTGTTAGTAACTGATATTCTTTATTATTTCCTCTTCTCTTTTTACACTGAACATTTCTCAATATCGAGATACTCTTGTGTACACTGTATTAACAATTCTCTCTTCCTTTTCCCTCTATCCACTTCAGCCACACATTCCTTCCCTCAGACCCTGCATTTTTCTAACAAATACTCTCCACAGCTGTAATTAGTAGGCTGAAAGGATGGCTGGGTGTGGAGAGCTGCGGGAGCCGCGACCAAAGACGGCTGCAAAAGCAAAAATGGCAGGGCCGCGTGGTGCGGCTGCGACCTAAGATGGCGCGGGCTCCCGCCTTCTGTCTTCTGGGGGACTTCCGTCTTCTGGGGGACGAGTGCTCTCTGTAAAAAACAACTCCTTATATGGCTATGACTTGGCTCCTAGTTTGCTTCCGTGTTTGCAGCCCTATCAGTATATGCCACATGGCGCTTCAGGATTGGCCATCCAGGAGGCTTATAACCGGAGTGCGGGGGCGGATGGGAAGGAGAAGCAGGAAGAAGAAGGAAGAAGCCGGCAGGAGAGAAGTAGGAGAAAAGAAGCTGTAAATAAGGTCCTGAATAAACCGTCGGAAAGAAGGACCTGTTGTCGCGTCATCCTTGCGGGTCGAGGTGGTCACGACAGCTGGGGTGGGAGGAGGGATGGGCCCATCCTGTAGTTGTTGGCTTCCCACTGCAGCTTGCTGGCTCCCAGATTGGCCTTCCCATCACCCTGGAGGGAAAATAGCTTCTGCCAGCCTGTTCTCTGTCCGTGGTTCTGACTCTCTTCTTACTGCTATTCTTCACCACACTTGGCTCTAAACTTTGTCTTCACAAAGAATTCTCATAGCTTTTGCATGTCTGACTTCTGTTACCTTCTTCCTGGTGTTTAGGGATCTCTAAGATTGAGTTCGAGAATGACAAAGGCAACACTGGGTGCCATCCTTTCTCCTATCTCCATTTGTATTTTTTTCTCTAATTCTGCTCAGGTGTTGGGATATTAGAGGATTTAATTTTATCATGGGTTCTTTGAATCTGAGTGTCTGGGTTTACTTAGCACAACAGAACCTTGGCCCCACTAATTAATCAGGAAGGGAGGGTGATTGACTTCTTATAGGGAGAAAAACCAGAAGTGCTCATTCTGTGTAGTAGAGAGATATTTCATAATTGAACCACAGTTCCAATTTCTGCTTTTTTTTTGGAGGTTAATTGGAGATAAGAGTCTTACAGACTTTCTTGCCTGCCATTCTCAGGTGTCAGCCTCCTGGGGAGCTAGGATTATAGGTGTGAGCTACCAGCATCCAGCTATTGCACTATATTCTCTTGTCTTCTTTCCTTTCCTTTCTCCTCTCCTCACCTCCTGTCTCTCTGTCTCTCTCTGTCTCTCTCTCTCCACTCCCCCTCTCCCTTTTTCTGCCAGTCCTGGGGCTTGAACTCAGGGCCAGGACACTTTCTCTGAGCTTTGTTTGACCAAGGCTAGCACTCTACCACTTGAGCCACAGTGCCACTTCTGGCTTTGTTTATGTGGTACTGAGGAATCAAAACCAGGGCTTCATGCATGCTAGGTAAGCACTGTACCACTAAGCCACATTCCCAACCTGCACTAAATTCTTTAGGATAGGCATTATCAAAATCATAGAGTGAGGTTTTTCTTTTTGCTTTAAGAAAACAATAAAGCAGATAAATAAATAATAAATAAATTCCCCCCCCCAAAGAAAACAATAAAACATTCTAGACTTAAGGCTCTGTAGAAAAATGAGCTTATAAAAGCTTTCTATGCAAAATGCAAATAGGCTGTCTGGAGCTGTGGCAGAGGTGAAGAATGTTGGCAATTTGTCTGATTTTGTTTCTTTTCTTGAGAGGAGGATCTGATCACTTGAAAACATAGTGTGAAGGAAAAATACTGTAACTGCAAATCATGTCCTTAGGAGAAACAATGAGGAACATATTTAGTTCCTAGCTGCAGCATCAGCTTCTCTGTGCTGTGGAACTTCAAAGTGTAATTACTGGGTCAAGCAAAGACCATGAATTTTAAATAAGAATGCCATAACAACAAGAGAGTGTGCTTCTCAGTGTTTCTCTGGCTATGTGTGAGCCGCATTGTTTCTCCATAATAAACAATTGTTGGGCTTTCTAATGCTTAAATAATATTACAACAAATTCAGGATACCCAGTGAATAATGATTTCTCCATAATGAGTACTAATAATTATTCCATGCTGGGCTTACCTTGTCTCTTCTCCAAAGAACTGATGACCTCTGTATTTCTCTTACACTTTTGTGCCTATCTTTGTAGTTTCACTTTTTAATCTTTTGGTATTTTGGAAGTAGTTATTATTTGTTAAAGAAATTATTATATAGCTCTTGTCTACGTCATTCAAGTATATGTGGTAGAGTAGACAGAACATTAAATTCAGCTGGGCCATTGACTAGCTGTATTGTCTTGATTAGGTTAATTAATCCTTGCAATTTCATCTCCTCATCTGTAAAATGAAAATCATGGTGCTCAACCCGTGGCGTTTTAGAAAAGCTTGAAAGAAGATTACAAATGTGCAAGCTGGTTTTCAAGTGTCACACAAATATGTTCTGAGATATTTTGTTAGATATAATGAGATAACAATTACTGTCATCAAAGAATCATGTTCCTATCATTTATTGAATACTCTGGGCTTGAGGTATCTCTGCATAGTCTCAGTGGAAGTTATTTAATTAATTAGTTCATTAACTTACACTGAAATTTGAACATGGGGTCTTCTGTTTGCTAAGGAGGCATTCTACCACATACCACATGAGCCACACCATCAGCCATTTTTGTTGTTGTTTTGTTTTGCTTCAGGTGTTTCTTGGATCAGATCTCGGTTTTGTCCAAGGTCTCCTTTGGACTGTAATCCTCCTAACCCATGCCTGCCTCCTTAGTAGCTGGAATGATAGAAACACTCAATCACACCCAAATTTATTGACTGAAATGAGATTCTTCTAGCTTTTGTTCAGGCTGGCCTTGAACTATGATTGTCCCAAGTACTTAGGAGGATCCCATACCTAGTGCCTGGGATCACAGGCCTGAGCTACTGTATGTATTCATGCTCCATGTGGTTAAACTTTCTATTACTTTGTACATTCAGATCTCACAGCTCTTCCTCCACTTCCCCTTCTCTTCCTCTTCCGCCTTCTCCTTCTTTGTGTTTTTCTTCTTCTTCTGCATGTATCAATGAAGGGTCTAGGAAAAGAAGCTGTGATACTTTGCCACATACCCAGAAGCAGTCTCTGCCATGCCTTCACTATACACAGATCTTTGAAAATCTTCCAAAAGGACCACCCTGCCAACAATTTATTTTTGTGAAATTAATGTGACTTGACTTGTTCTATCATCAAGACTCCAGCTTGGAACGAAGGAAAGCACTAGATCAAATATTGCTCATTCATTTTACCACTCCTTGGGTCCCACACATGTGGCTTGCATGGTCAAGGGGTCCTCTGTGGCATGTGAACCACCTTGTGAAGAAGATATGTTGAAGACTTAGTCATCCACCTAATCACTTTGACTCATTCTTGAATTTGCTTGTGGGACAAATGGGCTTTGGAAGGTATCTATACCATTGCCACTTACTTTCTTTTGTTCAGTTGACCTCACCCAACTTCAGGGACTCATTCTATGACTTTTGATGTGATGATTTACCTTGTAAACCTCTAGGAGTTGAAACAATGCTTTCTATGATATAGGTTCCATCTACCTGTGTTGGTTTAGGTCAGTCCAGGCTTAAGAGGAACAGAATTCATGACAACCTGGAGACACATCCTGGCTTCATAGGTCTGTGGTCATTGAAGAATGCCACTCTTAACTCGAAAATGAAACAGTTCTCAGCCCCACTGTACTTTCTTCCCTTCCTTTTATCTTCTATCCTGTGACTGCAGAACAGCTTCTGTCTTTGATCTATCTGCAAAGAACGTTTACAGATAAATCCCTTGTTTTCCTGCTTGAACTTCAGTGGTTATGCTTGCTCCAAGCTTCAAGTTGATGAAAAATGATCTCTTTAAATCCATACCTTAAAGCAAAATGTCTCAGAGCTAGAGGCCTAAGAGAGACATACTTCAAACTGAAACTTTCATTTCATTTCCATAGGAAGATAGCCAAGAATCATTTCAATTTAAGATCACTAAATTCTGGGTTTCTAAATATTCTGTATACTTTCTCCAAGCACTTGCTGTGTACTTTTATGTTCATAAACTTTTCAGTATTTTTTCTTCAAATATAAAATCCTACTTTTGTAAACTTAATAATAATGCCTGTTTTCTTTTTTTTCCTTAGATGGAAGAGCCTCACATTCTTGAGCACCTACTATAAGCAAGGTTGTACTAAGTGCCTGATGCACCACAGGGTGAGACATTACGAGACAATACTTGTTCTATTCAAGTAAAAAGAAAATAAACGAGAGACAGTGGTTTCGCAGCTCATTTCAGTTCAGTTGTCAATAAAGAAGTAGATGAAAAACTTAGATTTGAATTTAGACATTGGATGAAAGGAATATATAAGAACACACACATACTCACACATACATGATATAGTAAGTTAGTGGTTATCTGTCTTTTTCTCTGCTCCCTGATCACTGTATGTCTTTTTTTTTCACTATATTTCTTGTGTTTTTGTCCTGTGTTTGGATATGTTCTACCCTCAGGATTGTGGTTTGCTTTTTCCTCATTTTGCCCTAACATGCTAACCAGCCTGGTTTAGCTTCTATTTCCAGTAAGTCTGCTCTCTCCTTCTGGCTTGCTCTCCATTGGGTGAGAGCCTCCCTTAGGTTTGAACCATATCACATCTTGTTTTCAATGACATTGCTTCCTATTCTAAGGCCTGCTTTTTTTCTCTTGGCAAAATCTTTGCCTCTCTGGTGTGTGTGTGGGGGATCAGAAGTGATGTTGTGCTTCTCTGTGAGCGACACCCCTACTTTAGGGACCAGATGTTTGTGTAGTGGGTGGGGGGCATCTCTTCAGCTTGCTTCTCCTGGTATAGAACTCCCCACCCATAAAGCAAGGTATGAGTGATTGAGAATGTTTCCACTTTCTGTCTTTATATGCCTGATTGTGTTGGCTAGAACTTCTAGTATTATGTGGAATAGAAGTGCTGAAAGTGGGCATCCTGACAAAAATAGTTTAGTCTCTCACTATTAAGTACAATATTCAATGTGTGTTTTTAAAAATTTTTATTAGTAAGAGATTGTCCATAGTGGGGTTATGAGGTCAATGCATCTTGATCAATGTTGTGCCTTCCATTGTTCTCACTGTATACTTTTATAGTACTTTTTTTTATTATCATGCTCAGGTATTTCTATTTCTTTCGTTTCCTACTATGAAAACAGGTTGATTTTTGTTAAACGATTTTTCTGCGTCAATTGTGATAGTCAAGTGGGTTTTTAATTTTTTTTCTGTTTATGTGATGTATCACATCAGTTGGATTTTATTAGGAAATTTCCTCGAATTATAGGAATGAATTGTACTTGGTTATGGTGTGTGTAATTGCTTTTCTATGCTGATGGATTCCACTTGCTTTTATTTTGTTGAATTTCACATCAGTATTTAGGAGTGATATTGGACTGCTGCTTCCCTACAGTGTCTTCATCTAGCTTTGGTATTAGCACAATGCAGGCCATTCAGAAAGAGTTATGAAGTCCTTTTTCTTGTTTAATTTTCTGTGAAAGTTTGAGAAGGGTTGGAGTCGGTTCATTAAGTGTTTGACAAAATTCACCAGTGAAGTCATCACTTTGATGTCTGAGCTTTGATTCCTGACTCAATCTTCTTGATAGTAACAGCCAAGTTTTCCTTTTTCCCCCCCCATGAACCTGTTTTGGAATACTTTTGTGCTTCTAGGAATTTTTCCATTTCATCTAGGTTATTCAATTTGTTGTTGTACATTAGCTCACAGTATTCTCTGACATCTTCTTTTATTTCTGTAGAATCAGTAGTAGCGTTCCTTCTTTGTGACCAAATTGAGTAATGTGAGTTTCCTCCCTGTGATTCCAGCTAGCTAAAGATTTGATAACCTTGTGGATTTCTTTTTTGATTTCCTTCCTTTTTTGATTTTTTAATTTAATTTTATTGTCAAGGTGGTGTACTTAAGGGTTACAGTTACATACATAAGCTAGTGATTATGTTTCTTTTGATTTTTTAAAAATTATTTTTGATAGCCAGGTGCCAGTGGCTCATGCTTGTAACCCTAGCTACTGAGGAGGCTGAGATCTGAGGATTATGGTTCAAAGCCAGCCCAGGCAGAAAAGTCCATGAGACTCTTATCTCCAATAAACCACTAGAAAATTGGAAGCGGTGCTGTGACTTAAGCAGTAGAGTGCTCGTCTTGAGCTGAAGAGCGCAAGGATAGCGCCCAAACCAAAAGTTCAAGCCCCATGACCCACCAAATATGTGTATATATATATATATATATATATATATATATATAAAGTATCTTTTATATATATAAAAGATACTGTACAGAGGGGTTACAGTTACATGAGTAAGGCAATGAGTACATTTTCTATCTAGCATTGTTACACCCTCCTTTGATTTTTCTCCTACTATCCCTTCCCTCCCCACCTCCCCAACTACTCCCTCCACCCCCCCCAAGTTATAAAGTTCGTTTTCAATATAGTGTCTTGTACATCTCATTGTTACAATGGGTCAACCTGTATTGTTGTGTGAATACATTTCTTATCCAATTTGTTACCCCCTCCTTCATTTTTCTCTCACTTTTTCTCCCCCAGGTTGTATAGCTCATTTCCAACATATTATCTTGTGAGTATCACTGTTGCATTGTTTACCCTTTGTTTTTTTGTCTCATGATTTTGTTGTTCCTCTTCTCTTCCCTAATTCAGATAAATGTATATAAAATACCCAGGGTACCAAAGTCAAATACAGTGACAACACAGGATAAACCGTAGGGGAAACAAAAGCACAAAATTAAGAAGAAATCACATATTACATTAAAAACAACAAAGAAAAACCTCTTGTTTCCATGTCTTGGAGTTTCATTTTGATAAGCATCATCTTATATGGTCATATAGCTATTGAGCTATATTAAGTGAAGTAAGCCAGACACAAAGAATCATAGATCTCATGGTTTCCTTCACTGGTAAAAATTACTATATGTCTAGGATAGTCCTAGCAGATGAGCAGAATAACTTAATAGCTATGATTTCCTTCCTTTTGGGATCTTTGGGTTTAATGTGTTCTTTTATAGTTCATTTGGTGGTAAAGTTATGATGTTGATTTGAGATGCATCTTGCTTTTTACATCTTGCTTTTTTTTTTTTCCGGTCGTGGGGTCTGAACTCTGGGCCTGGGCGCTGTCCCTCAGCTCTTCAGCTCAAGGCTAGCACTCTACCACTTGAGCCACAGCGCCACTTGCGGCTTTTTTTTTTTCTTTTTGCTTATGTGGTGCTGGGGAATTGAAGCCAGGGCCTCAGGCATGCAAGGCATGCACTCTACCACTGGGCCACCTTCCCAGCCACATCTTGCATTTTGAGTAGGCCTAGATCACATCTTCCTGGTTTCATATAGAAAACCAAACCTGTATTACTTATCCCACACTATTATTTAAAGATTAAGGCATCTTTTCCCAGTTCAGAAAACAAAGGCCACAGATAAGAGCCACCATTTTGAGTCTTTACTCTCATCATGGCTTGAAGAACAGGAAACCTTTTCCCCTCTTTTCCACATTTCTACTTTATCCTTTTATATGAAATTAAGTTCTTGCTAAACCTTAAAAATGTGTTTATAGCTTTAAGAGCCTCCCCCACCCCAGGTTTAAAACATTCCACAAATTTTGGTGTGTTGTATTTTTGGGTTTATTCATCTGAGAGTATTTATAGTTTCTTTTATGATTTCTTCTTCGATCCATTAGTTGTACTCTCATGTACCTTCTGTCTGTATTTTCTATGCATTACTGAACTTTTATTGTGGAGCTGTTTTTCCCCTTTAATTCTGTCAGTTTTGTTTCATATATTTTGATGGCTCATTAAGTATGCAAATGTTTCTGGTAATATCTTCTTTTCATACTGAACATTTTTATTAATATATTGCCCTTTTTGTAGCTTGTGAACTACTTTATCTGTTGTTAGATTAGGCACCTCTTGTATGCTTTGGATTATTATTTACATGGAATATCTTTTCCTATCCTGTTACTGGTTATCTATTTGTGCCTTAGTTTCTAAAGTGAGTCTCATGTGGGCAGTATGTAGCTTTGTGTGTGTGTGTGTGTGTGTGTGTGTGTGTGTGTGTGTGTATGTTTATTGTACATTTTTTATTGTAAAGATACTGTACAGAGGTTCCAGTTACATGAGTAAGGTAATGAGTACATTTCCTATTGAGCATTGTTACCTCCTCCTTTGTTTTTCCCCTTCCCTCCCCACCACCTCAACTCTTCCCTACACCCCCCCCCACAAAGTTGGAAAGTTCATTTTCAACATAGTGTATTGTACATCTCATCATTACAATGGATCAGCCTGTTTCCTTTTTTATTATTAATAAGGTTTTTTTTTATTGTGAAAATACCGTACAGAGGGATTACAATTACATGAGCAAGGTAATGAGTACATTTCTTATCAAGCATTGCTGCCTCCTCCTTTGTTTCCCCTTCCCATCCCTGCCCTCCTAATCCTCGCCCCAAAGTTGTAAAGTTTGTTTTTCAACATTACGTCTTGTACATCTCACTTTGCAATGGGTACACCTGTATCCCTATTTAAACTATTTGTTTTTTCCCTTCCCCTCCACAAATTATACCAACATCAAATACAGTGAAAACAGGGTTATACCGTGGGGGAGGGACATACAAAGCAACAAAGAAATCATCTTATGGTGGGGAGGGGGGATGGGAAGGGATAGAAAGGGGAAACAAAGGAAGAGGCAACAATGCTTGATAAGAAATGTATTCATTATCTTGTCCATATAATTGTAACTCCTCTGTACAGTATTTTCACAATAAAAATAAATAAATCATCTTATAGCGATCCCACTTTTGGTCATTTACCTGAATGATTACAAATAGCCTGTTTCCTAATTATTTCCCTTCCCCTCCCCAAATTAGAAAAATATATAAACAAGATGTAGGGCACCAGAATCAAATACAGTGAAAACAGGGGTTATACCATGGGGGAAGAACATACAAAAGGAACAAAAAAAATCACATGATACATTATAAATATATTAAAAACAAGAAAGCAAAAAAAACCCACTTGTGTCTCTATCTTGGGGTTCATTTCTCTTAGCATCATCTTATATGATCATATGTACATAGCTTTTGACATTTTTCTGCTTGTTCTAGACTAGTTATTGCAAATAAGAGAAACCATGGGACCTATGCTTCTTTGGGTCTGGCTTACTTCACTTAATATAATGTTTTCCAAGTCTTTCCATTTCCTAACAAATGAGACAGTGTCATTCTTTTTGATGGAAGCATAGAATTCAATTATATCTGTATCTATAGCTATATTTATATCTGTATAGATAGAGATATATTTGTATCTATCTATCTATTTATCTATCTATCTATCTAACATTTTCTTTATCCATTCATCTACTGAGGGGCATCTAGGTTGGTTCCATATCTTAGCTATGGTAAATAATGCTGCAATAAACATAGTTGTGCTGGTAACCTTAGTATAGCCTTGTTTGTGATAATTTGGGTAAATGCCCAAAACTGAATTGCTGAGTCATAGGGGAGCTTTATGTGGAGTCTTTAGAGGAGCCTCCATACTGCTTTCCAGAGTGATTGAACAAGTTTACACTCCCACCAATAATGCAGTAGGGTTCCCTTTTGGCCACATCCCCTCCAGCATCTGTTATTAGATTTCTTGATTATAGCCATTCTAACTAGGGTGAGGTGGAATCTCAATGTTGTTTTGATTTGCATTTCTTTTATGGCTAGAGAAGTGGAGCATTTCTTCATGTGTCAATTGGCCATTCTTATTTCTACTTCAGAGAAGTCTCTCTTTAAGTCTTTGGCCCACTTATTAATTTGGCGATTGTTTCTTTGAAGATTTGTTGTTGGGGGATTTAATTTTTTGAGTTCTAAGTATATTTTAGATATGAGACCCTTGTCCATTGTATGGCTAGTGACGATCTTCTCCCAGTTTGTGGGTTTTCTATTGATCTTGCTAGCTATGTCCTTTGTCATGCAGAAGCTCCGAAGTTTCATGCAATCCCATTTGTCCAACCTTTCTTTGATTTGTTATGTTTCTGGGTCTTTATTAAGAAAATTTTGGATGGGAAGGGATGGGAAGAGGAAACAAAGGAGGAGGCTACAATACTTGATAAGAAATGTACTCATTATCTTGCCTATGTAATTGTAACCCCTCTGTACAGTATTTTCACAATAAAAAATAAATAAAAATTTAAAAAAAAGAAAATTTTGGGCTGTGCTAAGGAGCCCTAGAGTTCTCCTATTTCATCCTGTAATGTTTTCAGGGTGTCTGCTTGACTTTGAGGTCTTTGATCCATTTGAAGTTGATTCTGGTGCAGGGTGATATATAAGGATATAGCTTTAGTTTTCTGTAGGTGTTTAGCCAATTTTGCCAGCACCATTTACTGAAGAGGCTGGCTTTCTTCCATTCTATTTTTTTAGCTTCCTTATCGAAGATTCGGTGGCTATTGGTCTGTGGGTTCATTTCTGGGTCTTCAGTTCTATTCTATTGGTCTGTTCTTGTGCCTGTACCAAGCTGTTTTGATTACTATGGCTTTTTAGTAGAGTTTGACGTTTGGTGTTGATGTTCCTCCAGCACTGTTTTTCTGCTAAGGATTGTTTTTGCTATTTGAGGTCTTTTATTGCTCCATATAAATATTTGGGTTGGTTCTTCTACTTCCTTGAAGAATGCGGTTGAGATATTGATAGGTATTGCATTGAATTTATATATATATATACAATAATATCAAACACATAACAAATACAATAAAAATAACAAAACAAATAATAACAAATAAAACAAGAACAAAAACTCCTAAAATAAAAATGATGAAAAAATACAAAAAAATTAAAAATTAAAAAAATATATTCAATTTTTTTGGGGGGGAGGAACCTTGTGTCTCCCCTGTGTCCATAATTAGTCTCTTGGTGGAGTCTCTGGTTTGCTTGTGGTATTTGGTTATACTATGGCTTGTTTGGTTTCTTAAATCTGTTGGAATAGGCAGAAGGAATCTCTTTCTTACCAGGGACTTTATGTCCCTCCGCTCAGGCTAGTGGGAGGGAGATCTGCTTTGAGTATCACAGAAGAGGCAGATGGCTGTTTTCTCTAGCTTGGAGTTGCTGTAAGGGAGCTCGGTTGTAGGTAGGGCTGTGGTCTGTCAGCAAGCAGTAGCTTTACCCTGATGGGCTAGCTCCTGAGAGACTCAAGCAGCCCAGCCTGGAGCCATTCTCAGGATATATGTTTAACTAGTTTCCAATTGTTCTTCTTTTACCCTCCAACAGCCCCTGTGGAGCTGCCTCCACTTGGGAAGGGCAACTTTCCCCAGGGGTGGAGCTGAGCCCCGCAGGTCAGGTTCCTTTGACCTGTTGAATGGCTCCTATTATCTTCTTCCAAGGCCAGAGTTACCCGTTAGCTGCCCTGGCATGGTCTTTGTCAGTATCCAAGATGAGGTTCTTCTCTGTGGTGGGGGAGGGACTACCTTCCCTCTGCTGCTCCTGCTCTGAGAGAAGTAGTGAGGATATCTTGGGGGTGCTCACGCCTTTCCGTTGGTTTTCTGGCTGTCCACAGTCCGTGACTGTCTGTGGTCAGCAGAATGAAGATTTCTGCTCCTCGTCCCCCCCTCCCCCTTCTCTCCGCACACTGCCTCTGGTGCCTTTGTCCCAGGCTCTCTTTGTTGATATGGTGGCCACTGCCACTGCGTGGATACCGGTGAGTGCTCAAATCTGTCTCCTTAACGAAGCTGCCTGAATTTTTCCTCTCTGGCCAAACTCTCTGTACTATGATGGCACACTCTGTTTAGCCTTAGATTTACCACTGGAACACTAAAACTATTTTCTATGCATGAGTTTTTTTTAGCCCCAGCTTCTCCTCCTCCACCTTCCTCTCCCACCACAGACTGTGTATCTTTCATATGAAAATAAACATTATCATATTCATATACAAAGGCAGACACAATATCTCCAGAAAACCTTTGTTTCTAGGTTTAAATATGCCTGTCAGTCAAGGAAAATCATAATACAGAAAGGCCTAGAAGTTCGTGTCAGTTTTCACTTTCTATAATAAAATCTCTCAGGAAGAGCAATGATTAAATTTTTTTTATAAAACTGATTATATCTTATATCTCAGTAGAGGATTCTATTATTCTTCATTCTGGTATTTCCCTATGTTATAACATGTTAATGATAGCATTGCATGTTTGCACAGGGCTCTCTAGTTCTTTTTTTCCCATTATTTTGAATTCATAATTAATAATTTATATAACTATGAAGTACAATTCAATGTTTTAAAACATATATAGATTATGGAATGATCAAATCAATCTAATTCTCATATCCATGACCTCAAATATTTATCATGTATTTGTGGCATGAGCATTTAAAGTCCTCTGTTAGCTATTTTGAAATATGCAATACTTCATCATTAGCTATAGCCAACATGCTGTACACACTACTTTATATTTACTTAAACATCTCTGATTGTAGATAAACTCTGGAAGGTGCTGGTAAAGGTTCTCTCTCACCACATTGTAAGGAACTCCAGCCCTGTACAAGGCATTCTTGCTGATATCCCCAGCCAGCACCCCCACCTGCAGCCTGAATAGACCACGAGACAAGCAAATGAACAAACCTTCAGGGAGGGATTCCAGCATTCAGCCTTCCCATTGTCCTCACTAATGGCCACGAAACAGAACGAGGCTGCCATGGCCTTGATGAGTTTACAGGTCTATGAGGAATTTCAATATGGTTTTAAGCCACTAAATTCTGGAGTTCTTTTATATAGCAACTGGAATTGATTTTTCATTCTGGAAGCCAGTAGTTGATATGGATTATTTATTATCGACATTGGGTTCCAGAATATCATCTGTGCTGTACAGTGATTGACTTGGGATTTCTAGAACTATGTGTTTCAGAAGTTTTGCTGTTTCCTTCCAAGATCATTGTCAGAAGACCCTCAGAATCCCAGGAGTTACTGTCAAGAACTTCTTGGCATGTTTTTGTTTCCATCCTCTGTAACTATTTTCAAATGAACATCTATATTAATACTGTATACTCGAACAATTCAGTACATTTCAAAAGAAATACAAGTTAAACATTATGTCTTATATGGTTAAGAAATAAAGTATCACATTAAAGGGATGGCCAATGGGAAATTGAAATAGATGATAGCTGTAGTTGATGTTCTCTAAACTGAAATAATAATCCTTGCCATTAGAAGCATTGGTCTACAATAATGATTTTGATGCGTTAAAACTATTACTCATGATGATTACCAGAAATAAGTAGAAGACCATTTCTATATTCTGGAATGAAGAGGAACTTTTATAAACTAAAGATATGGTAGTTAATCTGATAAATAAAAGCAAGTATAAATATTGGTAACTTGAATTTCTCTGATAACTATGGTCATCATATTACTATATTAAAAAGACATTTTTCTGAATTAATCTTGTAAATTATCCTATATTAGTGAATGTTTATACCTGCCTACTGATTTGTAATAACTTTTTCATATGTACAGAATATTAGCTAGGTGCAAGTTGCTCACACCTAATCCTAGCTACTCAGGAGACTGGCCTGAGAGATCATAGTTCAAATCTATCCTGGTCAGAAAAGTCTGAGAGATCCCTATCTCTAATTAATCAGCAAAAAGTCAGGCTAGAGGTATGGCTACAATGGTAGAGCCCCAGCCCTGAGTGGGAAAGTAGAGCAACGGTGTGAGGTCCTAAGCTCAAGCCTCAGCACTGCCATGTGCATACACACATACAAGAATATGAATTACATCTATCATATATTTGTGCATAATTTTATGTTGTAAATTAAAGCATTAAAAGTCATCTTTGAAAAATGTAGAAATTTGTTTTTTATAGCCAGATATGCCAATCCATTTTTGCATGATCTGCCTTTGGTGTCAGACTTTGGAAGTCTTCCCAGACTCAAGATTACACACAACCACTCCTGCCTTTCTGTGAACTCACTCTTCCAGTGTTGTAGAAGTCATCATTAAAGCCATGATATCCATGAAGTTATTTGGTGTCTCTTGAAATTCCAAGTCAATTTGATGAGGTATAATTGAAACATAAATTGATCAGTTAGGTTTGTATCGTCATAAAGATAAACAAGAAAATGTATTCCCTGGTTATTTGTTTTGTGCAATTACCATATATTCTTTTCGAATACTTATGAAAACACATTTTTCTCTTACATATGTTATTTTGTAGATAATCATACTGTGTTGAAGTCCTATAATTAGTTCCATATTGTTTTTCTTCCAAAGTATATTTCTAATTTTTCTCTTCATTTATCTATTCATCTATTCAACAGTTATTCACTTTCATGAGCTCATTCATTCACTCAATATTTGCTGAGCACACTAAAAGGAGAACATTTAGCTCAACCTTTCTTCTATCATACCTGATCTTATTGTACTAACAGGTACTAATGTCACATAAAGCAAAAGTCATAAATTCTATACCTAAGGACATAATTTAGTTATGGACAGGCTTGCCCAATTAAACTGTTCAAATTTTTTTCATTGACAAAGGGAAGATGGCAATATAACATATCCACACATGCATTTAATAGGCTTTGATCATATTCACCATCACTATTACTTTCTCTTGTCCCTCTCTCTGGCCTCATCCCTAAAAGTCCCCTTTTACTCTTATGTTCCCCTTCATTGCATATAAGAGACATGTGATACTTTGTGAGACTGGCTTTTTTCCTTTGAGACTGGGTTATTTTACTTAACATGCATATCCATTTTTCTACAGATACAGAATTACATTCTTTATGGTTGAGTAAAACTCCATTGTATGTATCTTATACTAATTCCAGCTATGCATTGATGCACAGCCAACTAGGCGGATTCCATTCCATAGCTGGGTTACTGTGAACAATACAGTGATAAATCTAGGTACGTAGGCATTTCTATTGTAAGGTGACTTTGATTCTATTGGGTATAGACTCAGATCCAACTTATTGAGTTGTAATGTATATTTCATTCATATACAAATCTTCATTCACACCAGATGCTTTTTAAATTGCAAAACAGAACTATATCAGTATTTGAGAATAGTTATCCCAGTGATTAAAAAGATTTCATCCTGTGGATAATACATAAAACCATAAACTTTAAAATAAGAATGATGGGAAAAAATACTCCAAACTTTAAAGTAAAAATGGAAAAAGCACTCAAATTTATATGTAATAGTTACAAAAGCAATATTTGAAGTTAACAAAGCCTGATGTAAATATTGTACAAAATTTTAAATAATTAAAAATTATGAGTATATTATATCTGTTCACGTTAGAAATTGATCAATAGTGTCTATAGATCTGTTTGTCCTGGTGCTTAATAGTCATTTCTAATCTTGAGACTGTAAACAGCAACAAATTTACAGTTTGGGGGGGGGACTTAAGATTGGGAGGGTATATACCTAAGTGCCTGTTGCAAAAAGGTTACCCTTTATCTCTTACTTAAAATGGTGAAATCTTGCCCATCTTGATTGAAGGTCCTGGTTGTTTGACATGTCTTTCTCTAGTGGAGATATATGGAGATGCTTCTTTCTTCTATCATTGCTGTGTGCGGACCTGGATGGAGAATTAGCAACTACGAAATCCCACTTGAGCCTAGGTGTGCAGAGATTTTTATTGTGGGCTTGTCATGTAGATATGGACCACCCAGGTCTACCTTAGCCACTCAGCCTCTGGCAACTCTAAAGGTAAAATTGATACAGCCATGGTTCACAGTCTTTACCATAAATCACATTGTTAGCATTAACTGCCTAGCATGGTCAAGGCCTGAATACAGGGATAATATTGTCCAACAGGGCATTTCCCAGATGTTATATCCTAGGGCCTGAGATGGATTAGTTGTTTCCTTGTAATATGCAAGGTTTGCATATTACATACCACATTACTACTACTACTACTACTACTACTACTGTTGGTCATGGGCTTGAACTTTGGGCTTGGGAGCTATCCCTGAGCTCTTCAGCTCAAGGTGAGTACTCTAACACTTGAGCCACAGTGCTACTTCCTGTTTTCTAGTGGTTTATTGGAGTTGAGAGTCTCATGGGCTTTTCTACCTGGGCTAGCTTTGAACCAAGATCCTCAGATCTCAGCCTCCTCAGTGGCTAGGATTACAGGTGTGAGCCACCGGTGCCCAGCTCTAACATCCATATTTTATGCCTATTCATGAGGTTCTCCTTGAGTATCTCCTCTCTATCTGCTAACAGTAACTTCTTCCAGCTGACTATAGTTTGGATCTTGAATGTCTTGCAAAGGCCCATGTTTTTAAAGCTTGCTCCTCAATCTATGGTGCTATTGGGAGGTGGTGGAATCTTGAAAAAGTGGGGTCTGTGCAAAAGGTTTAGGCCATTAGGGATGCACCATTGAAGAGAAGATGTCGGCATCCAGGCCCTTTTGTCTTTCCTGTTTGTCTCTGTGCTTCCTAGCTGTCATGAGGTGAACAGTCTCCTCATCCACATGTTCCCATGATGATGTATTGTGCTTCCTCAGGCCCAAAGCAAAAGGGCAAACCAAACACAAATGGAATCCATGAGCCAAAATAAACCTTTTCTTTTTAGAAGTGGCTATCTCTGGTATTTTGTCACAGTGATGAATGCTGCATAGCACATCACGCTGTATTTCAAAAGCACTGTTTATTGAGCTTCATAATAAACTGTGCCATAATGTAATAAGGAGTTATAAATTCAGCGAGTGTATAGTGTTTTCCCTCCAGCGCTTGAAACAACAGCTTATATATACTAGACAAGTGATGAGTATTTATTGAGATGAATTGTTATTATCTTCTGCTCATGTGTTGGCACTTTTACTCCCTGGCAAACTCTTGATGGCCAGAGACCATGCTGTGTTCATTTTATTTGTGTTTCAGAGTTTAAGTCCTTTCTTGAAGGAAGAACCAATATGTATGCATGACATGATGTGTTCATGACACATTGATTACATGTGAAATCTCTTTTAACCCTCTAAAACTCCTGTGTAGTAAGCAGTATTATCTAAGACAAGAAATATACCTATGCTCACGTAGCAGACAAATAAAAAGACTAGGATCCAGCCACATGATTCAATTCCATGGCCCACATTTACGGCTTTCCAGTCTACCCCATTGTGAACATACTCATTTGGATTACCAGAGACTTTAAAGAAAATTGCCTCATCTTGTAAAAATATTGAACATTATTTTAACTTAGGTCTCAAGCTCATTTTTTAAATTAATCTAATTACTTTCCAGGGCAACAATGTCTTCATTTTAAAATATGCATCAGTAACATTTATTAGTTATGTAACTTGTTATCGCTCAGAATGACACTCTCTGAGAATTTATAATCATACCAAAGTCAATATTATTAAATGTTGGTGTTGGAAGTAACTGTGTTTTCATTCAGTGATGGAGATAGCAACATTTCCTGTTTTAAAGTCTGCATTAGGACACTGAATTTTTCATTGGGTTTAGATATACTAAAGAAAATGGGATCCAATACAGAAGAGATTGCAGGGCACAGGAAGTCACGCACTAACTCTACAATTTTTTTTCAAAGTTCTGCCTACATGGGTAGATTAACAGAGAACTATTCTAGCCACTTAAATTAAATGAGCCATAAATTGACACCTATTTTGTCTACTATCAGAGGGCTACTTTTAAAGTTGGCAAAAACCTTCACATTTGAAAATTTCCAGTAAGTGTTGAATATTCCTGAAAACTTCTTTCTTCAAGAATGTTTTCCCAAAGCCAGTTGTTTAAGGATACAGGTGGATCTGATGCAACAATGAGAAGTACAAGTTGTCATGTCCAAAACGAGCTTTACAACGTCGGTGGGGGGGGGGAAGGAGTGGGGGGGAGGGGGGAAGGAGAAGGATTGGGATGGGGGGGGGGGGAGGCTGGGAAGGGATGGGAAGGGTAAACAAAGGAGGAGGCTGCAATGCTTGGTAAGAAATGTACGCATTATCCTGCCCATGCAATTGTAACCCCTCTGTACAGTATGTTCACAAATAAAATAAAATTAAATTAAAAAAAAAGAATGTTTTCCCAAACTCTACAGTTTGCTTTCCAAGTTTCAAAGCAGAAAACATATATAATACCAACTTTTGCTTTTTATCCTCTTTTGCAAAGAGAATCATATTCTTTCCTGTTGGCAATATGCCACTATAGCTTTTATAGCCTCATGATTTCTATTTAGAACTTGTTCCAATTTCACTGTCATATTGGTTCTTCCAAAAATAATATCAATAGTAAAAACAATAGCACTGCTTAAAGTCACTCCAAACCTGCTTTAAAAGAGTCAGAGTGTACACCAAGTGTTAAGATTTTATACACCTCTGTTCTCTATATAGTGGACCTTTCCAGTTTTATTTCCATTCCTCCTCTTTTGCCCACACCTATCCCAGGTTCTTCAGCCACAGAGAATAATACTTGGTGTGCAGACTTTTCAGGTAGTTTCTTTTCCTTCCTTTATTTGTTCCTTTTTGTTTGTTCATCCAGCCCTTCCTTTCTTTCTTCCTACATTCCCTCCCTCCTCTCTCCTTTCCTTCCTTCTTTCCTTCCCTCCTTCCTTCCTTCCTTCCCTCCTTCCTTCCTCTTTAACTCATTCCTTCATCTTTTCTTCTCCACTCCCTTCCCCTCCTCTTCTTTCTTCCCCTCTTCCTTCTCTTCTGATTCTCCTCCTTCCATCTCTTTTTCCTTCATTCTTTCCTTCTCTGCAGTGCTATGTGTTCTACTTTGATATTTGTTTCTTCTTCAAACACTCAGTTTTTGCTTCCAGCATCACCATGGTTTATGAAGCCTTTCTTTTACTCCCAGGCCTATCTTTTACATCCCTATCCAACTTTGTCCATTGCTCTGTAAAAGCAGTCTTTATATAAAGCAATAATTCAAATTCATACACATATTTCTCTTCCCCAAGACTGTAAACTCCTTGGGGAGAGAGCCTTGTAACAATTTCCTTTTGTATTTCCACTGCTTATCATAGTGACACACAAACAATATACAATGAATAAACAACCCAAACTGCAGGTTTAGTAATGAGACCTGAGCTGGAGTCTCAATTCTACAGCTTGCTTACTGGGTAAGCTATGTACCCTCTTTGAATCACCTAACTTTATTAGAATGTAAAATTAGAATATTACAATCTTCTCCAAAGGCTTATGCAGGCAAATGAGATTATAAACTCATTCACAAAGAACTTATTTTTCTTTTTGAGAAAAGTAGTTCCATTTGTAACTTTGAAAGTTATGTTCTCAATTATTTCAAAATGATCAAGTGTCAACTGATGATAATGGGCAAGAAGAAGAGAAAATAATCCTGGGATTGTATCTTTGCTAGGGGAGTTTATGAAATAAATCATTGAAAATTAACCTTGCAAACTGGGTGAGGTGGCTCATCCCTGTAAGTTCAGCTACATGAGAAAAAAAGACGAGAGCTGGAAGATTATAGTTTAAGGCCAGCCCAGGAAAAAGTTAGCAAGGGCCTATCAAAACAACAGAAAAGGAAGTGGTGCTGTGGCTCAAGTGGTAGAATGCTAGCCTTGAGCTGAAGAGCTGAAGGACAGTGCCCAGGCCCAGAGTTCTGGCCCCATGACCAGCAAAAAAAAAAAAAAAAAAACAGCAAAAAAAAACCAACAACAAAAAACAAACCCAAAACAACAGTAAAATAAAACAAAAGCTGCCCTTCCCCACCCCCAAATAACAATACCAACAAAAGAGAACTGTCTATCCAAGAGGAGAGGTGGGAATAACAACTTTGAGTAGAATGATCCCAGTTTAAAATTTGGAGGGATTGGGAAAGGGGTGGTTCTTTGGTTATTATGGGACCATTGCATCCCTTTTCACAGGGTGTGAACGATTTTCCCCTTGTAAACTCTCTGCGTCTGGTTAACCTTTTTAGCACTTCTTTCCTTTATCTTTCCCCCAGTTAAATCTGTTAGAAGTCTCTTGGCTACAAGTGATAGAAGACATAATGCAGACTATCGTGAGCCTTCAAGGGATTCAAGGGAAGCATCTGGACACTAAGAGCACACTGAGCTGTAAATGCTAAGGTCATGGGGTTTGGTTTGAATCTCCCTCTGTGGAGCCCTGGTAACCTCAGCCTTCCCTTTCAGGTCACAGAAGGGCTTCCTTGATGTTTTTTTTCCCACTTCATTATCCACTAGGGAAGAGGGAGAAAGCTTCTCTTTCCCAAAAATGTTTAGTAAAACATTTTCACCTCTCTCTGGTTCTAATGAACGAACTCATGTTTAAATGAATGACAGACAACGTGGATAAAACATGCTGATGGACTGGACCCCATGCAGACCCCTTTCCTGGAGCAGAAGGCTCAAGAAAGCCCACACCACATCCCCAAGACTGAGAGATGGGTGTTGCTAACGGAATCTGGGGGGTAGGAAGCAATGGGGGGGTACATTTCCCAGAAGGAACAAATGTTCACTGTACATCTGTGGATCAATGCCTGCCTTCCTGTCACTGCGATGAGAAACACTGATACTTGCTGGCAGCCTCGCTGGTACTCTTCAGTTTTCAGGTAGACTCTTGGACAAAAGGGAATGGAGCGGGCATGAGAGTGGACCTTGTTTTGCATGCGTACTATAGAAGACATGTTGCCTGCATTTTCTTGACTCTTGTTGAGAAGCAGGGAAGCTTTCAACTTATGTAGTCATTTTCTTTCATATAACTTTTGTTGCCATCTATCCCTAGGTTATATTAGGTGTTTGCTCAATTAAGACTCTTGGGAAACCCTCCCCTCCTTACCCCCACCCCCAACTAAGAGGTACTTTCTGTTCCCTTCTACATGGGATATTCTTTAAAGCAGAATGATTTTCCAGCATCCTGAACAAGGCCAGTAGATTTTGTGAACATGATATATATATAAATAGTTGTCAATCTTAGGAGTAGTTTCAACATTTTAACACCTGATGTTACTGAAGCCTGATTTACCTTGTCAAACATAAAATAAACTGATTTTAGGGGGTGGTGGGTAGGTTGTTAAACAGTATAGAGTTTTGAAAATAGTTTTGAAATGAACCATTCCAATTGCAGCTATTCTAAGTTGTATAGATGTCTGCATGAAAATTTCTTCTCTGTATTTTGTTGGTTTTGTTATTTTGGAGGTAAATGATAATAAAAGTAAATGTGTTAGATAGTTATTATATATATAGTTATATAGTACCCAACTACTTTATAAGAATACAGAGAGTAGTTTTCTTTATATAATTCTTATTTTTAAAATCTTCTTTTGAATATCTGGTTCAGCTCTCACATAGAAAATTGTGATATCAATAACAAATCACAAAATAAATAGGCTCTTACCACAGGTTTAATTTTGTGGATTTTGTGTCTCCCTCCTCCAATTTATATGTTGAGGTTTTAGCCCTAATAACTCAGATGATTATATTTGAGGGCAGGACCTTTAAGAAAGGTACAACTTAAACTGCAGCTCTAAGGTTGTGACTGCATCTGACTAGCATCTTTTTATGAAGATACTGCCAAAAAATAAAAATAAAGAAGATAAAATCAAAGAGAAAAATCAGTGCACAGACATGTACATAATACAGATCATGTGAAGACAAAGGAAAGGCTAGTCAGATACTAGCTAAAGAGAGGAGAGACGGCTAAGAACAAACCCAGCATTTGGGGTACCTTGATCATGGGCTTCCAGCTTTCAGAATTGTGAGAAAATATACAGAGGTCAGGGACTAAGATGATTCATTGGTTTACTCATCACCTGACCAGAGTGCGGCCCAGGAGTAAGTGTGTGGGGAATGTTTGTTGAATCAAACTGAATAAACACAGCTATGTTTTAATCATAGCAGAGCAGCCAGCTGCCAGCCCGACTCTTTCCAGTTACCACCTGAAGTTTCCAGACTGTCATTTGTCTGTCTTCCTATGAAAATGGTCTGTTTATTCTTTCTTATTTTAAAAGCAGAAGTGAATGTATATACATAGAGAAATGGATGTTTAGTGTAAAAAGAACGTGGAGATACATTCAGGTATGAAAAAGAAGTAGAACTTAACCTCTCAGAAGCCCCTACCTGCTGGGTGCTGGTGGCTCACGCCTGTAATCCTAGCTACTCAGGAGCCTGAGATCTGAGGATCATGGTTCAAAGCCAGCCTGGGCAGGAAAGTCTGTAAGACTCTCATTTCTGGTAAACCACTAGAAAACCGGAAGTGGTGCTGTGGCTCAAGTGGTAGAGTGTTCACCTTGAGCTGAAGAGCTCAGGGACAGTACCCAAGCCCAGACAAAAAAAGAAGAAAGAAAAAAAGAAAGAAGGAAAGAGAGAGAGAGAGAGAGAGAGGGAGGGAGGGAGGGAGGGATGGAGAGAAGGAAGGAAGGAAGGAAGGAAGGAAGGAAGAAAGAAAGAAAGAAAGAAAGAAAAAAGCCCCTTCCCAAAGTGACCACTATTCAAAATTTTATATGTATTTTTATGTATGTATGTATGTATGTATATATATATATATATATATAGTAATTTTTCTAGGTAGTGATAACAATATGGTTATCAGATCTTTCCTCCCTGACCAAACCAAAAAATTGTCCTGATTTACATGACATGCTGTTTTTTCTAATATGAAATCTTTTCCCCACTTCATATTAGAAAATAAAATAAATGTAGATTTATAGTAGCATTTTCAAGTAGCAGATTCACATTTCTTTTATTTAGCCTAACTTCGACTTATGGGTGGTGTCTGTGTTTTCCTTATGTGGATAGTGCTGTGAGGACTTGAGTCGTTTTTGTTGTGGTTATTTTCTCATTGCCCTCTTTCTACTTTTAATCTCTTTACATACCAAACACAAAACAGGTCCTGGCACAGTGGATCTAGTTACATAGGAAGCAGAGGTAGGAAGACTAGTCAAAGGCTGGCTCAGGCATAAAGTGTGAGCCCTATTTATTTAAAAGTTAAACTAAAATTTTTAAAAGGCTTGGAATATGGGTCAAGTGGTGGTGTGATTGCTTACCCTGATTCAAGCCCTAATATGAAGGAGAGGAAGAGAAAGAAGAATAGGAAGAGGAGGAGGAGGAGGAGGAGGAGGAGGAGGAGGAAGAGGAGGAGGAGGAGGAGGAGGAGGAGGAGGAGGAAGAGGAGGAGGAAGAGGAGGAGGAGGAGAAGGGGGAGGAGGAGGAGGAGGAGGAAGGTTGTAAGACTGACTGATAGAAAAACATACCCTTTGAGTGCCCTTGTGGAATGGGTACAGGAGGAACTGGGGCTCCAGGGGTCCCACAGATGCCTCATGAGGACATCTTTGTAGACTTCTCTTGATGAGGAATCTTCTTTCAGGAAACTTAAACCTTTCCTTGTAAAGTCTAGATTCAACTATCAAATTATCTCCAGTGTTTTGGCTTATCTATTTTGATATCACATATCAAAATATTCATATATCTACATTGATAATTCTCTTAGAATACATCTTTCCCTAGTGCTCTCTTCCACCTTACTCAATAACACCATCATCTATCCAACAGCTAAAGCCAGGAATCGGGGGGTTGTACTGAACTACCTGTGTTTCTGTCTCTAGTCTTGGTCTCTGTCTCTTTGTCTCTCCACATGGATTCTCTATTACCTATAGTCACTGCTGATTTTATCTTTAAAAGGTATACTCCAACCTTCCCTTTCCTTCCTGTCTCCACTGTCCATTTTCTCCTTACCAGGGTGATACCACAGGCCTCTCTTCCCTCCTTCATTCGTACTTCTTCACATAATGACCTCACATAGAGGTCATACCATACAATACTTGAGTGATATGACTATGGCAGTATTCATAGCTTATCTAATCTTCATTCCTATCTAGTTATTAATATCAACAAGGTTTCTTGGTGCTTGAAACTAAAAATCTGTTTGAGTGAAACTTTAACATTTAATAATATAGATCTGTAATGAAATTGTGTTTTTAAAAAAATCAATTTCATATTAACAATAAAAATGACTGCCCACCACATTAGGAAATCAAACCATAGCTCACCTTATAATACCTTAGTTACTCCCCTTGAAACTCTGATTTCAAGGAAAAGGTCTCATTCCTGGCTTTCTTTTACAAGTCCCAAATGAAAGGGCATTTTATAGCTCCACATCATTTTGAATAATTTTCTCTCTCTGTTTCTGTCCTAGCTCCACCCCTCCCACTTTCTTCAAGTTCCTCCAAACATCCTGACGTTTTTTTCTACCTGAGACAGGCTGCTTTGTCTGCCTGGCCAGCTTGTTCTTTTGGATTTAACTTCTTTCCTTCCTCTGGTTCCAACTTAAATATTCCCTCCACAGAGACTTTCATGGGCGTCTACTCTTGTTTTCTTATTTGATCTCAGCTTCTCTCTATTTTTTTCTCCTGTCTTAAAACTATTTGATCTGGGCACCAGTTGTTCATGCCTGTAGTTCTAGCTATGCAGGAGTCTTGAGATTTAGAATATGGCAATTTGAGGCTAGCCAGGGCAGGAAACTCTGAGAGACCCCATCTTCAATTGACCAGCAAAACGCCAGGCTGAAGGGATAACAGAACTTGTAGGGCTGCATGTGTCTCTCACCAATGCACCTTTGGATTGCAGCATAGAGCCAAGCACATAGAAGGCTTCCAAGAGATAGTCTGTTGGTTTTGTTGTTTCTGTTTTTCTTGGAGGCCTTGGAGCTTTGAGCCTTCAGGCTTAACCCACTTAGAGGTTGAAGATGCCAGAGGTTTACAGCTTGTTGAACTGAATTTCCTTCTCTCCCTTTCTCTCATGTCTTTTCTCCTATGCACATTCAAACCGTGGAGCTTCTCCTTCACCTTAGGGCTTGACCTTAGGTTGCAAACTAGGACTGGTGGTGCCCTAGCTTTAGCCAAACCAGTCCTTCTCTCTGCAACTGGACTTGTCCCTGATTCCACCCCCAGCCATCTGATGGATGTTGCCTCTAATTAAACATATTGTCCTCTTCCACTTACATTCCCACTGACCCTTCCCTGCTCATTCCCTCCACCTGACCACAGATAACTACCACTGTCTACAGCTTTCTGTCATGTTCCACTTCTGCCTGGAGTCCAACTCATCACTGTCACTTTGGATGCTGGGATTGGACTGCTTGCTGTCCACTTCCATTGGAACCAACCTATAGGATGAAGGCTTTGGAGCCAGACAGTCCTGAATCTGAATGATGGTTTTACTGCCTATGGGAGGCATGACTTCAGGCAGCATTATTGACTTCTTGAGTCTCAGTTTTCTCACCTGTCATGCGGTAGTAAGTACTGTTTACCTTGGTAAGTTGTGAAGATTAGTAATTGCTTCTGATGAGCATGTAATGCAAAGCTGAGCACAGAGCTGCTCACCCCAGTGTTCCTCCTTTCTTTCCTCTATCCCTCTATGATGTCGGTTCTGGCTCATGTCCAAGGAGTGATGTGAGCGATTGCATGCTGTCCTTTCTTGATGTGAGCTGAGTTCACTTCTCTAACTTCCTGAGTCTCTGTTTTCTTTTTGGCTCATACATATCTTTGAAACAGAAACTCCTTTTTAACTGACCCAGGCTTATATATTTGAGCCATTATGATTTTTTTTGTAGCATAAGAGCCATTTGTTCACTTTGGAAATGATATGCATTTTTTGTTGTTGTCAGGGAAGAGGTGGCTTGATTTCCCCAAAGATGATGTGTAGGGTTATATTATATTCACATACCAAGGATGCTGTGGCTACAGAAGACCTTTCTTTGGACCACCCCTTTTTCTTTTGTGCCAGTCCTGGGATTGAACTCAGGGCCTGGGCACTGTCCCTGAGCTTCTTTTGCTCAAGGTTAGCACTCTACCACTTAAGCCACAGTGTCACTTCTGGCTTTTTTTGTTTATCTGGTACTGAGGAATTGAACCCAGGGCTTCATGCATACTAGGCAAGCACTCGACCACTAAGCCACATTCTCAGCCTTGGACAATTTGTTTTTCTTTTTCTGTCAGTCATGGGGCTTGAACTCAGGGCCTGGGAGTTGTCCCTGAGCTCTTTGCTCAAGACTACTGCTCTACTACTTTGAGTTACAGCATCACTTCCAGCTTTCTGGTGGTTAATTGGAGATAAGAGTCTCATGGACGTTTCTGCCTGGGCTGGCTTTGACCCATGATCCTCAGATCTCAGGCTTCTGAGTAGCTAGGATTACAGATGTGAACCACCTGTGCCCAGCTTTTGGGCCAGTCTTAACCACAGGACTTTATACTGCAACTAGAAAATAACATTATAATTCTTTGTGGTAAGACTCTTCCTTGGAATCCCTTTTTAAATTCACTCTTTATTTTTCTTCAAGGTTAGAACTAGAATCTACTAGAATGACCATAGAATTTGTGTGGAAGGCTTGAAAGCTGCTCTTCGGAGCTCCCGACCCTGTTTTCTAGATACCTCAGTTGATGTAATTTGAACAATAACTGGATCCCACATGTTTTTCCGTAGAGAACTTTGATGTGTTGTGATTTACTCTTGGCGTTTGGTTCTTTGAGTACACTTGGTTCAGGTAGTCTATGGGCACTGGGGTGATGTGTACTGTGTCTAACAAAACTGGTACCCTATTCAGGAGGAGTTGTTTGTGACACAACAGATGAGCTTGCAACCATATTAGATTGCCCTTTATCAAATGTAGAGTATGCGGTAGAGAAGCCACAGCACCTCCCCAGCTCGCTGAATGGAAAAGCAGCTCATGCACGCTGGTAAGGAAAGAACGGATGCATAAACAACTGATGGTTGGAACTCTCATAGTCCCTCCAAAATTCATGTATAGTGATTTTCTTGTTTTCCTTGATAACCTTGGATTTAGAGATCCACACAGGACTGGGGACAGAACCTCATGGCTCTTTTGTTCGCTGGTTGGTGACAGTCTCAATATGTAGTTCAAGCTGGTGTCAAGCTTGGAATCCTTCTGCCTTAGCCTCTGAAGTACTAGGATTACAGGCATACATCACTGCACCCAGCTTTCCTTACTCTGCTTCCTCTCTAATTTCTCTCCTTGCCTTTATCCTAGGATTTTTTTCTTATCTAGAATAGAAGGGGGAGTGTATGAAAGCCATTTCTAACTAGGTATTTCCCCTGCTCTATGAAGTGACAGCATAGTGCGATGATGTCACAGGGCAGTGTATCACAAACTTCTTTATTATGATTATTTTTTCCTAGTTCTTTCCAGGAAACTCCTCTCTATTTCTTTTTGATGACACCTGAGAAGGAGAAAGCAGTGGGAATTCTGGTGAGGGGGAACACAGGTTTCAACCCTGTCATCTTTTCTCAACACCACTGAGACAGACATTGTGATAAAGCCCTAGAAGAAACATGAAGGTTCTACACAGTCAAAGAGAGCTTGTTGGAGGGTCATCTAATCCATGATGTGAAGGAATATGGTGGTGGTGGTGATGGAGAGGAAGGGGGGGGGGAGAAAGTATTAAGTATAAGGAAAAAATGAGAGTAGCAATGGGAGAAAATATGGGAATGCATGGGAGATGATGACTGCTGAGATCTGGTAGGTAAGCAGGACTCAGGTAGGGGTGGGATGTAAAAACACTGGCTAAGAGCTTTCTTTGGACCTTCACTGAGGGTTAGGAGAATTGTGGATGCATCTAACCAGGATAGTGTCATAACCAGATGTCTGCTTCTGGGATCTCAGTACTTGCAGGGCAGGGTGGAGAATGATGGGGTTGGGCTTGGAGCTGTAGTAGAGGACTAGGCAGGTGTAGGGAGACAAGTTAGAAGGCCCTTGTCGCATGAGTCCAGTTGAAAGTGGATAGGGCAGTCCTTGAGCAGTGACAATAGAGAGGATGAGAAGTAGTTCTTCTTGGAGTGATTTGGAGGTTGAATGAATGAGGTTGGCATGGAGGAAATATTGGAGTTACTGACCTGGCTAAGTGGGTAGGTAGAGGCAACATTCCTGACTCCTGAGATGAGGATACTGCAGAAGGAGAGGATTTAGGCAGGCTGCAAGCTGATGAATTTGTTTTGGGTATGTGGAGTTATGACATACAGAGAGCCAGTTAGTTCATGGGTATGGAGGTCTGTGTTATAGGAAGAAGATCTGTGGGTTAGATCTTGTGAATCAGTGGAGTCCTGTCTGCTTGTATCTCCCACATATTGGCTAGAGATTTTAGATAATGTTGTTCAGCATATTACAAGAAGGATTTAAAAAAGTATGTATAACCATCTGGCAATCCAGCTTACATTTTTCTGGTAAATGAATTTGTGGCAAGTTCATGAGAAAAAAAAATCTTAAGGATATCCAATTTTCCATTTGAGAACTCCATGTAAGATCAGTCCATCTGAACCATCTCATTTAATTCTTACTTCTTACTTAAGTGAAGATTATTACTTTTCCCTTTTTATAGATAAGGAAACCCAGGAACAGACAGGTTAGCTAACATGCTGAGCTCATACATTCAGTATTCAAAACCATTCTGAGGGAAGAGAATGTTCCAGAAAAACAGTCAAATGTCATGTACAATGAAGGAGGGAATGGCTTATGGGATTTGACAGGTTAAGAAGTGATCTTGAAGCAGGAAATTTCAGAGTCCAGTGCAGTAGAAGCCAGTCTACTGGGTGAAGGGGAAATTAGGTAACAAGACATGGAGTGCCCTCTGCAGACAACTCTTCTGAGAAAAATGGGCTGTAAAGCTATGGGAGAGACAGAAAAAACTAGAGAGAGACAGTGAGTTAAGGAAACACTCAAATATTGTACAGAGGAATGAGGAACCAGTAGATAAAGAGGTCTTTCCAGAAGCAGAAGTAGAATGGGGACCAGAGCAGCAGTTCAGGGAAGAATGAGGAGAAGAAAGAATGGATGAACCCAAGAGCCTAAGGATGGGCAGTGTGACATGTTCTCTGCAAGTCATTTTCTGAGACCAGGAGGTGAGAGGGTGATATCTGAACTGTGAAGAGAGAGGAGAAGGTGGAGAAAGCAGAGAAACAAAGCCAATTAGAAATGGATAGAAGGATGGGGCTACACTGAGAGGGCTGAGCTGAATTTGGAGTGCTTGAATTTATGGTGCATGGGACTTAGAAGTTTTCTGATTTCCTACTGAGATGTTCAGTAGCTAAAAGCATGGAGAGACTAGAAGTTGGATAAATTAGGGTTGTTCTTGGGAACTGAAGATTTTTGATATATACATATAGATATAGTTTATCTATATCTTTGATATAATTTATATATTGATACATGATATAAAAATAACAAAACATTAAAAATTTAATGGTTTTGGGGATTCCGTCTTAATACTTTGTGTTTAGTAGGAAAGTGCTCAGTCAGTTTATCTTTGCACAATATCTAAGTCCTAGAGACTCTTATGCCCATGGGATATAGCATAGAGGTCGTTTATATTGATGGACATTGAAATCACCTGCAATATTGGTTTGGGCTATGGCCTGGACTTGAGGATTTTTTGTCTATTACATCCCTCCTTTCCCCAGGTAATTTGTATGTGCAATCCAAGTTGAGAATTACTGTTCTTCTAATATCTTATGCCTAAATGAAGTTCAGAACCCCTATCAGTCATGATAGAATATGTTATGGAGCAGCAGCAAATCATAGAATCCCAGTATCTTAAACACAGAGATTTTATTTTCTGCTTATATAATGTCTACTAAAGAGCCAGGTAACTTTGGTGATAGCTATTGTTGATCAGGGTTTGGCATTCCTTGATCATTAAAGCAAAGGAAGAAGATGATGGGGAATCAAGCCCTCACTCTTCTCACATGGGAAATGACACACATCACCTCCATTCCTATTTTGCTGATCACCACTAGTTGCACAACTGGAAATAGTGTGTGTGTGTGTGTGTGTACTGGGGCTTGAAGTCAGGGTATGGGCATTGTCCCTTAGCTTTTTCTCTCAAGGCTGGCTCTCTACCATTTGAACCACAGCTCTACTTCCAGCTTTTTGGTGGTTAATGGGAAATAAAAGTCTCATGAATTTTCCTGCCCTGGCTGGCTTTGAACCGTAATCCTCAGATCTCAGCCTCCCCAGTAGCTAGGATTGCAGGTGTGAATCACCAACACACCACTACAAATAATTTCAAGGAAGAAAAAAATTGTTGGTGACCATTAGTGGTGATCTAGAGATTTTGCTGCAGGGGGAAGGAGAAGGGAAAGAGCAGGCTTGCACATTTAGTTCCACACTCACACAGTGCTTGTTACACACCAGAGATGGTTTTTAACAGCTTTCAAACAGGAACTTATTCAATCCTTGTAACAGCCCAATTATATAGATACTGGGAAATTGAAGTTAAATGTCTCATAAGTAGCAGAGGCAAGATTGAATGACAGGCTGTCTGGGTATAGAGTTGGAACATCGAGCTTCTAGTACACTGTGTTGCCTCTTTATTTTTCTTTGTGTACACTCAGATCCTGTGGGGCAGAGAAGAGGAAAGGATGGAGGTATTGTTACCGAAGGTGGTTGAGGAGGTGAAGAGCCCAGGTTCTTGGTGTCTCCAATAAAGAACCAAAAAAAGGCATACACACAAATGTAAAATGGCAAAGCAAGAAGGAGAGAAAGAGAGAGAGGAGGGGAATCAGAAAGAGAACACCTCGAAAGGAAAGGCAGACTCCAGATAAATGGCTCAAAAGCAAGGTTGAAATAGAGGCAAAGAAACCTTTCCTGCTCCTAAAAAAGGAAATGGGAGTTAAAGACTCAAAAGGGCAGCAGTTACTAGCTGTCTTTATTCTTTCTGTGCAACTGGAACACACCCACAGTTCAGCTAGCTTTCATACTGTCTTTGGCATCAGCAAACACTTCTAGGGCTTGGAACTCTTGGTTGTCACCAGCAACACCTCTTTGATTTCCAAAACTCAAGACATAGAAGATAAGCACAAACGGCTTTGCCTTGAAATGGAATTTTTGGCCAGGAAATTACAAAAAGCAGCACTTTGTGTGACATTGAAAGCTTTCTAACTCCTGAGTTGTTACATGCCTTCATTTTGATCACAACATATGGACTCTGCCTGCAAACCCCGTTTAAAATGCTGTATTGGCACCTTGCTGCAACCTGAGTCCAAGATGCTCAGGCCTGTGCTGCTGCTGCTGCTGCTGCTGCTGTGTTTTCCTTTGCTGTTTTGATTGGAAGCTGTTGGGAGTTGTTGCCAGGGGTTTTTCTTCTCCCTTGTACTGTGGAAGCCAGGGATAGCTGCGGAGGTTGAGGATGCTGTTGATTATTGCTCCACTAATCCAAGATCAGGTTATGTTCTACGATTTGAAAGGATAGGAGAGCAGATCCCAGTTTGTATAGGATGTTCTACAGCGAAGTGTTGTCCCAGATAAAGCCTGTAATTCAATGATTTACCATACTTTTAAAACTACTGATTGGTTTTTTTTTGTTTTTACAGTGATTAAAAGAATCCAAAAGTTATAATGCTGTACAGTTAGTAAGGGCAGAGGAGAAAAGGATAAATGTCATCTTAATTAAAATCTGCAGATGGAAATAAATGGGGACATGCTACCAGTAATTGTGTGACAGTGTCTTAATGGAGTTCAAAAGAGTTTCCTCTTTGGGAAGTGTGAGCTAATACACCCACAGAGGGATGATTAGGGACAGAGATATTTATACTAGATGGGAAATGCTGGGAAACTGAGATGTTTAAATCAATACCCAGAGGCGAGATATGTGGGTAGTTGATGATGTGCAAAAGGACATATAGATTTGGAATATTCCTTTAATGGTGATGATGGAATTATCCTATCATGCTAGAAGCCCAGGTTAGCAATCTGTGAAATATTTATATGTAAATATGAATATTTAAAAAAGAAGCTTGCCTATTCTCTACCCCAGCCAACCATTAGTCAGAGTTTTTTTTTTTTTTTTTAAATGCTGCTACCAGGGCTTGATCTCAGGGCCTGTGGCATTGTCCCTAATTTTTTTTTTTTAATTTTCACTCAAGACTGATGCTCTACAACTTGAGCTACAGCTCCACTTCCCAGTTTTTTGGTGTTTAATTGGAGATAAGAATTTCACTGACTTTCCTGACTGAACCAAATGGCTTTGACCCATAATCCTCAGATTTCAGCATCCTGAGTAGCAAAGATTACAGGCATGACCCACCAGCAACTGGTTAGTCTAGGATCTTTTGAGCATAGCTAGGTCAAGGGAGGAGGTGGACTTCACTGTGTGTTTAAGGCAGGGATGATAGTGTGGGTTTCCAGTTTCTCTCCAGCTGACAGGGCTCCCCCCTCCAGCAACTGCAGAGAGGACCCCATATCTCAGGAGAACAACCTCCCTGACTCCTGCTGGTGACAAGCTAACCACACAGATCCAATCTGTGCCCAAGTCCCTTGTTATTTAACTAAAGGCACCCGGATGTATTTAAGAGGCTTTCTAGCCGTACTGGGATGAGCTTGCCTTAATACCAGTGCTTTGGTAGAAAGCTAGAATAGCCTAGTGTTATTCAGCCGAGTCTCTTGATTTTCCCTTAGAAAGAATCTTAGCAGAACAAACGGTTTTTGCTTCCTGTTAACCTTCTGGGCTTGGTCAACTGTCCAAGCTCTAGGCAGATTGGTAGAGATTTCAGGAGACAAGGGTGGATCTTGGTTGGACACTTTAGTGCCATAGACAATTGCCTTTGGGGGGCGGGGAGAGGAGGAGAGAGACAGACGAGAGGGGAGAGGATATAGAAGGAGAACGTGAATCTTCAGGCGAGTGATGGGTAAAAGGGGAGTGGGAACTGCGTACAAAATCACAGCATCACAGCTCTTGAGGCGCATGAGATGCTGGGAAGCTGCGGTCACCATTTCTCAAGCATTTACCTCACTTTGGAACAGTCTCATCCTGACCCTAACAAAAGGGGCACACTCTCCTAACCAACCTCTGGCCCTATGCCATTGGAGGCTGCTGCGTCCAGCCACCCATGGCTGACCCCGGCGCGGAGCCCTATCAGTCCGCACCCCCCACTCCCCCCCACTTCTGCGTTCTTTCCCTTCTCCACGGGCCCAGGTGGAGCTCGCTAAGGGGAGGAAGGCTTGGACCTGCGTTTCCAGTGGGTTGTCCCGTTTGCTACAGCAGATGGTTAGACTCCATCCCTAGAGGTCTCCGTTCGCTAAGTAGGGGGCCGAAGCCCTGGAATCTGCGCGTGCACACAAGTTGTTCCGGGAGGCTGGGGACAAGTTGGAGAGAGCCCGGGTCTGGGCGGCGGCCTCAGCTCGCTCTCCACGTCGGCCAGCCACCTCTCTCTCCCCGATCCGCACCTGTGCGGGGCCTCTCAGCCGTCTCTGGTCCGGGTCTCTCATTCCGCCCCGGAGGCTCGCGCTGCCCCGACCACGCAGCTTTCTCTGGTTTTCCACGTCGAGTTGCCCGCCTCCCCCATCCCTCCCTCCCTCCGGATCTGCAGGATTGAGGCTGTTCCTTCACTGCTGGCTTCCAGTGAATCTATTCTGCAACTTTGCTGTGTGTGTGTGGGGAGGGATTGGGAAGGAGGGGGGTCCCTCGGGGAGGCTCCCCGGCGCGCCTGCCCCAGCCCCGAGGGCGCGGGGCCGTGGCGGGTGCCAGCGAGGCGCTCCGATCCTCTCCCCCCTCCTTCCCCTCCTCCCCCGCGTCTGTCCGGGGGACCGGGGAGGGG
>NW_012267218.1:32337989-32364607 GCF_000151885.1 Dipodomys ordii
AGAGACAGAGACAGACAGAGAGACACAGAGAGAAACAGAGAGACAGACAGAGACAGAGAGACAGACGGAGACAGAGACAGACAGACAGAGAGATACAGAGAGACAGAGACAGAGACAGAGAGGGAGAGACAGAGAAGAGGGACAGACAGACAGAGACAGAGAGACAAACAGAGACAGAGGGAGAAAGAGAGAGAGAGGGAGAGACAGAGAGAGAGAGAGACAGAGAGGGAGGGAGGGGGGTACCTCTGGAGAGTAGATTGGAATTTGGCTTTGATCAGAAATCTTTTCTGGACCATCCTCTAACATATATATATATATATAAATTATATATATAATTTTTTCGCCTTAGTAGGCTGCAGGCGCTGACTAAATTCTTAGAGCTAGTCGCAGAAGAGGGTTGCCTTTAAAATGAGACTGGTAGTCCAAGTGGCTACTTAATCAGATGTCAGTCTTTCTTTTTTGTTTTTGGTCTCAGTGTTAGGAATCCAGCAGTAGGAATGGAACCTAACTAGAAAATAGAACCGGTGCTTGGGAAACAGGAAGGCAATTGTAGGGGTCAGATTTGTGGGTGAAGTTTCTTTTCATTTTTCCCCTTGTGCATTGGTTCCCTAGCATCTATTTCGTGTGCCTTAAACAACAGACACTGTAGAAGGAAGGGAGGAACTATTGGTTTTTTTTTTAAATACAACTGGAAGACGCTTTCAGAAACTGCTGTTTTGCCCTGCTACAGAAACAAAGGTTCAAAAAGTGTCTTAAAGAATAACCATCCATTTATGCACACATCTACCACAATGTATTTTGCGTGGGGGCTGCTATAAATTTCACACATCAGGCTGTGTAAACTTTTCGTTTTACTGATATCTCTATCTTCTTGGTGTTGGAAATTCTTTAACGTAATTTTTAACTTCACGAGCAAGTTTAAAGTTTTTTTTCCCCTTCAATGGCCTTTCATTTTATTCAGAGGCCCTTTGCCTGGAGAGTTATGAGAAAGACAATTCTGTATACCTAGGAGAGTGAACCTCAGAACAAAAGCAGTGGGAATACTCCCTGCCGTCCACTGAGCCCTTGTTTATTCAGTCATCCATGGAAACAATACTTATTTTGGTGCCTTACACCACTCACTCTGTGTGGGCCCTTTGGATGAAATGTGATTCAGACATGTCCCCTGGTTTTAGGAAGGTCCTGCCTCATGGACAATACAGAGGCAGACTCCAGTGATAATAAATGATCCAACCAAAGGATGCTTCCTCCGAGTTAGTAGATTGGGTGACACCGATTCTTAGATGAGTGTCTCCTCTAAAACCGGGCTTGCATGTATGTCCTCCGGTTTTAGGACCGTATGCCTATGAATATCCCGGAATATGTCCTCTGAATTTCCAGTGTGGTATTTGGCTTTAATTTGAGGTCTGTGACTTATTTCTTTTACTTTGGTCAGTGCCTGACATGATGCAAGTCTAGAGCAGTAGTATTATGGTTAGATTGAAAACAACAACAACAACAAATCCCAAACAAACATAGTTAACAGGGCCCTGGCCTACTTGTAATATTTGTAATGCTTTTAGCCATCCTAGTGAGAATTCCTATGCATTTTCAATTTTATAATCATATAACCTGTACATTTATAATGGTAGGCAGTTTCTAGACTCCGATCTTACCTTGTATAAATATTAGATATAGCTCTAGAATTCAGAAGGGTATTACTATTCTAACTAGGAGTTGTTGAGATCTGAAGGTTATTGGACCCAGCTATCTAAGATATGGCTAGGTGATCCCAGCTTTCTGATCCTCTTGGGTCATTTCCACTTTGTATAATTTGGTCTGTAAGAGGACTTTTCAGAGAAGGCCATAGAGAAAATGCACAAGCTCTCTTGTCTTTACTCAGGGAAGGGAAAGAGGAAGGAGACTCTCTGGATGGAAACTTACCAGTGTAGCATCTTTGGTTGAAACTTCTTACACAGATTGGAATGATGATCCATTCTTTAGCATAGGTTTTGTTTTAGGTATAGCGTGAAATTAACATCGGTGAGGCCCAGGACTAGCTGCTTCTGTTTCCTCCATTTTACATCTGACATCTGACTGAATGAATGCTTAATCTTTTTTACACGTTGTGCTCCTAATTGCTTCATTGGTTTAATGTTACTTTCCATGGAGGACACCAAGTGTGAGTGCACATTTATCTGTGTTGACATTTAAAAATTCCACCTCTTGTTGCCTATGGCTAACTTTGAAATACCATCATTCAAAACCCCAAAGCTTTCTTTGAATGTATGTGCATGTCTATGTATGGCAAATATTCAATAGTCTCAGTACTTCTCTCACGAGGACTTCAGAACTTAGAATTACACTGTTTTTTTGCTCTACACATCCATGTGGAAGTATCCCACAGTTGTCTTTGCTGTTTGACTTGGCAAAGAAATTGAATAATTCTTCTGCAGAGATTATATTTAATTGAAATTAACAAAGAAAATTTCCTTCAGGATTCTTATAGAGAAATCAGGATTGTCATATTGAGCAATTCATTAGTCACTGACTTAACAACATTAGATGTGTTGGCCCAGCTTTAACGGGAAAAGAAATTCAAGGAGCTAGCACTCCTTGTTTGATGCAAGAATTGAAGAAACAGGGGCTTTCAGTTGTTTATTGACCTCTTTCTGATAAAACATCATTTTTCTTCTGAAAAGTTTGATCATGTACAAGAGTCAAAAAGAAATACACATAGACAAGGCCCAGAGGATATGAAAACCTGTAAGTACACAGACAGACATCTTAAACACAGAAAGAGACAGAGGAAGCAAAAAAGAAAGAAAGAGATGTAGATGTAGGAAAAAAAATCCTCTGGAAATCAGAGTTTGGGGGGAGAGAAAGAGAAAGGAGGAATGAAGGGAGAAGAAGGGAGGTAAGGGGAAGGGAGAGGGGAGAGTGGAGGGAAGGGGTGAAGAAGAGAAGAAACAGGAAAGGCGAAGAGAAAAGAAGAGAGGAGAGGAGGAGAGAGGAGGGAGAGATGAAGAGAGGGGAGGAGGAGAAGAGGAGAAGGGAAGGGAGAGGAGGGGAGAGGAGGAGGTATGAAAAGGTTAGCGAGAGAAAACCTCAAGCATTTATTTTTGTCTATAGGTAGCTAACCTGAAATCTCTGCCGGTTATAAATCCATCAGAGAAGTTTTCAGTGCAGAATGAAGGATCAAGGAGTTTGGCAAATTTGAATACAGCATCTAAACCAAAGGATTTCCTAATAAAACTTCAAACTCCTTAGCTGCAATTTCTCTCAATATCAATGCTGTATTCGGTGCCCTAAAAGTGACAACTATAGCCGATTTGCTGGTTGGTTTACACCACTTAAGACTGGATGTTTACTTTCCTATTTAGCATTGTAAGTTGTTCCTGGTGTTTCAGTTTATAAAGTAAAATAATGAGGCCATGGAGTGGATTGGACAACACACACACACACATACACACACACACACACACACAAAAAAAACACACACACACACAAACATATACGTATATGCATGGTAGCCAAATCTCAAACTAGGAGAAACAGGGTTTTTTTTTTTTTTTTTTTTTATTTTTAAGATGAAAGACTTGTTTCAATCATTTTCAGACAAATTAGGAATAAAACAAATCTTAATGTATGGTTTTTAGTAAATAGAGAGGACATATTAAGAATTGTAAAGGCAATAGGGATGTTTTGACAGGTTTAAAAATATATGTATTTTTATTTTTGATTGACACATAGGATGTGCATGTGCACGAGGCTCAGTGACATTTTAATACACACATGCCATGTAAAATGATCAGATCAGAGTAAATGGCATGTCTATCACATTGGATAGTTATCACTTCATTTTATTTTATTTTATTTTTTGTGCTGGTTCTGGGTCCTGAACTCATTAGGGCCTGGATTTTGTCCCTTAGCTATTTTGTTCAAGGCTAGTGCTCTACCACTTGAGCCACAGCTCCTCTTCTAATTTTTCAGTGATAATTGGAGGCACCTGGCCATTTATCACTTCTTTTTATTTTTGTCGGTCATAGGGCTTGAACTCTGGGCCTGGGCACTTTCCCTGTGCTTATTAGCTCAAGGCGAGTGTTCTACAGCTTGAGCCACAGTACCATTTCTGGTTTTCTAGTGGTTTATTGGAGATAAGAGTCTCACAGAGTTTCCTGCCCAGGCTGGCTTTGAACTGTGATCCTCAGATCTCAGCCTCCTGAGTAGCTAGGATTACAGGCATGAGCCAGTGGCACCGGCTATCACTTGTTTCTATTGGAAGTATTCAAGGCCCTTTCTAGTATTTTGAAGTATTAGGTTACTTGTTATCAATGACGGATAAGTTTAGGGAAAATCTGTAGCAAGTTGGATTAAAATAAGTTAGGAAGGGAAGATGGGTTTATTATATCTGAGCAAGACCCCTTACCCAAATGCTTATTGACTAAGTTGTTGTTTAGATGTTATCAGGCTAGTTTTCCTTAGTGAAATTTTAATTGTTTTTAAATTGACATGTATACTATGAGGTGGTTTCATTGTGATATTTCTACACCCACATGCAGTGCACTGTGAACAAATTCACCCCCTGGACCATAGTCCCATTCTTCCACACTCTTAAGAGGTAGGCAGAAGGGATGACAGTAATCCAGGTTGTTGTTTTGAGAAAGTATGGCTACACATCGATAGTTGTATTTGGCATTAATTATTGCTTATGATTTCCTAAACCCTGTGAAATATTAGATGAATTTTTCTGCCATTATGAAAATCTAGTAGTATTTTTCTCTTTGGAGCATACAGGGTTCAGGAATGAAGACAACAGAGGAGGTAGTATTTTATAAGCTACGAAGCTTCAAAGAGGAAAAACTCAATATCCTCAGGCTTTCTCTCTCCTTCCTTCCTTCCTTCCTTCCTTCCTTCCTTCCTTCCTTCCTTCCCTCCCTCCCTCCCTCCTTCCTTCCTTCGTTCCTTCGTTCCTTCGTTCCTTCCTTCTCTCTCTCCCTTCCTTCCTCTTCTGTCCCCCCCCCCATAGCTGGGTTGTACAGGCATTTTTTTTAATATACTTTTTATTCAGTCATCTCTTATTTGTAGAAAAATCCAAAATTATTTTCATGCTCGAATTGATACTTATAAAAATGGAGCTTTTAAACAGAAACATACAGGAAACAGAGAAAAAGTGAAGTAAAAAAAATTCCACACAAGACACAGTAACCTTAATTATCATCCAATTTTAAACAGAAGGTGGAAGGCATACAACTTTTTCTCTTATAAATTTTGTTTTTCTTGAAAGATTTTCTTCAACATCTAAAGACACTATTCAGGAAATCCTGATAAAACCCTATAGTGTTCTTGAAGCATTGGCTTACCCATGTCTTCTAATATGCCATTTCTAACTTCCAAAATAATCCAAGAGGTTGAAATTATACTGACCACTTCCTAAATAACTTGGATGAACAAGCCAGAGAGTTGGGCCCACACAGTGTTATGTAACAGAGGCTGTGCTTTGCTGGCCGGAGGGCTGCCTACCCTGGACACTAGTGTCTCCACCAGTGTCTTTCTTTGGCTTCATTGCAGAGTAGATTGTATAAGAGATCCATTTACTCATCTTTTAACCACCAGCCTACCAAAACAACTATCCCAACCACTGGTTTTGAATGGAAGGGAGTGATAATAGTTGTTTTAATTGGTAATGACTGAATGGATTTCCATGCAGAAAGCTGTTAGTTTAGTCAATGTTTATCTTGTACTTTCGTTGTGATTAGCAGCTGTTGCCTAGCTTGGAGGAGTGAGGCCAGGCAGTGGTGGTGGTATTTCCCTACCGTCTGTTTGTGGTTACCATTTACCACAAGGGGTCGCTGTAGGTTCTGCCACAAGTAACCAACGTATTTTCTTTCCTCTTCCATCCACATCCCCCGTCTCCCCAGGGGGTGTGAGGGCCTTGTGCTGGTGTCAGTGTAGTTAGTTGTATTTAAAACATAAGACACCCAGGAATGTTTAATGAAGGTATTTATTTAATTATTAAAATTTATTTTGTGTTGACCAACATTTTGTGACTGAATGAATATGGTATTAATAAAATAGCAAATATTATTGCGTAATGCCAATCACACACTTAATATTCATGGTTATAATATTCATATATTATATTCATATATATTCATATATTTTAGGCAGCATACTTTTTTAGCAGGTAAAATTCTATTATAATATATAATCTCAGTCTCATGGCAATATATATTAAATGTACAATACTCCAAAAAGATGCCATGAACATAATGCTTCATATTTACTGTTTCAGCAGAATTTCCCTTTTTTTCTAGATATCTTAACGATTTTTTGTTATCCCCTCTTTCGTTATCTCCCACTTTCTCTCCCCCTCAACTTCCCTCCCCCAATTTGTATCGTTCATTTCCAACAAATTGTCTCATCAATATTTCTGTTGCATTTGTTTTCCCAGTGTCCTTTGCCTCTCCATTTTGTTGTTCCCCTTCCCTAATTCAGATAAACATATATACAATACCCAGGGTACCAAAATCTAATACAGTGACAACAGGGGATAAACCATAGGGGAGCAGGGAACACAAAAGGAAAAAGAAATCACATAATACATGAAAAACAACAACAACAAAGAAAAACCTCTTGTTTTCTTACCTTGGAGTTCAATTTGCGTAGTATCATCTTATATGGGCATATGTACATAGTTACTGAGCTACTCTGCTAGGACTATCCTAGACATATACTGATTATTACAAATGAGGCAAACCATGGCATCTGTGTTTCCTTGGATCTACCTTACTTCACTTGATATGATTTTTTTTCCAAGTCTTTCCGTTTCCTCATGAATGGGCAATGTCATGCTTTCTGATGGAAGCATAGAATTTCATTGCGTACTTCCTCCTCCTGTTGTCCCTGTAATCCACAACTTCACAACCTGAGCCATTCATTTTCTCTTTCTCACTTTAGGATTATTCACATGTTTTCTCTTTGCTGGAAATATGCTTCTTCCCACGCACTCATAACTTCTGATGTTAGCTATCCATTTCACACTACTTCCTTACAAAGGCCATGATCTAATCAAAATTAGCCCCAATATACATGATGACAGCACTCTGTCATCTGAACACCTGCCACAATTGCTAAGTCTATATTCCATGTGGGTGTGTTGAGTATCTGTCTCCCCTACTAGACTTTGAGATCCATGAGGTCAGGGGCCACATCAGACTGTTTCATCTACCACTGTTGGTTGAGCTACCACATCAAATAACAATTCTGAATTCCCATTTAAGGACATGCCATCAATAAACAATTTTAAGTGAGTGCTTAGATGTTGACAAGACTGTAGATAAATAGCTACTTGGGAGACCGAGATATAAGGATTAAAGTTCAAAATCAGCCCAGAAAGAAGAGTTCATGGAACTCCAGTCCACCAACAAAAAGTCTCCAGTGGAGGTGTGGCTGAAGTAGCAGAGTAGCAGCCTTGAGTGAAAATACTTGAACAAATGAAGCCAGCGATAATTACTGTCATATAAATCAATGTGTATTTCAGACAATAGCATTTGGCTCTGTGTAGATATTATTATACAATAAAGTGACATATTTGTATAGTGTAATTAGTTGTTCTGTGATCCATTATGTTTGTAAATATTTATTTATTTAGTCAGTTGTGGGGCTTGAACTCTAGGCCTAGGTGCTGTCCCTCGGTTCTTCAGCTCAAGGCTAGTGCTCTACCACTTGAGCCACAGGGTCCACTTCTGGCTTTTTCTGTTTATGTGGTGCTGAGGAATCAAACCCAGGGCCTCATGCATGTGAATTCTATCACTGAGCTACCTTCCCAGCCTCATTAAGTTTTCACATGGAAAAACAGAACACATAAAAACTTTACAAAGGAAGAATGGTTGGAACACTTTGACATTTTTCTGGAAATAGTTTTCTTTTTCATTTTTGCAATTAAAGAAATAGAAACTATTTCTGTATGAAGTAAATATAAGCTACTAAGTATGACTTGAAAACAGCCCAGGCAGGAAACTCCACAAGACTATTATCTTTGGGAGAGAAGCTGTTTGAGATCTGAGCTGAGATACTTAATCCTAACTTTCTAGACATAATGATGTAACTGGGAAGCCATGAGGATTTTGGTTTAGGAACCAAGCCTTTAGGATTGGGTCATGCTTTACCGGTACTTTTAGACCCTCAGCTATGCAGAGCAATAGTACTGATAAGTACTAGTTGAATAAATGACTGCTTTTTCTTGTCCCCTAAAGTAATCATGTTCATAATTGATCTTTCCCAAATAATGGTAACTCAATCCATTAAGTAAGGCCATATAAGAAATTATATACTTTAAAATATTTAAATGATTCAATGTGTATATCTGAAAACAGAAATCACAGGCCCAAAGCAAATCAGAGGTGCTCATGAAAGCCCAAGAGATGGCCATGAAAGGCTGCCACTTTTGTCCCCTATTCCAACTTGAGGTACAACTGTGTTAGTGTCTGCCATTTTGGTTTTAATCTCCAAGAGCTCACCCACCAGACTATTTTTATAGGAGAGAGCTGTTATACACCTTTAGATTGTAATTAAATTATTTTTAACAGCTTCACAGTTCGGAGTTACTAAGGGTAGATTTGTATATGTGGGAATCAATCCTTGCCTCCTTAAGCATTTTCTGAGCGTTTTGCTGGAGGTCACAGCAGGCCAACCTCAGATTGCCAAATTTAACTAAATATTGATTAACCCACTTGGATTGTGGGGAAAGGTTAGCTTTTATGCTGAGCTTTTCTGTAAGCCTT
Organism: Dipodomys ordii; assembly: GCF_000151885.1. Taxonomy (NCBI): domain Eukaryota; kingdom Metazoa; phylum Chordata; class Mammalia; order Rodentia; family Heteromyidae; genus Dipodomys; species Dipodomys ordii. Next base: position 32,346,755 of record NW_012267218.1, read on the forward strand.
TTTTTCCCCCTTTAATTCACGGGAAATTAAAGCACAATGACTTTATTTTTGTATACTTATAGCATTATAAGAATTGAGACATTCTACAATGGGGGTTAAATAGACTAACACAATTCTGTAACTTCTTTGTTGGACATGCACCAGTCTTCCAGTTAACTATTCATCAATGCACCAAAATTTATGGAGTATCTACTATGTGCTGGGCAGTGATCTGGTACTGATTTTGAATAATAAATGAAGTAACATGTTTCTTCTTTTTTTTAATTCCCTTAATGCATATTAGGGGAGGCCTATGTTAGAATTCCTCTTTGACTTACTTACCATACCTATTCCTTATGTGTTAAATAAGTCATAATGGTACTTAGCTTATGTGGGTAGAGTGAGGATTAAATGAGGTAATTTGTGCAGAGTAGAGTGTCTAGTATGTAATGCTGTGATTTGTGAATTCTATGAGCTTTGACAATACAACTACTTCTTCCACATCGGGTTATATGTACCTTTCTTTCCTTTTGTTTAGTGTAAGCTGTTCCCTCTTTCTCTCTCATTCCCTCCCTCACATTGTTGCCCTTGAGTTGCTTAGTTTGTTTTTATCTTTTATTTGTTTAAATCTTCAAATGCACCATCTGACACCTTGAACTTTGAGTTTCCATTTTGTTTCATACTTCGTTGCAACTAATTTCTTGTGTGTGTGTGTGTGTGTGTATGCACACACGCACACACATGTACACACATGTGTGCCAGTACTGGGGCTTGAACTCAGAGCCTGGGGGCTGTCTTTTAGCTTTTTTGCTCAAAGCTGGCACTCTACCACTTGAGCCACACCTCTACTTCTGACTCTTTGGTGGCTAAGTGGAGATAAGAGTCTCTTCCATGGGCTTTCCTGTCTGGGTTGGCAAAGTCTCCATCCTAAAGTCTCAGCCTTTTGATTTGCAACTGATTTCTGTCAAGTGACCATTCTTATTAATCTGAAGGCCTTTTCTTTGTATATTTATGGTTTTGCAGGATTGAAGAATATTTTGCCACCCTCTCCCTACACAGGTTCCTCTGTTCAGCTTCATCCTTTATTTTTTAAAATAAGCTCTTATTTCTAAACCATTTTATTAGCATAAATTGGTATACAATGTACTTTGATCAAATTTACACTATCTATATTACTTTTCTAACTTCTTTCCCTCTTCTCCCTCACTTTAAAAACAGTTTTTTTTAAATAAACATTATGTTTACTAGGAGCATTCAGAATGTCAACAGAATAGCTGTAACTTCTGTTTTCTTTTTGCAATTACAGAGTGGTCTTCAGTTAACAGGACAACAACTATTTTTATAGGTTGTATCAGACAACTGAAGATGAAAAAACTACCATCCCCATATATAACTAATTTGTGCTGTGCACCAACAAGAACCTGCTTTGAATTTCCATGTCAGTTTACATGCTCTATTCTGTACCAGGCAAGGTTAGTGGCTGGTGAAAATACCACCACCACAGGGCTCTCTAGACATATTCGATAGTGTGTTAACTATTTAAAGAAAGACAGTATACAGTTTAAAAACAAATCTCACACAGATTTACCTTTCAGTATTTTTTTTCTTTAAAAGGAGTGAGTTGTATAAGGGAGGGGGAGAGAGGAGACTTAATATAGACAAGGAAAAAAGAACTATGGGAACCAACTTCTTCTTCTTCTTCCTCCTCCTCCTCCTCTCCTCTTCTTCGTCTTCATCTTTGTCTTTGTCTTCATCTTCGTCTTCCTTTTTTTTCTTGCTCTTTTCAGCCTTCACGACTCCCCATTTTGCTGCAGCAGATTTTCCTTTAGCTCAGTAGGCAGCAATATTTTTTGTGTGTTTTTCCTTCAGCTTTCCTTCATGTGTTTCTTGTAAGGCTGCTTGTCATTTGCAGCAGTGTCGTTCCACATCTCCCCCTCCCCACTTTTGTGGGCAACATCCTGAGTAGACAGCAGGATGTTCCCCTTTGATTTTAGGGTGATACTCAGAACAGAACAGGACAGTCGAAGGATGCCTTCTTGGGTACATTGGGATCCCTGAACTTTTTTTTTGTTTCCCCTTTAGGAGGGATGTAGGCTTTTGCTTCTCTTTCATAATGATCCTTGTTTGTCTCGGCCATGTCTTCAGTTTTCCCTTTCTCTTTCGCAGACATAGTCTTCCCCTTCTCTGAGCACTTTTTAGAACACTTGGAGAAGGTGGTGGAGGCATCTGGGTCCCGGCTTCATCCTGTGCTCCTCCAGGCAGATTTGCACAAAGAATGCACATGGATGACATTTTCCCTCTCAGCTTCTTAGCATCTCCTTTGTCCATGTTTAGTTTTTCCTCTTCGAGGCACAGAGACGCCCTATGCCTGTGCACCTTGTGCCTCTCCCCAGCCTGGTGCCATCTCTGTGGAACTCAATGTACTGCAATGGCAGTGTGGAAACATTTAAAACAACACAGTTCAATACATTATTTTCATAGGTGAATCCTATTACCCTCTCCTTTCCCTACTTCTACCCATTGGCTCCCCTCCTCCCATAGACCCCCATTTACAATTCTATCATATTGTTATTATTATTATTTTTGCTGGTCATGGGGCCTGAACCCTGGGCCTGGGCGCTGTCCCTCAGCTCTTCAGCTCAAGGCTAGCGCTCTACCACTTGAGCCACAGCGCCACTCTGGCTTTTTCTGCTTATGTGGTGCTGAGGAATCGAACCCAGAGCCTCATGCGTGCAAGGCAAGCACTCTACCACTGAGCCACCTTCCCAGCCCAATATTATTTTTTTTTGAGGTGTAGATTTTACATACAAGCAAAAAATATGGTATTTGTCTTTCTTAGCTTGGCTTATCTAACTTAACATAATAATATTCAGTTCTATCCATTTTCATACAGATGACATAATTTTATCTTCCTTTCCCCCTCCTCCCTCCCTCCCTCCCACCCTCCCTCTCTCCCTCCCTCCCTCCCTCCCTTCCAGTCTATCATTCCTTCTATCATTTTTTCTTTTTGTGTGCTGGTCCTATGGCTTGAACTGAAGGCCTGTTACTGTCCTTGAACCTTTTGTTCAAGGCTAGTGCTCTATTAGTTGAGCCACAGTTGGACTTCTTTGTTTTTAATTTAATTTTATTGTCAAGGTGATGTACAGAGGGGTTACAGTGGCATACATAAGGTAATGAGTACTGACTTCTTCTTTAAGCCTGGATAATACTCCATTGCATCTTGTTCTTGTGAAGTCTCTTTCTAGTCTCCTCCTTCTCCCTTTTTTGGTTCTTCCTTGATCTCTTGTAAAAGGACTAGTCACCCAGGACCCCGCTTATCCCTCCTTCAGGTATCTTTACTTTGTATTTCAGAGCAAACGTATCCCAAGTCGCAATATGGCATTTTTTCTCCTCCATATTCCTTTTCCGTCCTCCTCTCCCTTTCATCCTCCTCCTCCTCCTCCTCCTCCTCCTCTGTCATCTACACCTCAGTGTGGCCAGAACTGAATTTATTTACTTTTGGCCTGAAACATTGATTTTCTTCAGTACTTTCTTTTTTTTAAATTTTTTTTATTGTGAAAATGCTGTACAGAGGGGTTACAATTACATGGGCAAGATGAGTACATTTCTTATCAAGCATTGTTGCCTCCTCCTTTGTTTCCCTTTCTTCAGTACTTTCTTATATGTGTTAAAGGCATTATTAATATGTTTGTTTTCAGTGTAAAAATCTTAGGCTCATTGTTGATTTTCCACTCAATATTTCTTCAGGTTTACTTCTCAACCAGAGCATCAACCCTTAGAAATAAGAATTTTCCTACCTGTTTCTTTTCTTTTGTATCTTCTAAAAGTGCTATGTGCAGAACAAACTAATGCAGGTACATTCAGTATATTGACTCAGGGCATGGAATGTATCCATAACTGACCTCGTATTCATCATGTGTTTATAAGTATCATAGACCAAAGAAAGAACTACAAGAGTTGCCTTATTAGTTGAGCTCAGAAACAAAGATAAAGCAGGAGAGATTTTTTTTTCTTTTAACTACAGAAAGTAAACTGTCAAGTAATTGGTATTTTCCTAAGACCTCAATTGAGCACCAAGCATTTGGATGGCAGATCACACCTGTAATACTAGCTGCTTGGGAGGCTGAGATCTAAGGATCACAGTTTGAAATTCAGTGGGGCTGGAAAGTCTATGAGGTTCTTATCTTCAATTACCTACCCAAAAGCTGGAAGTGGAGCTGCAGCTCAAGTGGTAGAGGGCCAAAAAGCCAAGCAAGCGTGCAAGGCCCTGAGTTTAAGCCCCTAGTAGATAAATGTGTACATATACATGCACATGTGCTCTTACACACACATGATGGGGTTCACTTTATCAAGCTTTTGCTAATTTGAAGAATCAACTAGAACCAGCAAACAGCTAACTTTTGCTTACCTCCTCTACCTTCAGACATAAACCTAGTACTTATAACAACAGGAACATCCATCTTGTCTATCTAGTACTTGTTAGTTTTTTTGTGACACCACAGAAGAACACAAAAACTTCAGTCTCTTGTAACTTGTCCCAGTGAAGACTAGCACAAGAGGAAAAAATTGGATTTGTAGAACTTGATTTTTTTCTTGAACAGTTACCTCCTATATAGTGGAAATTAAAACAAAAACTAGGACAGAGCTTTAGAAAATTAATTGGATCGTAATGTATTCAGGAAAAAAAAACTTCTCTGTGTTTCTATTGCGTGTTCAGGTTAAGTCAGCTTTGATTGAAGTTCTTCATTAGTTTTCCTGCCATTAGTGCTTAATTGCCTTAAAAAGTTAACTTCAAAGAAAAGATACATACCCTTCAGAAAAGATATGAGTTGTTTGTGAAAACATTTGTTTATTTGTACATCGAGTAACTTTCCCATCCCCATAAACACATCTTGGCTGATTTAGCTCTTATTCATCAAGATTATATAACTAATGTATGTCTAAAGGCTTTAGAGTGTGTGTCTGTGTGTGTGTGTATGTGTGCATATGTGTGTGTATGTGTGTGTGCCAGTCTTGGGGCTTGAACTCATAGCCTGGGCATAGTCCCTGAGCTTTTGTGCTCATGGCTAGTGCTCTACCAGTTTGAGCCACAGCACCATTACCAGCTTTTTGATTGTTAATTGGTGATAAGATTCTTAAGAATTTTCCTGCCTGAGCTGGCTTTGAACTGTGATCCTCAGATCTCAGACTCCTGAGTAGATAGGATTATAGGTGAAAGCCACTGGTGCCCAGCTGGCTTTTGGTATTTGAGGAAATTTCATTGTCATACAATCCAGAGGGAAAAATAGTCACATGTACATTGAGGTGAATGCTGTATTGTGGTCTGTCTCAAATGGATCATTGTGGCAGTTCTATTTTAATTCGATGATTCTGAGCAGTAAACTTTTCAGAAACTGATCATCTCTTTCTATTGAAAGTAGAAACTGAATTGTTCATTTATCTTGGGGTAGGGGAGAAAATATTTTCTGTAACAAAATTTCCATTGTTTCTACCATGAGATTTTTCAGAAGCAGCTGTGAAAGGGTCTGCATTCTCATTCACTCTGGCCGGATGGAAAAACCATGAAGTTAATGCCATCAAAGTAACACAGAGACTTAAAAAATGTACCTCTGATCTTGAAGGAGATGAAAAGTGGAGGCATATTTTTATCTTTGATGACAGCTGAACAAGTTTGAATAAATTAACAGACTATTTTTTTTTTGCCTATTTCTAACTCCCACAGAGATGGTATGCTTCATGTTGCCAATATTATTATATGATAATTAGTCTCATCGTGGAAGGTACAATCTGCGGGTATCTGTGCCCTTGCAACACTGCTATAGAATTGGTAGATAAAGGTGTGTTTTAGAAGGATGTGAAAAAAATATTTAGCTTTCTGTTAGGGACATAAAACAGGCAGGACACGTATTGGAGTCCAAAACTGTGCATGTGGACTTGACATGTAAAGGATTTTGGCTTTTGTTTAGCCATCTGTACCAAAGTTTTATTTAACCCAAATAAAAATGTTGTCCTGTTTCAATATGAAGTTTAAATCTATTGATACCACTCACCTAGAAGACAGATGAAACAAATGATAGATAGACTCCACAATTTAAAAATTTTCATGTGCTATTTGAAATAACAGGAACCTGGAAACATTTATTTATTTATTTGACAGTATTGTCAGTTCTTTGAAGAAATGTACCTAGTATTGTCATTATCTGCTCTGTGTGTGTGTGTGTGTGTGTGTGTATGTGTGTGTGTGCGTGCGTGTGTGTGTGTGTGTATGTGTGTGTGTGTGCGTGTGTGTGTGTTTTGGTAATGGAACCTCTAGCCTTGTGCTGTTGCTTGGCTTTTTCACTTAAGGCTGCCACTCTGCTTCTTTAGCCACACCTCCACTTGTGATTTTTTGATGGTGAACTAGAGTTCCATAAACTCTTTTTTGGGTGGGGGGGGTCCGGTCATGGGGCCTGAACTCTGGGCCTGGGCGCTGTCCCTCAGCTCTTCAGCTCAAATCTAGTGCTCTACCACTTGAGCCACAGTACCACTTCTGGCTTTTTTCTTTTTGCTTATGTGGTGCTGAGGAATCAAACCCAGAGCCTCATGCATGCAAGGCAAGCGCTCTACCACTGAGCCCATAAACTCTGCTTTATGGGCTGATTTTGAACCTTAATCTTTATATCTCAGCTACTTATCTACAGTCTTGTCAACATCTAAGTACTTCCTTAAAATTGTTTATTGATGGCATGTCTTTAAAAGGGAATTCAGAATTGTTATTTGATGTGGTCGCTCAACAAACAGATGAAACAGTCTGAACAAGTCTAGTAGGGGAGACAGATACTCGACACGCCCACATGGAATATACACGTGGGAATTGTGGCAGGTGTTCTGAAGGAAGAGCCCTTAGTGCTGCCATCATGTGTGTCGGGCTAATTTTGATGAGAAGATCATGGCCTTTGTAAGGAAGTAGTATGAAATAGATAGCTAACATCAGAAGTAATGAGCAAAATGGGAAGAGGCATATTTCCATCCAAGAGGAAATATGTGAATAATCCAAAAGTGAGAAGGAGAAAATGAATGGCTCAGGTTGTGAAGTTAAAGGCCAGGGCCCCTGGATTACATGGACAACAGGAGGAGGAAGAGACAGTTCAGGGAAGAACCTCTTCAGAGCAAGGTGCAAAGCTGGTAGCTGGTTGTTGGTAGAAGGGTTGGTGTGAGAAAGAATGAAAGCAGGGGGACTAGCTGTAAGACGATTGTAGCAGTTCTGGCCAGAGATAGGATGGTGGCTACTCAGGAAGAGCATCAGTGGTGATAAGAGAGACATCGATGTATCCAATGTGTTTGGTAGGTGGCGGGATTAGGATTTAGTGACGTTTTGCCTGAATGAGGTGTGAAGAATGACTCCAAAGTTTCAGTGGATGTGGGGAGGGTCTCCTAGAGTTGGGGAAGCCTGGTGGAGTAAAGCTCTGAAGATGGATGATCTGTGTCATCACTTGGTCATCTAGCTTTCTTCTGTCTTTCCAGCTTTTCTTTAAAGTTTTTTCTTTTTTAGAAAAGAACGCAGCTAATGGGAGATTAGTTCAGTTTAGCTTTGTATAGATATGATTTCTGGGTTCTATGAAGTTCAGAAAAGACCTGACAGGCCAGGTAATTAGCATGAACAGTCTTGTTTGTCTTGTGTATTAGAGATCCATAACTTTAGATTTTAATAAGACTAATTTAGGTGGGAAATAATGTGAATACTGCTGAAAAGCCAAAAGTCTAAACAAAAACTAACTTTTCTCTCCCCTCCTTTTAGTACTGGAGCTTGTACTCAGGTACTGCATGCTTTTCCTTAGTATTTTTACTCAAGGCTGGCACTCTATCACTCTACTTTAGGCTTTACAGTGTTTAATTGGAGATAAGAGTCTCATGGATTTACTTGCCCTGGCTGGCTTCAAACCATGATCCTCAGATCTCAGCCTCCTGAGTAGCTAGGATTACAGGTGTCAGGCACTGGGCACAGGGCCTAAATCTAACTTTATAGTGAATGGCAATTATCATTTTTGAAAAGACTTATGCAAACAATCCCCTTTAGAAAATCCATGTAAAAGTTTTAGTGTCTTGGCTACTAATTTTTAGAGCATGAGTGCTTTAGCCCTTCTGCATCAGTGAATTGTGGAGCTGGGGCCTGCGGACACTCAATCTTGGCCCTTCCTCTGTGATGGCAGAGAGTAGCTGGAAACAGCCCTATGCTGAGTTTCTGGATTCCTGCCTTCACTTTGCCTCTGCTGGAGGAGCTCTGTTTCAGGGCTTCAGGATTTCAGAGATGATGCCTAGGAGCTGTGTCTTCAGAGTTATGACTGCATGCGAACCAAATCCAGTTGGCTTTCCTTGGGGCTGCCCTAGACCTTGGTAAAATGATAAACTAGTGCAAGGGTTTCCTTTTGTGAAGTCCTGTTCCTTCCCACTTCACTCCATGGCTTCTTTGTTTCTCAGTATTGGAGAACTTGTGGGGTTGACTTAACACGTCTTAAAATACCTGCAAATTCCGGTGAATGCTTTGTAATACTTCCCCGGAGGGTAATTTGCATAAACAAGCTGAGAGGTAGAAAGAACTAAAGCTAATGCCCTCCTCAAATGCTCCACCATTGTTTTATTTCTACATGTCTCTTAAAAGCTATATAGACATACATGTTTCTTAAAAATTATATAGATATACATACTGATATTGGAATTAATACTAAAGTCAAGCAAATTAAAACTTTTTTTTAAATTGTGAAAATACCATACAGAGGGGTTACAATTACATGGGCAAGGTAATGAGTGCATTTCTTATCAAGCATTGTTGCCTCCTCCTTTGTTTCCCCTTCCCATCCCTTCCCATCTCCCCCCACCATCCTCCATTCCCCCGCCCCTCCCCCCGCCAAAGTTGTAAAGTTCATTTTTCGACATAATGACTTGTACATCTCCTTGTTGCAATGGGTCCCCTCCACAAATTATACCAACATCAAATACAATGAAAGCAATGAAAGCAGGGGTGATACCATGGGGGAGGCTCATACAAAGCAACAAAAAAATAAATCTTATAAATATATTAGAAACAATCGCAAGAAAGGAAAAACATTTGAATACTTACCTTGGGGTTCATTTCACCTAACATCAACTTATTTGACCTTTTCTGCTTTTCTCAGACATATACTAATTATTGCAAATAAGGGAAACCATGGGACTTATGTTTCTTTGGGCCTAGCTTACTTCACTTAATATAATTTTTTCCAAGTCTTTCCATTTCCTAACAAATGGGGCAATGAAATTCTTTCTGACAGAGGCATAGAATTCCATTGTGTATATATACCACATTTTCTTGTTCCATTCATCTACTGAGGGGCATCTGGGTTGGTTCCATATTTTAGCTATGGTAAATAATGCTGCAATAAACATAGTACTGGTAGCTTTAGTGTGGTCTTGTTTGTGATCATTTGGGTAAATGCCCAAAAGTGGGATTGCTGGGTCATAGGGGAGCTCTATGTGGAGTCTTTTGAGGAACCTCCATAGTGCTTTCCAAAGTGGTGAAACAAGCTTACACTCCCACCAACAATGCAGTAAGGTTCCCTTATGCAAAACTTCTATATAGATTTTTTTTTTACTCTGTGGTAACACCTAAAATCTCTCAGTGGTTTTTAGTGTACAATATAAAAGGCAGGTGGGTGCTGGCATGTATAATCCTAGTTACTCAAGAGGCTGAGATCTGAGAATCTCAGTTCAAAGCCAGCTTGGGTAAGAAAATTTATGAGACTTTTATCTCCCAAGTAATCAGCAAAAAGCTAGAAATAGAGCTGTGGTTCAAGTGGTAGGACACTAGCCTCGAGTAAATAAGCTAAGGAACAGTGCTCAGGCCTAGTACCCAGTGCAAGCCCCAGTGCTCACACACATGTGCATACACTTACAACATATATGAATTCATATAAAATACACTATTATAATTGTATAGTCCTTTTGCTGTTTCTAGACTTACTCATCCTATGTAATTGCAAAGTTTGTACCTTTTGACCTACTTTCTTTTCTTTTTTCTTTCTTTTTTTGTGTGCCAGTCCTGAAGTTTGAACTCAGGGCCTGGGTACTGTCCTTCACTTTGCTCAAGGCTAGTGCTCTACCACTTGAACCATAGCACCATGCTGGGATTTTTTTTTTGGGGGGGGCGGTACTTAGTTGAAGGTAACGTCTCCCAGACTTTCCTGCCCAGGCTGATTTTAAACCACAATCCTCAGATCTCAGCCTCCTGAGTAGCTACGATTCCAGGCCAGCCACTGATGCCTTGCCTTTGACCTGCTTCTTGCTGTGCATTTCTCCTCCTTGCATTCATTGCTAGTGTCCTGGAATTTTTCCACCCAAGAAGGGTATAGTTGGCTATAAAGACAGTATAATATATGGAAACAGTCCAGATGCCCTACAATAGATGAGTGGACTAAAAAAATTTGCTACCTAAATACAATGCCCTTAGAAAGAATACTGTTATGTCATTTGCAGGGAACTAGATGGACCTAGAACAAATCATGTTAAGTGAGGTAAGCCAAGCTCAGAGACACAAATAGTGCATGTTTTCTCTTGTACGGGGAAGCTACATCTGAAATACCCTGGGACACGATAAAGTATGCAGGACTCTAGGCGTTGACACAGAGGGAGACCAAAGGAGATTTTTAGGGGAAGAACAAAGGCTCAATGTCTCTGTGTCTCTGATCATATAAAATAATATTTATTGAAATGAACTCCAGGAAATAGAAACAAGAGTTTTTTTTCCCTTTGTTGCTGTTTTTTTTTAAATCTTCTTTTCTTGTTTGTTCATTTATCTGTCTTTGGGAGGGTAAAAGGGTGGCAAATAAATGGAGGGAACAAAGGGTGAAAAAAAAGACAATGTAATAAAACTCCAAACCAGTCTAGTTAAGTTGGAGCAGCTCAGAGCAGGGAAAGAAATGAGATAACCTGTGTGATTTCAAGGTGTTTTTGTTTACTCACTAAGATTTGTTTTCTTCTTTTTTTTTTTCATGGTTGAGGGTCTTGAACTCTGGCCGGGGTGCTGTCCCTGTGCTCTTGAGCTCAAGGCTAGTGCTCTACCACTTGAATCACAGCGCCACTTCTGGTTTTCTGGTGGTTAATTGGAGATAAGAGTCTCATGGACATTCCTGCTCAGGCTGGCTTGGAACTGTAATCCTCAGATCTCAGCCTCCTGAGTAGCTAGGATTACTGGTGTGAGCCTGGCAAGATTTGTCTTCTTACTGCAATTTCTTTCAGGCATGATTATTGCTCTCCTAGTTTGTGTCTGATTGACTTAAGGAGTGGGATTAATATGGAGTAGTTAGTAGTTAGTTGTTAGTAGTAGTAGTAGCAGTAGTAGTAGTAGTAGTAGTAGTACTCCAATGTAGTTCTCTCCCTACTTCCTATAAAGAAGAAGGGCTTCCTTACATTGAAACGAAGCTGAGCAATGAGAGAGCTTAGATAGCAGTTCAGAAATATAGTGCCAAAGAACAAATAGAAAGACTCAGAAAGACTGGCCCTCTATCAGATGCCTTTCTCCTACGTCCATAGCCTCTGAGTGAACTTGCCTGGTCTGCTTTTCCATTGCAGAAGAAAAGGAACTTAAAGGTACAATAGTGGTGGATGCATTCTTACACTTGAACTTCCTGAAGAAGCTGGTCAACATGCAGTTTCGGATTCAGAAGGTCTGGGGGGGGGGTCCCAGACTCTTAACATTCTACCTAATTCTCAGGGGCTGCTGTTTATGCTTTGGGTTGCAGGGGACCATATCAAAGCGTTCCCAAGCTTGGCTGAGCATGAGAACACTTAGCTCGGGCTGTTTTTTGTATTCCGTTCTGAGGGAGTCAGTTCAGTGCCCTCTGCATTAGAATTTAGCCATCTCTATTTTGAAGCTTGTGACATGATTCTGTGGCAGCTGCCAGCATTGAGGAATTACTGCCCTAGATTGTTGCTGCTCTACCCAGGCTGCACAGTAGGAATCCGCCTCCCTCCCCCAGAAGGTTTAAGACATTAAACAATGCTTGAGAACCATTCCATACTAATTAAAAAAGAATCTTTGGGATGTATGGTTTGGGATGAGTAATTCTACGACCCCTTTGATCTTCTTGAATCAAATGTACAGTCAAGATTGAGAAGCACTACTAACAATCCCTGGGCATCATTAAAAGTTAATTAATCAATTATTTGTTGAGGGCACTATTGGCATTTGAACTCAGGTCTTTGTGCTTGCCCGGCAGAGATAGTACCATTTGAGCCATGCTTTTAGCACTCCTTGCTCTGGTTGTTTTGAGGGTCTTGATTTTTTCTCAGGCTAGGCTGGACTGAGATCCTCCTATTTACATTTTCTCTTGTAGCAGAATAACAGGCACACACCATCATGTCTAATCTTTTCGGTTGATTTGACAGGGATTTTTCTTGTGTGTGTGTGTGTGTGTGTGTGTGTGTGTGTGTGTGTTTTGTACTGGGGTTTGAACTCAGGGCTCCACATTTGCTAGCCTTGGCCTTTTCTGTTGAGATGAAGTCTTGTGAACTTCCTTTTTTGCTCTCGCTGGCTTTGCCTTGAACTGTGATCCTCTTGATCTTGCCTCCTGAGTAGCTAGGATTGAGTCACTAGGACTTGGTTTAGTTTTATTTTCAATTGTTAAATCATACTTGTATGTATTTATAGGGTCCAATGTGATGTTTAGATATGTGTTTGCATTGTGGAAGGACTGAATAGACTAATTAGTATATCTGACATTTCAAATATTGTCATTTCTTTGTGGTAAGAACATTTCAAATACTCTCCTTTAGCAATTTTGAAATTTACAACACTTTATTATTAACTATAGGTATTAATAAAGTACCAGAATTTATTCATTCCTCCTTACAGTGACTTCATATCCATTCACCAGTGTCTCCTCTTTTCCTGTCCCTTATTTCCCCATCTTCTGGTGACTACCATTCTACTCTCCATTTCTGGATGGTTGTCCTCATTCTGTCTGTCTCTGTTTGTCTCTTTCTCTCATTCTGGATTCTAAAACACTGTATATACATGTCATATTAAAAATTACTTTGTATGTGTTTGTGTGTGTGTGCGCCTGAACTCTGGGCCTGGTACCACTTGAGCCACAGTGCCACTTTCAGCTTTTTTTGTTTATGTAGTGCTGAGGAATCGAGCCCAGGGCCTCATGCATGCAAGGCAAGCAAACGCTCTACCACTGAGCCACCCTCCCACCACCATTCCCAGGCTTCGTTCGAGCTCTCTTCTGAAAAAAAGTTTACTTATCTTTTCAACTGTTTGTAAGAGATTATTTTGGATCAAGTCTCTGTGACTTGGTTTTTAACCTTTTAACCCTTGGGGAGAAAGGACTTATTTCAGGTCCATCTTTTAGAGGATATTGATGGTTATTTGGGAGTTTTTTTTTTTTTTTTCTGGACCTGGAGCTTGAGTTTAGGGCCTGAGTAATCTCTCTGAGCTTCTTTTGTTCAAGGCTAGTGCTCTACCACTTGAGCCACAGCTCTACTTTTGTTTTTTTTTTTTTTGTAATTTAGTAGAGATAAGAGTCTCACAGACTTTCTTGTCTGGGCTGGCTTTGAACTGCAATCCTCAGGTTTCAGCTTCCTAAGTAGCTAGGAACCAGGCTCCTATAATATTTTTCATATTAGTCTTATAATAGTCTTTTAAACCTAAGTTTCTTGTAGAAATTCAGCCAAGAATATACTGATATGTAGCTTTTCTAGCTTCTAAGATTGTACGTTCTGGTGGGGATGTCTCCCTGATTGTTAGGTACTTTCTACAAGACCATATTGCATATTTGTACCATTTGGAGACAAAATGCTTGTAAATATCAAGGATAAGAGCAACTGGATATTAAGGCAGGTTTAATTTTCAGAATTCACAGTTCCAAGTGTGCCAGAAGAGTGAGAACCAACCAGAACTAGTTTTCCTGTCAGGATTGGTTGATAAGGTTGGTGATGTCACTGAGAATTCTGGCCAATTCCCTTAATTGCTTCATGATTCAGAAACTTCTGGATCATCTTGCATTTTTTTTCAGAGAAGTTGTTTCTCTATAATCAGATTTCTTTTCCCCATCCTATTTTAAAGCTAAAGGAAATTAAAAATTTCTGAGAAGCAATTTTAATTAATCTGTTATCATGCCCTTATATTTATTAATAATATTAGATTCTCATTTGTTGAAACAAGATGTTTATGACTGCAGGGAAATGGAGCAGATATGAATATTTCATATCACTGAGTGTTTCAACTAAAACAGGCAAATTGATAAAAGAAGCATGTGGATACTTTCATATATGGTGATTTCATAATAATTTAGCCTTATTAAAAAGTCTAATTTCTAATTTTTTATCATTAAATTATTTTGTACCTTAGCCTTTCTGATGTGATTTTTTTTTAAAGTTTTGGTTTGTAGGGTCAATAATTAAAAGTTTGTTTTTTTTTTTCTCCTAGGTTCTTTGTGTGTGTGTGTATGTGCGTGTGTGTATGTATGTGCACATGTGCACATACACACACTCTGCGTATTACAGGGTAATGTAGTCAATAATATTGTAAGTAATATTCTTTAAAGACTTTTTATTTCAATAGTTACTCTATAAAGATAGGATTCTCGTTATTCCTTCTATTCATTATTGAACTTCCACAACTATTCAGTGTGCTGGTTATTACTGTCATTCATGTTTTTTGAATATACTAACAGTCTAATTAAAACTCCCCAACTGCTCATCTTGGTAATATTGAAAAGAGATTCAAGTGCTGAGAGAAATATTTGGTACAGGGCCTTTTGTGATAGTTTGTTTTGAGCATTTACCAGTTGATGACTTCTCATATTAGCACTGGCTAATTAACTCAGCTCTGGTTTTGTAAAACATTTAGAAATGGTAGAAGCAGCGCTAATATTTTTCTTCCATCAGATCATAGGGTATATTATTCAAGTGCAGTCATTCAGGCTTCCTATGAGGGCTGGGTAACACTCAGCCCCATTGCTTCATTCTCATGGTCTAATACTATACTGAAGCATGATGATAAATAGAAAACTTATTCTTAGACTTTTTTCTTCTAAATGTTAAGTTATTAAGAAGTCTGAGTTTTAGTGGTGGCTCATGCCTGTAATCTTGGCTACTCAGGAGGCTGAGATCTGAGGATGGGGGTTTGGAACAAGCCTGGTCCCTGAGACTTTTACCTCCAGTTAACCACCAAAAAATCAGAAGTGGAGCTGTGGCTCGAGTGATAGACTGCTTGCCTTGAGCACAAAAGCTCAGGGACAGCACCCAGACCCTTTCAAGCCCTAGGACTAACACACACACACACACACACACACACACACACACACACACACACACACAAACATTCTGAGTTGCTAGGTCTGATTGAGTATGTGAGCAGATACTATATTATACATGTATATATTATGATGATAGGTAATAGATAATATATTATTCTGGGTAATTAGCATATTTATCACTTTAAGTATTTATTACAACCATGAATACAAAAGGAAATCACAGCTCTTACCTATAGCCACATTAATTTTACTTGTTTTTAAAATTTATATACAATGAGTAAACATAATATGCATACTTTAGTTTCTGACTTCTTTCAGTCACCAAAGTATTTTAGGGACTTACCTCTAATTTTACATGTCTCAGAAGTTTATTCCATTTCAGAGCTGAGTAATATTCCTTGTTTGAATCTAACACAATTTTAAATGTATACTGTCAGTGGACATTGTTTGACTGCTATGAATAAATCTGAAGTGAACCTTTTTTCTCTAAGTCTTTTTGTTAACATATGTTTTCATTTTCCTAGAAGAAATAGGTAGGGGTGGAATTTCTGGGTCAGAGATGAATGTTTAACTTTACAGGAAACTGTATTTCCAAGTGACCATGCCACTTTATATTCTCAATGGAATTGTATAGACACGTCCGGCTGCCCTAGATTCTCATCAACAGTTTGCACTGCTTGCTTGTGGAACTACTGTAGTGATGGCGTGGCACTGTATTGTTTTACTTTCAGCTTGTACTTTCCTGTTGTTTGATGATTGGGAACATTGTATTTTATGGTTATTGGTGGCTGCATGCCTTATTTAGTGAAATTCTGATTCAAATAATTTTCCTATTTCATTAATTGGGTGGCTTGATCTTTCCTAGGAATTCTTTATAATTCTCTGGATTGGAATCCTCAGATTGCTGGATTATGAATATTTTCTCCCCGGTTGCAGGTTTCTCTTTTATTTTCTTGACAGTGTCCTTAAATAAGGAGTTGATTTTCATTTTGATGATGCCTAATTTACCAACACTTTCTTTTCTGATGTATGCTATGTGAGTTTTAATTAAGAAAATGTGTCTTTCTCCAGATTGCTAGGAAGGAATCTTCTAGGAGTTTTATTATTCTTTCCTTTGTTTTTAGGACTATATATCAAAGGATATTTCCACTTAAAAGCCATCAACCTAGTTCAATGGATGTCTTGCCTAATATATCTAGGTTTTAAAAAGATACTTTGTTTTCATTTTCTGTGTAGTTTAACTATATCTTCATGCCTTCTAAAGACTATTGCTTCTGCATTATGCTTTACTCTTTGCTTTGCTATCTGTTCTGCTAAATCATATTTGGTTATTACACATTATTTTTTGCCAGTCCTGGGGCTTGAACTCAGGTCTTGAGTCTCTTTGTGCTCAAGGCTAGTGTTCTACTACTTGAGCCACAGTGCCCCTTCCCACTTTTTCTGGGATAAGAATCTCATGGGGACTTTCTGCCCCTGCTGGCTTTGAACTAGAATCCTCAGATTACAGCCTCCTGAGTAGCTAGGATTATAGGGAGGAGCCCCTGGAGCCCTGCAACATGTGTTTTTTAAACATGTTAATTTCATGAAAGCAGAACATGTTTTACTTTTATTCCATTCCATTGTAGGATCCAGAGCGATTATCCTGTATGGAGTATCTACTACTTAGTAAATGTTGATTTGTGTTGTTGTTTCTATGAAGTCCAAATTTGAGTCAGGATTTAGATAGAAATTACCTTCTATTTCTAGTTGTATTCTACCCTCAGTGTCAGTCCAAAGAAGACTCAGGCTTTAGTAGATGTTTTGTGGCACAAGATTCCTTGGAATTTTTTACTATTTTAAAATTTATTTAAGGGCTGGGAAAATGGCTCAGTGGTAGAATGCTTGCCTTGCATGAATGAAGCCTTGGGTTCAGTTCCTCAGCACCACATAAGGAGAAAAAAAGCTGGAAGTGGCCCCTGTGGCTCAAGTGGTAGAGCGCTAGCCTTGAGCTGAAGAGCTGGGTTCATGCCTATAATCCTAGCTACTCAAGAGGCTGAGAGCGAAATATTAAGGTTCAAAGCCAGTCTGGGCAGGAAAGTCCGTAAGACTCTTATCTCCAGTTAACTGCCACAAAAGCTAGAAGTGGAGCTCAAGTGATAGAGTGCCAGCCTTGAGCACAGAAGTTCAGGGGACAGTGTCCTGTCCCTGGACTGGCACAAAAGAAAAATTTCTCATTTTAATATTTTAGTATTATTTTGGATCATTTTCATTTTTTATCACATGATCTACAACACTGCTAAAGTTGAGGACTGAAACAGATTTTTCAATTGAGGTTGATACCAAATTATTATTATTATTATTATTTTGGCAATACTGGTGTTTACACTTAGAGCCTTGTCTAACACTTAACTATATCCCAGTCTGTTACTTTTTTTGTGTGTGTATTAAGTTTTATGTTTAAAGCAAACCTACTTTTCAGTGTAAAGTAGAACAGGGATGTCTTTTATATAGAATATTGGCAGCTAATAGACACATGAAGAAATGTTCAACATCCCTAGCCATAAAAGAAATGCAAATCAAAACAACATTGAGATACCACCTCACTCCAGTTAGAATGGCA
>NW_012267218.1:32365287-32371304 GCF_000151885.1 Dipodomys ordii
CTGCAATGCTTGGTAAGAAATGTACGCATTATCCTGCCCATGTAATTGTAACCCCTCTGTACAGTATGTTCACAAATAAAAAATAAAAAAAAAGAATATTGGCAGCTTCAAATTCTGTATAGCATGTGGTAGAAAAAAATAATACCTTTGAATAATTTTATTTTAAAATACTCAAAGTATTAAGGAGAAGTTTTTTTTAAAGATCAACCTAATGTACACAGAATTTTTCTATCATATTAAAATTATATTAATAGATTTATTTTGGGAGGTGGTCATCTAATTTGCCTATTACAAGTTCATTATTTTCAATTTGTAGAAAAGGGACAATAGCTCTACTTTTAATCAGTTACTCAAATTTTAGTTTTAGTTATTATAGTCATTAACAGTATTTAATACCATATATTCTTTTTGCAATATAGGGTATACTTTAATGCAAAGAGGGATTATAAGAGGTTTCTTTTTTTTTCTTTTTTTTATTGTTGTGAAAATACTGTACAGAGGGGTTACAATTACATGAGCAAGATAATGAGTACATTTCTTATCAAGCATTGTTGCCTCCTCCTTTGTTTCCCCTTCCCATCCCTTCCCATCTCCCCCCTCCCGCATTCCCTCCTTCCCCCCCCCCCCTGCCCTGCAAGTTGTAAAGTTCGTTTTTTGGCATAACGATTTGTATATCTCATTGTTGCAATGGAAGAGGGTTTCTTTTGAATGGAAGTTTTAGTGTTCATTGCTGTTCTCACTGACCCTCCTAAATTGATGATTTTAATTTCAACAACTGATTTTATTACTTGTATCATAACAAACCATTATTGTGTTTGCTCATTCTCTTGAATTTACATTTTTGATTACTTGAAAGGAGCAAATTATGGAGTAAAGTTAAATAACTATCTTTTTCTTCTTTCCATCCTAGAATCGAGTTTCTTGCTGGGAAATGCCCAGATTGTGGACTGGCCTGTAGTTTACAGTAATGACGGATTTTGTAAACTCTCTGGGTATCACCGAGCTGACGTCATGCAGAAAAGCAGCACATGCAGGTGGGTGTCAGAACAGCCTGGGGTCCTAAAATGGATCAGAATTCTGAAAGCGACTGAAAGGCGTATGTCTACTTAGACTCATGTGTGAAATGCATCAGTGCAAGATTCAGATCCATCTTGTGTGTGTGTGTGTGTGTGTGTGTGTATGTGTTCATCCTTGGGCTTGACCTCAAGACCTGAGCACTGTCTTTTAGCTTTTCCACTCAAGGCTGGCACTCTACCGCTTGAGCCATGCCATCACTTCCAGCTTTTTGCTGGTTAGAGGTAAATATCTCATCAACTTTCCTGCCTGGGCTGGCTATTATCTCAGCCTCATGAGTAGCTAGAATTGTAGGTGTGAACTGCCAGTGCCTGGCTCAGAGATAGCATTTTAAAGGTGATTATATTCTGAACAGAAACAATTTTCCCTTGTTGCACAAAATGCTGTGTATTTTGCTAATCTGAGAACCGCAGCCAGTTTAAGGTCTACATAGAATGATAAAGTATAGCATCTGACAAATGAACAAATCATATCTGAGCTCTGGCAGCAGGTTGTTCTTGGGGACATGATTTATTTTAATGTCCTCTGATTTTAAACATATTCTTTCCTCCCTTTTAAATTAAACTATGCTCCTTATAGGTTTACTGCGGTATTATTTGGAAGCATGAAGAATTAAAAGTAATTAACGTATCTACTTGTAGGAGATCTGTTAAAATGTATTATGGCTGCCAGGTGCTGGGGCTCATGCCTGTAATCCTAGCTACTCAGGAGGCTGAGATCTGAGTGAGGCTCATGATTCAAAACCAGCCTGTGTAGGAAAGTTCATGACTCTTATCTTCAATCAGTTAAGTATCCAAAAACCCCTCAAAACCCCAGAAGTGAAGCTATGACTTAAGTGGTAGAGTATTAGCTTTGAACATAACAGCTCAGGAACCTAGGCCCTGGAGTTCAAGCCCCAGGGCTAGCACCAAAAATAAAAGCTTTACAGCAAAGCCTTGATGTTCTACGTATGTTGGAATATAATAGCCCTAGAAAAAGCTCACAACACTTACCAAGTTAAAAAAAACACCAACAAACATGCCAGGAGAGACACTGTTCTGTTTTTGAAACAATTTGCATCATAATTCTAAATTTTTTAGAAAAAAATCACACATAAATCCATACCAAATTTTTCAGTCTCCAGGTTTGGTGGTAGAGTGGGGTGGGTGGTAGGACCAGAGTCTGAACTCAGAGCGTCACTTGCTAAGCAGGTACTTTGTCACTTAAGCCTAGTGATGTACTTTTTTTTTCTTAAAATACATCTTTTCCTCCCATTACTGGGATACATTTTTTTTAATACTCTTTAAAAATGAGACACAAGGAAATGAAGGATAGAGGAAAATCATATATAGGTTTAGAAATATAATGTTCATACTTACAAATGATTATAGCATTTTGGAGTCACAGAATTGCAGTTAAGATGGAAATAAAACGTTTGGCACAGGAAATAAATAACTCAAAGAATTTTCACTAATTGCTGTAATGACACATTTAGGCAAACACGAGAAGCTACAAATCAGGGAGCTTCAGTTTACATGGGGGAAATATAGCTTGTGTCACTCTACATTAAAGAAAAGCAATTGGTTTTATGTGACAGTTGTATTAGATGAATTAGTCAGTAGGAATAAAATGGCAACCACATAAATGATTATATGTCATATTTTTTAAAATATTCAAATGTGAATTTTTTAATGGAAAATAAAAGATGTTAACTTGTGTTTGTTCCTCTTTTTACAATCATTCAAGTGTTTATTATTAGTGTGTTTTAAATTCATCTTCTATGTATGTATGTATGTATCTATCTATCTATTTATCTATCTATCTGTCACCAATCTGGGCCTGGGCATTGTCCCGGAGCTTGTTTGCTCAAGACTAGTGTTCTACCACTTGAACCACAGCTCTACTTCTGCTCCTTTTGGTAATGAATTGGAATTTTGGTAGTGAATTGCTCCAATTCACTTGAATGATTGTAAAAAGAGGAACAGGATGGATAGGATTGGATAGGATAATGCTGGATAAACTAGGGAAATAAAAGCACTTACCTGACCTGGCTATCTTCAAACTGTGATCTTCAGATATCTGTCTCCTGAATTGCTAAGATGACAGGTGTGAGCCATTGACACCCAGCTCCATCTTCCATATATTTAATAAATAGGTATATGCTTGAAATGTTGCTTCTATGTGCTCATTTGCATGACCTACATCAGTGCTACTACCATGGAGTAATATTCCTTTAACTATCTTCATTGAACATTAGGTTGAGATTTTCTTAATGTCTGTTAAAATTTATATTTTAGCATCTTTAAGTAGTTGTACAAAGGAGTTACCATTCAGCAAATCAGGTTATAAACAATGCATCTTGGTCAGTGTCATCCCTTTCATTGTTCTCTCCCCTCCCCTCAACCCATCCCTGCTTTGGTTTTCCTTAGATTCATAGGATGTGCATCGAATATCGTGACTACATTCTTCCCATTTTCTCTTCATTCATTTACCCCCTCCTCTTGACCTTCCTCCTCTTCAGCATTTGATTACCTCTTTCCTGGTATTCATTCTGTTGGACTATGACTTAGTTGTGAGTTAGTTTTTCCCCTGCAGATATCATACTTTGGTTAATACATTTGTGTACATTTGTATACAACACTCTATGTGTTTCCCTGTATATTCACAAATTAGTTCTGGCTTCCACATATGAGAGAGAATTTTTCTTCTTCTTCTTTCTTCTTTCTTTCTTTCTTTCTTTCATTTTGTCTGTTGTGGGGCTTGAACTCTGGACCTGGGCGCTGTCCCTGTGCTCTTCAGCTCAAGGCCAGCACTCTACTGCTTGAGCCACAGCACCACTTCCAGTTTTCTAGTGGTTTATTAGAGATAAGAGTCTCACAGAATTTCCTGCCTGGATTGGCTTTGAATTGTGATCTCAGATCTCAGCCTCCTGAGTAGCTAGGATTACAGGTGTGAGCCACCAGTGCCTGGCTTATGAGAGAGAACTTTTTAAAATCACAATCTATGTGGTTCATTGTTATGTGTTACTGTTGTCCAGCACTCTGGCTTCTTCACTGCTTCCTGCCATGGAACCCACCACTTTCCCACCCAAGCAGTGTGGAGATAAACATCCTCATGTATGAGATGTTTTCTGTCTTTATGCCCAGTGATGGGGTTGAGATAATAGAGCTCATGCAGAATTTGTAAATTATAGCTTTCAGATTTCCAGATAGAGCAAGGCAGCCTGCTGTGTCCTCCTCAGCCCTGCGGGTCGGGAGAGTGCCTACATTTCTGTTTTACAAAAACCTGATATATAGTAGGCACTGGCTCACTTTTGTTTCCACTAAAATTAAAACAAAAACCAACAGAATTTTGTGAGTCAGGCAGGTGTTGGTGGCTCAGGTCTGCACAACTTAGCTACTCAGGAGGCTGAGATCTGAGGATGGTTATTCCAAGTCATCTCAGGCGGGAGAGGACATGAAGTTATCTGTAATGAAGTACCCAAAAACCCTGGAAGTGGAGGTGTGGCTCAAGTGGTAAAAAAATCAAAGGGACAATGCCCAGGCCCTGAGGAAAAGCTTCATTACTGGTACACACACACACACACACACACACACACACACACACACACACAAAACAACAACAAAAACATTTTGTGGCATTTTGTCTTCAAGTTCAGAAATTCTCTCTATTGCTTGAGCTTGCTTATTAAAACTTTAACCTGTGTCTTGTATTTGATTTGACTTATTGAATTCTTTAGTCCCAAGATTTCTGATTTTTTTTTTTTTGTTACTAGCATGTGGCCTTGTACTTGCTAGTAGGCTCTCTACCACTTTAGCCATACTTTGACCCCTATTACTTTAGTCTGGCTTTTTCCTTGGACTAGCCTGACCATAGCCCTCCTATTTATACATTCCCTGTAGCTACATTGGCAAGCATGAACTACCACACCTTGATTATTTTATTGATTGAAATGAGGTCTCCCAAACTTTGTCCACACTGGCTTTGAACTGTGATCCTCACAAGTAGCTTGGATTGTAACCATGCACGACTGCACTAGGCATTTTTGGTAGACTTTGATCTTTGCTGTCTCATTTCTGCTGCATACGATTTTTATAAAATGCCACGTGTGTATGTTGTGGAGAGACAAGAAGACAACAGAACTCCATGCTTTGCTAACTGTGGGAATCAAATAATGACTACACACTGGCAGGCTTTAAGGAAGTGATATGCTGTTTCTCTGCTTATGGTGTGCATCTTTATTTACAGTGGCTCCTCTTGTCCTTAGGAATATGTTCCAAGACCCCAAATGGATGCCAGAAATAATAGATAGTTCAGAACCCTATATATACTTTTTATCCTATATATGTATATCTATGAAAAAGCTGAAGCCAGGCATAGAAAACATGAACAATGATCATAATGACGGAACAAATATAACCGTCTGCTGTAATGGAATGTATGTTAGTATGTTCTCTTTCTCTCTGTCTTGCTCAACATACACCGTTATACTGCCATCTTTTCACATAAAAGAAGCACTTTAGGGTCTTGCTTTCGTATTTCTAAATCCTTACTGTTATGCTTGGTGACATTATTAAGTAAAATGTCAGGATACAAGCACTGCAGAACTGCAGCTTGAAAACAGAGAAACTAGTAAATGACACTGGCATGTCAAGGATTTGGTTGCAAATAGAGTACACATGTCCCAGACAAGGGATCATTCATGACCTGCGTGGAAGAACTGTGGGGACAAGATCTCATCATGGTAGTGAGAATGACGGGCACATGAAATTTAGGAATGTTTGTTGTGAAACCTTCCATTTTGCCGCGGACCAGGTTCCTCCCCTAGGTATCCTCCGTCGTCCCGACAGAACGCGGACCGGGTTCTGTCGGGACGACGGAGGATACCTAGGGGAGGAACCTGGAATAGGATGGGGAGATGGCAAACAGACAACTCACACACATTAGGAGTGGATGCTGAGTGC
>NW_012267218.1:32373189-32375917 GCF_000151885.1 Dipodomys ordii
TGGTCATAATCGGTTGGCATAGAAAAGGATTTGATACAATCCAACCTCCATTTCATGATTTAAAAAAAACAACTCTCAGAAGAGTAGGAATGGGGGAGGGGGTGACACTGTTCAAAAGGAAATGTCCTTATTACATGACTTATGTAACTGTAACTGTATATCACCTTTACAATAAAATTTTAAAAAAAATCTAAAAAGAAAGAGTAGAGACAGAATAAAAGGGTGTTCTTTTGATAAGGAACATCTGTGAAAACCCGATTACTCATAATGGACTGTATTTTAGAATGTTTTGTTTTTAATTAGTTCATTATTATTTTTTGCTGATACTGGGGCTTGAGCTCAGGGCTTTGCACTTTTGCTTGACTTTTTTCCCCCCGCAAGGCTCACATTCTACCCCTTGAATCACATCTGGATTTTTGATGGACTTTCCTGCCCAGGCTGGCTTTGAACCATGACCTTCAGATCTCAGGCTCCTTGAGTAGGTAGGATTATAGACATGAGCCATCAGTGCCTCTTTAGAATGTTTTACTTTTAAGTGAAAGATAAACCGATTGCTTTGTGACTGGCAACCTATTTTTCAAATGCATTTTGTTGCCTTCACATATAAGTGACAAGCCATCTGGGGGGAAAGCTTTTGCCACACCCCTTGCCCCTAGAAAATGTATTTGTACCAGAGGAGTATTATTTTCTTTCATTTACTTTGAGCGATTTCATGACACTGTTGAGAGCACTAAACTTTCAGAGGCCTGCTTTGACCTACCTGCCACTTCATGGAGTCCATCACCATGTAGTTCGGGAAACTGGAGGCTGGCATCTGGTACTTAGAGGCAGGGAAGAGGGTGCTGCTGGTGAAGGTCTGCCTTCTCCACTATCTGCCTCACCTGGGTCGGACCTTGGCATCCACACATCACAGAGTACTTTGTAAAGCGCCATCTTGTGAGTGAATGATGATGTCATTTTATTAAGAAAACAGTATTTAAGTAAGTACCAATCAGACCATTTGATTTTTTCCAAACTCTGGACTCAGTTGACATGCAAATTAGAATGTATAGAGGAAATGGCAGCATGTCACTCACAATGAGAGGCCTTCCTGTAAAATGTCCCTCTCTAGAATTTTTAGAGGAAGAACATATTTTAAAGTTTTCATTCAGAGACTCCTCCATACCCTCCCAATGCATAATAGATGACTGAAAAAGGATTGCATAATGTGACTGTGAGTGGTGTATACAAACTACTGTCTATTATTCATGTGAGCTGGACATTTAATATGAAAAATTCAGAAGAAATGAAATATTTATGCCATTTAGTCATCGTCTTATATCTTTGAAGCTAGCACTACAGGAGGGTGTGCTTGGAAATCTTGGCATAATCATGTATCTTTCAACATTTTTAAAGTCAAGTACGTGAGAACTGTTAGGAAATAGACAAAATTTCATAATACCACCATAATATTAAAAATGACTTAGATCTAGAGCATTGAATATAGAGATAGCAAACTTGCTTCAGATTTAGCCTTGGATACCAGAGTTACTTCACACAAATTGGTGAGACAAAGGACAAGGGGGAAACCAATGCAACAGCAATGCACACAAGACAATATGTTGGAAATGATCTGTACAACTTGTGGGGGTGGGGGTAGGGAATGTAGGAGAAAAATGAGGGAAGGGGTAATAAGTTTGACAAAAAATGTACTTATTATGTTACTTACATAACTGTAACCTCTCTGTACATCACCTTGACAAAAATATAAATATAAATAAATATATAGCTATATAATATCTAACTATATGTGACTTTATATAACTGTGTAACTATATATACATATATGTATATATGCATATATATATATATATATATATGTATATATTTGGTGCCATGTCATTCTGAGGCTTAAACTCAGGGTCTGGGAACTGTCCCTGAGCTTTCTTTGGTTCAAGATTAGTGCCCTACCATTTGAGTCACAGCTCCACTTTCTGCTTTTTTTTTTGGTAGCTTATTGGAGATAAGAGTTTCACCAACTTTCCTTCCAGTGCTAGCTTTGAACAGCAAACTTCAGATCTCAACCTTCTGAGTAACTAGGATTACAGGTGTGAGCCACTAGTACCTGGGTAGGAATATATTCTGCTCATCTCACATTTATCCACGAGTTTTTCTAACCAAACATGTGGCTTGAGAGCGCATGTGCCTGGTGATATAAAATCCCTTCTCTCACATTCCAGTGGGGAAGGCAAACACGAGAATGAAGACAGTGAAAAGTGTGAAGAGAGGAGAGAGAATGAGCTGGTTCCTTCAGAGTGCAGTAGTGAGTAGCTGGGGAAGAGCAGAAAGGCTGTGTGGCATGAACTCTCTCTTGAGCTCATTGTTGTAATACCTCTGCTTGTTTTATCCCACCCATGTTTAATCAAAGTGGTGTGTAGATACAGAAGTAGGTGAAAAGTTGGATTTATCTTAAATTGAGATTTGACTGGGATCATGGTTTTGAAAGTGTTTGCAAGCAATAAAGAATGTCTCCAAAGTTCTGAAGAAACATTTAAATGAACAATTCTACTAGCAGAAAGGAAATGATGTTTCAGGATTGAGTAGACACTTGAGTGTACCAACAGGCAAAGGCAGGATA
This sequence comes from Dipodomys ordii, assembly GCF_000151885.1. Classification (NCBI taxonomy): domain Eukaryota; kingdom Metazoa; phylum Chordata; class Mammalia; order Rodentia; family Heteromyidae; genus Dipodomys; species Dipodomys ordii. The sequence goes on from NW_012267218.1 coordinate 32,375,807, forward strand.
TGAATGCAGTGCAAGGGAGACAGATTTAACAACCTTCCTTCCTTCCTTCCTTCCTTCCTTCCTTCCTTCCTTCCTTCCTTCCTTCCTTCCTTCCTTCCTTCCTTCCTCTCT
>NW_012267218.1:32375967-32385385 GCF_000151885.1 Dipodomys ordii
GGCCTCTTAGAAGCCCTATTCTCCGAGGTAGACTTCGGTGAAGTCCCAAAACTTGGAGATAGGTTTCTGTAAAGCCCCATTCTCTGAGGTAGACTTCGGTGAAGTCCCAAAACTCAGAGATAGGTCTCTGAAGCCCCTATCATGGTCTGATAGATGGTTTCCCATGCTAAGCAGACTCCACTGGGGTCGGCGTGGCACCATTTATAATGTTTGGTGATGGATGGGTAAGTGAAACCACAGATGAAGATAGATGGTAGTACTGGTCCCTTGTATACTGGGCATCCAGTAATGAAACTTGTACTTTATGCAGTAGCTCACAGTAAGCATCATCCTGTGGTAACTGATATTTTGGACTGTGTGTTGTGAAAGTTGTCTTATTTAATTAAACCATAGTAATTGAAATCTGTACATATAAGAACTCTGCAGGGATTCTCTTTCTTTCTCTCTCTCTCTGAAGTAGCTTCCAAAGCTAGCTGTTAGCAAGAAGCTTAACAGTAATGATTAAAACATGCTTTACCATTTTATTATCTATACATAGCTGGTAATATATGTTGTAAACCTCAAATGTGTACAAATAAATACAATTTATTTAAATATTGGCTTAGATCCTTTAGATAATTGTATGGGAGGATCTTTCTATTTTATATGCACATTTTGAAGATGGTTTTAGGTCACAGTTTCAAAGCAACAAAAACGGTGAAATGGATTGTTATATTTTCTTCTCTCGCCAGTTTTATGTATGGAGAATTGACTGACAAGAAGACCATTGAGAAAGTCAGGCAGACTTTTGACAACTACGAGTCAAATTGCTTTGAAGTTCTTCTGTACAAAAAGAACAGTAGGTATTTCTGTTATCAGTAAGATGAGACAGTGCCTTCTTTGTGTTTTATTTTGGTAAATTATAGTTGTGTGACATTATAGAGGATGTAAACTTTGATTATTCCTCTTGGCAGGAGAAGAGGTTGTTGGTGAAAGCAGGTAGTAAAATTGATAAATAATTTTACCAGTGAAAGCAATATTGTGAAGAACAGAAGAAAAATATGGTGTATTTTATTTTTTAAAATTTTATTTTATTTTAACAAATTGTTGTACATAGTTATGGGTACAAAGTGATGTTATGATTTATAAATACAATATGTAATATTTAAATCACATAATTAGACATATGTATATATAAAACCTTAGATATTTATTTTTTGTTGTGAGGGCAATTGAAACGTACTCTCTTGACAATTCTGATGTGTGACTTACACTATTATTAAATAAATTTACTCTGTGAGGCAATAGGTCTCACAAACACGTTTCTCCTGTTCCGGAGTCTATACTTTTGACAGTCATTTTCTCTACCTACAGCTTCTTTCTGGTAACTATTCTGTCCTCTGCTCCTATTCATTTATTTTAAATACCCCTGAAAAAAGAGCAGTTGTGGTTTTTGTGTGTCTGATTTATTTTGTTATTCATGTTCTCCTATTCTTATTCATGTTGTTGCAGATAGCAAAATGTCTTTTTGTAATGTTATTACTGGGCTTTATGTCTCTGATTTTTTCCAGCTCTAGTGCTCTGCCACTAGAATGGCTTTTTAGTGATCTATTTGGAGATAAGAGTCTCATGGACTTTCCAGCCTGTCTGACTTTGAACTTCAATCCCAATTTCAGGCTCATGAGTAGTTAGGATTATAGGTATGAGCCACTGGCTCCCAGCTTGTATGTACCTTTTTTATATTAACCCCTTATCAAATGACTAGCTTGTAAATATTTTCTTCCAATATGTAGATTGCCTTTAAATGTGACTTTTTTTGTATGTCAGCCAGGAAAATATTTTGTCATCAATATGCATGATAAACATTTAATTGCTGTCATGTGAAAGTAATTAAAAATGACAGCAATTCATGAATTTCTTTTTGTGGTTTCTGGTACATACTTACCTTTCCACATGAACACAGGACATAAGGCCTGTCCTTACTGATGTGGTCCTGTTTATCCTTATGCTGTTTCTTGAGGAAGAATAGTGAGAGCACTCGTATGCTAGGCACATCTGGTGAATTTGTTTGACTATTGTGAGCATTCTCTAGAATTGGAGATCTCTCTGTGTGTGTGTGTATGTACATATGTATATATAGTATATACTTGTCCAGTATATAATAATATAAAACCTCAAGATATCTCTCCATCAGAGTTTGGAAGAAAGAAATCAAATTAAAAAAAAGCCAGTAAGTATTCTCAATCATCAAGTCCCCTTTCTAACTTTCTCTCATACCACTGAATACCTGCTTTTATCTCTTGTTATTTCTTTCTCAAATTGTCCTTTCTTTCTCCAAGTAGACAGCAACTTCATAAATGTGTCCTTGCATTTTGTGTTCATGATAAATGACAGCAGAGTCCATTGTTACCTTCAGTGGACATTGACGTTACTACACTCTTCCCAAATTTGGGAAACATTCTACCTTCAACAGGAAATATTTGTTCTCTGTCCAGTTGCCTATCAGTACATAATCTATCTTTTCCCTTTTCTCAGTTTGTGGCTTCCTGTGGAATAGTTGGAATTAAAATCAGATTTCGCCTCCTTAGTAGTAGATATTTCCTCAGATCAGTGCATTTGTTAGTGGGAGCAGTTGTATTTTGTGGTTTTACCTAAAGTGTGTGCCATCATCTTATCTTGCATTTTAGGTTCTTGGCCAAATAGATACTTTTATTTGAAGTCATAGCCAAATGTCAGTTGGCTTATCACATGAAAAATAATTGATTCTGATCAGCTCTTTCTTCAGGAAGAGAAAAGGGAGCTGAGTCTTTTTCCTCAGGTGCAAATATGTATTGATAATTCATAGAATATTCATATGCCCAAACTGTCTTCTTTTTCACATTGATGTGCTATTAGTCCATGAACAAGTACCCCCAACGTTAGCAATTTGGTGACACTCTGCATTATTAAAGTCATTTGCTCTGTTATTTAAACAGAATTATCTGATTTTTCAGACATAAAGCCAGGCCCATAAATTCTAAGTTTTCAAAAATACATTAGTAGAATTCTGATTTGTGTATTTATATTAAGTCATATTAGTCATAATGTGAATTTTACATTTGCAAGATTTTTCTTCCATGGTAGTTTAGGTATTTTGTTACTGGATTAAGATTACGATTTGACATTTGTTCAGATCTGTCTGGTTTTCCTTAGGTAATTACCTATATGTGTATGTATATGTTTATATATGTATATGCATATATATACATACCACATATGTATAGATATCTGCCTATAAATAATTGGAGATACATCTCGTTGCACTGTCAACTAAAAACCCTCTGTTATACTATCTGCCTTAAATTTTACTTTTTTTCTTTAATATGAAGAATAAATGCTTTCTATGCACTAAAATGGAATTCTATTTAAAAGTAGCTTAAAACATCTAAGTGGCTAGCTCTCAGCTGAAACAAGTGTATTCTTGTGACTTTAAAAAATATTAGATAGAAAAATTCCCAAATCCGTAGGAGACGCTTTTGGGAATGATGCCTGGATGCTAAGCTCTCCCAATATTTCCATTAAGTAATTAGGTTCAACACCATTTTGAAAATGGAGAGATTGTGGCATTTGATTTGATATGTGTCAGGATGGATGTTTGCAGACCCTATCTATTTTTTGGGTCCAGGACTCTGATTCTCAGGTGGCTATTTCTTCCGTGGAGAAAGATAAACTACCTCTGGTGAGATGATTCAAAATGACTCCCAGTATACATTGAGGCAGAAATGGGGTCACCAGGCCTTCTCTGAGAACGAAGGTCAAGGCCTTACTCTGAGTGTCCAGTGACAACTTGCTTCCTGTGCTACAAGCCCTTCTGTGCTTGCCTCCTGGACTCCCCAGCCATAATTGACCTCAAAAGGAAGGATAAAAAGGATGTTTTGCCAGCTATTTGGCAAACATTCAGGATGCTTGGGGGAGGTCTGGATTCATGGCTTGAAAAGTTGGAGAAAAAAAATCTAGATGTCTGAAAGCAGCTTTTAAAGACAGCCCTGATCTCTGCCAGAATTTAAGAAGTTGCATTTCCCTAGGAAGGCATGAAATGTAACACCGCATCCCTTTCTGTTCAGCTTTCTAACAGACCTTGGGAAATAACTTATTTTTAATGCCCTTTCTCTTTGTTTATGACCCCTCTGGTTCTAGCTCACCATGTTGGAATGACCACAGGCTGCGTACTCAATAGTGGTCAGGGCTGGTTATTTGTAAAACTGTGCACATCGTTCAGAGTTCCTGGATGTACCGGGGAAATGAGCAGAAAGCCAACAGCAAGCTGGCCTGGGAGGGGATGTGACTGTATTCAAGATTCCTGTCTCATTCTTCAGTCATATTGGAAAGGGCTATGTCCTTCTGTAATTGCTGGGGTCACAAAAGAACTACTGGCCAGACAGAATTCCTATAAAAGTCTCTTCTTTCTCATTCTCTGACTTTTCAAGCATGGAGAGTGAGTCATCTCATCTTGTCTAAATGGCACATTCCCACTTTGTGGTGGCATTGAGGTAGCATATATCTGGATAAGAGTGTGATAATACTTACTTGGTTTTCATTGAAATCACTGAGAGGTTATGAATTCTCATTTACAGACTGCTAGTAGTTGAACATTTTGTTATCCAAATCTAAAACCTAATGAAACCTTTTATATGTTTAAGATAGATTGTCTGGGGGGGGGTGAGTCTTTAGTGTACTATGGCTTCATGTGTATTCATTCAGTGCACTATCCCTCAATAGATAATTATTCCTTCAAGATATTTCCCATGCTTCTATCTATTATTGCCACATGCTAGTTTCTGGTTTACTTAGGTCCTAATTCTTGAATGCTCCAAAGCCCCTTTCTCTCTATAGTCTACACTGGTCATCCTTTGAGGAATGGCTCAATTGCATGGCTCAGGTGGTAGCAAAGCTGCTGCCTTGTGCTTTTGAGTGATGAATAGGAAGACACCTGGTATTCTCAAGGGCAAGGAGCATAATTTTCTCCCCCTTTAAGGCAGACATCACATGTTGTTGATATTCTCTCTGAGGTGGGGACACAGTGAAAAGTAAAATGGTGTCATCTAAGTATACCTGACTTAAGGGAGAGCCTTGGGAGAGAAGCAGCATTTCAGATGTTCCCTCAGGAGCAGTCCTTGCCCGAGCATCAGGTATTGGTGGTGTGGTTAATTGGAAACACTTGTCAAAGTGACAAGATGAGCGAAACACCGAGAAAGTGATCACAGTCTATGAAACTGTCAAGAGGAAGTCAGGGAGGGCAGTTTAGGCATGGGAACCCAGAGCTAAAGGCCTTAGCTTGGCATTATTTCAATATAGCAAGGCTGTTTGGGTGTGTCTGGGTTGTGGTGTAACAGACTCTCTATGCTTTCATGTTTAGGGTTGAAAAAATATGTCTATTTAATGTGAACAATTGATAGTTCACTTAACAAATTAAAAAAATTCTCTGGAGCAACAAAATAACTGTTATTTTTGGAACTGATTCCCAGCACAGCAGTTGGCAACTGAAGGAAGAGGGGAAAGTAGGAGAATAAACCACTACTGTGACTCAGTCACGTTTGATGTCTTTTCTCACTTTCCATTACAGGAACACCTGTTTGGTTTTATATGCAAATTGCACCAATAAGAAATGAACATGAGAAGGTAGTCTTGTTCCTGTGCACCTTCAAGGACATTACGTTGTTCAAACAGCCCATAGAAGATGATTCAACAAAAGGTAATTTCCCAAAAGTCTTAAAAATTAAGGAAAAATGATGGGAGGGGTAAACACGGATCAAGACGCATTATACTCATAAACTGATATGTTGAATGGAAACCCCTTTGTAAAACTACTTGAGATGGTGAAATAAAAATACCTTTTTCATCTTATTTTAACAAAGTCCACTGGATGAACTGGAAAACAGAATTTTCGTATGTGGCTTTTCTTGTATTTGTCCTTAGAATTTCTCAGAATCAGATTTTTTCAATCATAGTGTTTGAATAAATAGCATGGTTCTCCAAAATTGAAGTACTTAGTTGGTAGGCTGGAATTATAGTGTGGGGTATGGAGAGAAGATGTAAGAGGGGAATTTCATAGACTATTATTAATTCAGAATCTGTGTAATTGGAGATCATCATCCCCCACCCCCATCCCGTACCCCCATGAGCTCATCAGCTCTGCTGATAAGTAATGGAGTTTGGTTGAATTTATTAGAGTTTTATTAGTTGACTTTTCCAGTTTGCTGATTTATCAGCTTTTATTTGCTTGTGGTATTTTCTCTTGAGCAGCTGTTGGCTGATTATGTAACGTGTAATTTTGTCATCCATAGTGGCTGGCAAAATGCAAGCCTCTTAACTAGAGTCTTGTTGCTACAGCATCCAGAGAGGTGACGCTGGAAACCAATGGAACATGTGTGTCTGTGTCTTCTCCATGTCATTTATTCCCCATTTATTCTCTGCAGTTGTGTTTAAATTAGACAGTGGTGTCAGAGAAGTGAAGCATTTCAAACCTTGATTTTTAATAATCACTTAGGAGACTAAAAATGAATTGGATTTCGGTTTGCATTTGGCAAACATTGTCTTTTCTTACTTAAAAAGAGTAGCACAGAAATATATTTTAATTTTAATTTCATTGTCAAGCTGATGTACAGAGGGGTTCCAGTTACATAAGTAAAGTAGTGAGTATATTTCTTGTCAAACTTGTTACCCACTCCATTTTTTTCCTACTTTACCTCCCCATCCCCAGTTGTACAGATCATTTCCTACATATTGTCTTGTGAGTATCACTGTTGCATTGGTTCCCCCTTTATCCTTTTTCTCACCATTTTTTTGTTACCCTTCCCTTTCCTAATTCAGATAAACATATATACAGTACCCAGGATACCAAAATCAAATACAGGGACAACAGGGGATAATTCATAGGGGGGAAAAAGACACAAAAGGAAAAAGAAATCATGTGGTACATTGAAAAGAACAACAAAGAAAAACCTCTTGTGTCCATTTCTTGGAGTTCATTTCACTTAGCATCATCTTATATTGTCATATGTACATAGCTATTGAGTTATTGCTCATCTGCTAAGATTAGCCTAGACATATACTAATTATTACAAATAAGGGAAACCATGGGCCCTATATTTCTTTGGATCTGGCTTACTTCACTTAATATGATTTTTTTCTAAGTCTTTCCATTTCCTTACAGATGGGGTGGTATCATTCTTTCTGATGGAAGCATAAAATTCCATTGAATATATATAATATATATAATTCCTTGAATATATATATATATATATATATTACATTTTCTTGATCTGTTCATCTATTGAGGGACATCTGGGTTGGTTCCATATCTTAGCTATGGTGAATAATGCTGCAATAAACATAGTTGTGCTGGTAGCTTTAGTATGGCCTTGTTTGTGGTCCTTTGGGTAAATGCCCAGAAATGGGATTGCTGGGTCATAGGGGAGTTCTATGTGTAGTCTTTTGAGGAACTTCCATACTGCTTTTCAAAGTGGTTGAACAAGTTTACACTCCCACCAATAGTGTAGTAGCATTCCCTTTTAGCCACATCCCCTCCAACATCTGTTGTTATTAGTTTTCTTGAATATTAGCACAGAAGTTTTAAGCTTTCCAGCTGTCATAATAATTATAGGGGGAGCCGGGTGCTGGTGGCTCACGCCTGTAATCCTAGCTACTTAGGAGGCTGAGATCTGAGGATCGCGGTTCAAAGCCAGCCCGGGCAGGAGAGACTTGTGAGACTCCTATCTCCAATAAACCACCAGAAAACCGGAAGTGGCGCTGTAGCTCAAGAGGTAGAGCACTCGCCTTGAGCTGAAGAGCTGAGGGACAGTGCCCAGGCCCAGAGTTCAAGCCCCACTACCGTCAAAAAAAAAATAATTATAGGGGGAAAATCACAATAATTTGTTCCTTACATATGAGTTCATATCTGTAATATTGTATTTGCTCAGTTCCTGGGTAGCACCGGATTATAAAAGGAGAAGCTTTACACTATGCCAACTATTTGAAATATGACATAGAAGCACTATTTATAAATATATTTTGAGAATTTGAAGAATATAAAGCACTGAACTTAGGAACCATGCTACTGAAAACACCTGTCCTCAGCCCTCATTAAATGCTATTTTAACTGAATTACCTTTTAATAATTTTTAGATTATTACTTTCTGTGTTAGATGAGGGTCTTGCTATGTTGACTATGCGCGTCTGAAACTTCTGGTCTCCTCAGCCTCTTAACCAGCAGGAATTACAGGCATGGGACACTATGCCTAATTCTAAGAGTATTTAAGTTAAATGCTCCATTATTGGTTTTAAAATACACGGTACTTCATCTCAATGACAGAGAATACTCATTTCTCAGCTTTATGTGTGGAACATTCATGAAATATACCATATTTTGGGTCAAAAGCATACTTTGACAACTTTGAAAGAATAGAAATCGTAAAAAAATTATGTAATAGAGTAAAACTAGAAATCAGTATCAGAAAGACATCTGTGTTATTTGTAAATTAAACAACACATTTCTAAATAATAACCCTTAGATCAAGGAAGTCAACATATGTGGGGAAAATACTTAAAGAAAACAAAAGTATCATCTCTTACCTTTGTGGGATGCACAAGAAGCAGTGATGTGAGAAATACATAACTATATACATATATATAATATATATATATATATATTCCAAACAAGAAAGTGATTAAAAAACAGTCCTGTAAGCTTCCATCTTAGGAAAATAAATGAAGAAAAAAAGCTTGTTTAACCAAAGCAAGTGGAAAACAATGAAGAATAAGCCTTAGAGCAGAAATAAAAAGCAGGACAGCTTTAGAGAAAAGAATTAACTTAGCCCTTAAAGTTAATAAATCTCAAGTCAAGCTAATATAATACAAGGAAAAGGGAGAAAAGACCAATTCCCATTGTTAGAAGTTGAAAAGATTTCCCCCTTACTCATCTATGGGCAGAAAAGCATGGGAGAGTACTTCTGTGAACCATGTATGGTGTCACTGAGATGTTAGAGGAAAGGAGCCAATTCCTAGAAATGCACAACTGCTAAAACTCACTCAAGAAGAAACAGATAACTCTAATTGCCCTAGATGGATAAAAAATTAAAGGAGTAATGAATAATCTTCTAAAATTAAACCAAACTATACAAACCCACAAAACCACCAAGTACAAACAGTGTCATCAGCAAAGTCTAGTAAACATTTAGGGGAGAAATAATACAAGTTCCCTAAGTCACTTACCAAAAACATGGTATAGGCAAAGGATATTCACCTACTCATTGTATGAGGCTGGTGTTATTCCAAGACCATAAAAAGATACAATAAAGAAGAAAATTATAAGGCTGGGAAGGTGGCTCAGTGGTAGAGTGCTTGCCTTGCATGCCTGAGGCCCTGGGTTTGATTCCTCAGCACCACATAAGCAAAAAGAAAA
>NW_012267218.1:32388335-32432620 GCF_000151885.1 Dipodomys ordii
TTCCCCCTTCCCTTCCTTCTTCCCTGCCTTTCCCTTCCCCTTCTTTCTTTCTTCTCTTCTTCTTCCCTCCTTCTCTTTCTTCTCCTTTTTTCACTTCTCCTTTTCCTTCCTCTTTTGTGCTTCTGGAGATCAAACCCAGGGCTGTGAGTGTTTACTAGCTGCACTCTGAGCCCTCTTTGTTTTTGAGATGGGTTCTTGCTTTACTTGGGCCTTTACTTTAGGACCTTGTGCTCTTGGCTCACCTTCTTTGCTCATGGCTGGCTTTCTACCACTTGAGTCACATGCCTATAGTCCAGCAATTTGCTGGTTTACTAAAGACATAATCCCATAGACTTTTCTATCCTCTGTTTTCAGCTTCCTAAGTAGCTAGGATTATAGGCATGAGCTACCAGTTGTACAGTTCATTGCTAACTTTTGACTAGGCTGGCTTTAAATTTATAATCTTCCTCTCTTTACCTCCTGAGTAGCTGGGATTATAGTCTTGTACCAGAATGGCAGGCTTTTTACCTTCTTTTTTTTTTTTTTGTCGATCAAGGGGCTTGAACTCCGAGCCTGGGCACTGTCCCTGAGCTCTTTAGCTAAAGGCAAGCACTCTACCACTTGAGTGACAGCGCCACTTCCAGTTTTCTGGTGATTAATCGGAGCTTAAGTCTCATGGACTTTCCTTGCCTGGACTGGCTTTGAACCATGACCCTCAAATCTCAACCTCCTGAATAGCTAGGTCTTCTTATCCACTTAAATGAAAAAGAAACAGTGATTGGAGCAAGTGTCCATTTCCTTTGAAGAGATGTCAAATTGGTTGGTTAGGTCGCCACTCACCTTCTGCTTAAATTATATTTTTTAACTAATAATCTCAGACATGGTTGAAAGATTTGAAAAAATGGATTGTTTGAATTTTATTTCTGAATTATCTCTGAGATAGTAACTATAGCATGTAACATCAACCAAATAATTTGATACATCTATTATTATAAATCTCATGAGCACCAAAATTAATTCTGAATTGATTTTTTGTTTTCACCCTTAAACTGGGAGTCAGTGGATGATATTAATAATACCTTTGAATTATACCATAATGGATGATAGCAGAAAATCATGAAAGAATAGCCCTTTCCATGAGTAGTTCCTTAATGCCAGGAACTTTGTATTCATTATTGCTCATTCCTATAATTTTGAAAATTAGCGTAATCATCTCCATGCTGCCATTGAAGAGCCTGTCATTCAGCATCTCCCTGATTTAACATCCTATGTTCTTTCAATTGCACTATACTGCCTCCTCTCCTCCAGGAGGAATTTCTTACTGAAATTTAGCTACCTCAATCCCCTGTATTCCTGTTTCCCTATAAAAATTACACACAGGTTGAGAATGCTCATTCTGATATAGAGTTGTACTGTTCTGAACCAAAGAAACTTACCCACAGTAAGTCTCAACGTGGTCAGAATATTCTTGTTATCTGTTGCTGTTCAGATAATCAGTCAATGGTATTTGATACTTTATTTAGGCTGATACAGAAGGAGAGAGTTCCAGCCCAGAAATCGATTCTGTTGGTTATGTGTTCTAAAATAGATGGCCCAAATTTCTCTGCCCATTTATACTTTACAGTATTTTGAAACAGACTCTTTCCACACTGCCAGGATAATTACAGTGTGAAATATCCAGTGCCAAATAGTTATGGCACCTTCTTGCCAATAATTGAGATTAAAAAAAATTCTTGTAGAATTACAGCAAAGGAAAAAAAAAAGACACTTTCCTCCTGTGAGAACCAATGGTTTGCTTTTTGAAGAGAAGCAGTCTATGATGGATGAGTAATTCTACCATGTCATCTCTTTGGCCAAGAGCATGATTGTTTACCTAAGCTTTTTTTCCCTTATAGATTAAAAATCTTACGTTGCAGTCTAATAGATTGATTTAACTGCCTCTGTGACTTCCTTTTACTTTTAAGATTAGGCAGACTATGACAGAGAGGTTAATTGCAACCCAATAGAGCTAAACTAATGTTTTATTAAGAAGTAGTTGGCATCCTGGGCTTTTAGGAGAACAAATGTTCTGATGGTGCCATGAACAACTACAGAGCAAGTATTAGGCTTACAGTCTTTCGGCTCCCTGTTCATCTTACCCCATATCGACCACATCTAAGCAGTGCCAGCAGACGGTGCTGAATAAGCATCTCTACCAGTTCAGTTTCTCTAAAGGTGAGATCAGTAAATGTATCTCTGGGAAAAGTTAGAACTGCTGATGTATGTTTCTTCTGCTTTATCTTCTTCTTCTTTTGCTGACCTAGACAGTGTAGCTTCTCACTTACTTTTTCCCCCCAAGTTTTATTGTAAAACGAGGCAAGATCAAATGAACTCATTTGGCTAATGACACAGGCAATTACAGATGCCTTCAAGACCACAGTGCTAGGTAGAGGGAAATTCTGTGTGGCTTTGTTAATAAAAGTGAAAATCTAGAAACTTCTTCAGTGTGCACGAGCAAAACATATACAGGATTAAGAAGGAATAATGAAGCTACACCCTGATGGCACAAGCCTGTAATTTTAGCTACTCAAGAGGCTGAGGTCTGATGATCTTGGTTTAAAGCCAGCCCAGGCAGAAAAGCCCTGGAGATCTGATCTCTATCTGGTTCAGTACTGAAAAGCCAGAAGTGGAGCTGTGGCTCAAGTGGTAGGATGCTGGCCTTGAGGAAGAAAGCTGAGGGACAGGACTAACTCAGAGTATACCGATTGAAATCAGTATAAAGCAGAGAAAGTAAATCAGATAAGGCAATTGTATTTAAAATTTTTTCTTTCTGTAATTCTTCAATATTCTTCTATATTTTTTATCTATAGAAAATTTTTTTACCTATGAATTTTTTTTTTGGTTGGTCATGGGGCTTGAACTCTGGGCCTGGGCGCTGTCCCTCAGCTCTTCAGCTCAAGGCTAGTGCTCTACAACTTGAGCCACAGTACCACTTCCAGTTTTCTGGTGGTTTATTGGAGATAAGTGTCTCATGGACTTTCCTGCCTGGGCTGGCTTTGAACTTCGATCCTCAGATCTCAGCCTCCTGAGTAGCTAGGATTACAGGCGTGAGCCACCGGCGCCTGGCTTACCTATACATGTTTTACTTTTACTGCTTACTTTTTTCTTTAGGAAGCGCAAGTAAGGTAAAGGGGTGAGATATTCTTTGATTTTTTTCAATTGTGATCATTACACATTATATATAGGACATTACATGTTTTGATAAAATATGCATACACAAATAGTTTTTATTATCTGTAAGTAGTTGTACAATTGTAAGTATAATTTATCTTGATCAATGCACATATTTGAATGAGCTTTTTTTGTTTTTTTTTTGATCGGTCGTGGGGCTTGAACTCTGGGCCTAGGCGCTGTCCCTCAGCTCTTCAGCTCAAGGTGAGCACTCTACCATTTGAGCCACAACGCCACTTCCGGTTTTCTTTCTTTCTTTCTTTTTTTATTGTGAGAATACCATACAGAGGAGTTACAATTACATGGGCAAGATAATGAGTACATTTCTTATCAAGCATTGTTGCCTCCTCCTTGTTTTCCCTTCCCATACTCCCCCCACTTCCGGTTTTCTAGTGGTTTACGGCCTTTCCTGCTGGGGCTGGCTTTGAACCTCTATCCTCAGATCTCAGCCTCTTGAGTAACTAGGATTACAGGCGTGAGCCACCAGTGCCCAGCTTGAATGAGCTTTTGGAGATATTTCAATTAGGAACTTTACATGGTGGCATATAGTACATTTTTCAATAGAAACTATGAGGATGACAGTAAGTTTTCATTGTCATGTTTCTGCTCCCTCTTGTATTTCTTTCCTGACATGGTATTATGGAAGGAGAGAGCATATGACATTTGGTGATGTGTATTCTTCTTTGAACCAGCAAATGGATGACATTAAGATTCCCTTTTATTTATTTCTATGCAGATTCTAGACAAATTTCATTGCATACACAGAATGAAAATTATTTTCTCATTTAATCCAACTCAGGTATACAAAGGTACAACATGATCTGTGTTAGAAATAGAAGCCTTCAGTAAGTAACAGTAACAGACTTGAAAGTTTCTAGAAATAGTCTATACAATTAGAACATTCAGGTGATTTAAGACAGGGAAATTATTGTCAGGGAATATTTTAATACATTGATAGCTAATATAGATACTGTCATTTGAGGACACCATTACCATTTCAACCCAATATAGCAGCACTAGCAACACAGTGTAAGGCTTAGTTTCAATCTGATTGCAAAATTACAAATCAATTAATGAATTGCTTACTTCTCTATGACCTATTTGATGTGAGGCTCTGCACCAAGTCATTGTGTTATGTAACAGCAGCCACAGTGTTACAAAGGACAAGGGGGAACCAATGCAACAGCGATATACACAAGACGATATGTTGGAAATGATCTGTACAGCTTGTGGGAGGGCTAGAGGGAGGGAAAATAGGAGAAAATTGAGGGAAGGGGTAACAAGGTTGACAAGTAATGTACTCATTACCTTACTTACGTACCTGAAACCCCTCTGTAATCACCTTCACAATAAAAAATTAAAAAAATGTGAAAACATGGGACCATGGGAATCATGAGGTGTGCAAGATGTATTCTTTACTTAATTTGCAAAAGCCTGCGTTGGTATGAATAAACATCAAGAGATGGATACACTGTAAATCTTTGGTATCAGAAAGACAATGATCCACCCAGGATATATGTTGTTATCTTGAAAGCTTCCAGGTTGCGCTGAATGGGCTGACACAGACAATGAGTGTGTTCATATTTGTGCTTTCCACAGTCAATGGTGTGGATGTGGTCTTTAGGATAATGCTACCTTGCTCATGTGGTAACACATCAAAAGATGATATATTCCTTGACATTTTAAGGATAGCTAGAAGGAGGCAACTTAATAGGAGAGATATTTGTTGATAAATTATAATGTATAAGGCTTGGAAATGATTGGACATACATGTGTTTGTGTACATGAATGAGTGTGTTGACAAACAGAAATATCATGAAGTGAGTTACCAAGATCAGGGATACTTGGAAGATGCAGGGCTTGGTTTGGGAGAAGAGAATGGTGAGATCAATGTTTGAAGATGCCAAGTGTCAGATGTCTCTGTAAAACCTCTTGGTAAAGGGGGTGGCCAATAGCAAATAGCCATGTGGCTCTGGTGCTCAGACCAAAAATCTAGGTTGACGATGGAGATTGTGTGCTGTGTTTTTCAACTGATACTGAGTGTTTAGTGAGCTCATGCAATCTCTGCTGCCTTTTTTCTCTCCAGCACATTATAGAGAGAAAGCTTTGGGGCTGCATGTAATTCCCCAAAAGTAATATTTTTCATTCTAATCACGAGGATGATATGCATTAATAAAGAAAAAGGAATAACCTTCCATCAGTGTATGTCATTTTACTTCTTTCCCACCCTAAAGGAGTGGAACTGGAGGGGGAAATGCAAAGCTTCAATTAAATCAGGATTAGACTAGAGTAATAACAACATACACTGCCACCTGCATTGTGTGGTTTGATGGATATTAAGGTGGCAAATCCTGGATTTCTTTCTTCATCTTTTATCATATCATCTGAAATTTCATTATTCTATAAGAATGATTTCTTTGGATGAATTGGAGCTCTCATTTTAAGGAGTTGTTTAACAAATACCTGTAACAGGTAATACTAGAGAAGTTATCAAATAGTTTTAGTGAATTCTATACTAGACTAGAGCTTTTGAGCTTCCTAGAAAAAGGAGAGTAGAGACAGGGCTGGAATGTGGTTAGTTTTGTTCTATTTGTTCACATCTCATTGACATTTCTTGGAAATTAATGATTTTAATAATGGCAATTTGAGATCCCAAAAGAAATTTCTTTCCCATTAAATTCACATTCATTTCTCCCAGAAGCTCATGCTCTTTTGGAAAACATTATTAAAATTCTAGATATTCTAAACATAACTTTTAGATAGCACTGCAGTTGTTAATAAGAGAGAAATAACAATTATCTGTGTTATGGGGAAGATGGGATGTGAACCATAATACTTGAGATGGGTTGAGATTGCCTTTTTTTTTTAAAATGTGTGTATATCTGCACACAGATAGACAGCAGGGTTGTTTTTATTTGGCTAATACCTGCTTCTATAATGAATTGTATAGCAATAATAAAGTCTGTTACAATAGAAATAGCATTGGTTTGAAACAGTAGAAGCATATTTTAAAAAATTTATGTATTAGTCTATGACAAGTAACCCTGGCCATTCAAGTGGCTTTGCCATCTCCACAGGTCTTATTCATTATTTTATAACCACATGTCAAATTTGTGCTAGTATCTATGTAGTATTAAAATGCCTTTAGATGGACCCTTTTCATTTGTTCTGGATGTTATATGGTTGCCGAGATCCTTTTAAGTATTAGCAAGAATGCCATTTTCTTTTTCCGTTACGTGTGAAAAACTGAGACTATCTTTCCTTATCTGTTCGTGAGGTTGGACAAAATTTGCTCGGTTGACACGGGCGCTGACGAATAGCCGGAGTGTTTTACAGCAGCTCACACCAATGAATAAAACGGAGGTGGTCCATAAGCATTCCAGATTAGCTGAAGTAAGTATGAGGCTGACTTTGCTCCCCAAGATGGTGGTGTTGGTTGCATTTTATTTTGCCCCAAACGATGAATATAATTATTTCTAGTTATTATATTAAAATACTTAGCTTGTAATTTCTCCTTGTAGGGGTCCCAAATATTCTTAAAAAAATTCTCTCCGAGATGCTCACCACATCTTAGTAAGTCTTATGAAATTGTGGAGTTTAATTTGTTCAAATGGGATAGGGAATTAATGTATCCCCAAATTTATGTATATGGCAAACACTTATTGAGGGCCTATTCTGTGCTTAGCTCTACAAAGGATATAAAGGTGAGTAAGAGATGATCCTGTCATCAAGGAGTAAAAGAAAAGACAACACTAATACAAGAATGTTAACACTATGACAGCATTCAGTGAGAGTACCTGCAGTAGCAGTAGCAGACACTTTCACTGTTCTGCCCATCTGATTTTTTCCTTTGGTCTTGTTTCCCTCCCTCCTTCCCTCCTTCCCTCCCTCCCTCCCTTCCTTCCTGCCTTCCTTCCTTCCTGCCTTCTTTCCTTCCCGACTTGAAACTACGATCCTCAGATTGTACTCAGTCTTCTGAGTAGCTAGCATTACAGGGATGAACCACTGATGTCTGGATTGCTTTGTCTTTTGATTATTGTTATTGTTTAATCACTCATCCCTAATTTGTAAGCCTGATTCTGATGTGAAACTGCTTTCTGTCAGGTCTTAGGTTTCATTTTAGAGAACATGGAGAAATAATCACACTGTCAACAAAGATTTAATCTGTGATCCTGAAGTTTGTATTCTTTGAATTTCTAAAAACATAACCAAAAGAAGCACCAAGTATGCATCAAACACTCATATAATTTGCTCAAGTTAAAGTATCTGCTTTTGCCATGAAATTTGAGGCATAATCTCTGTTTTTGGCAATGTGAATTTTGTTCTGTGTCCCACCTAGGTTCCTAAGGGTAGAGCTGATCCCCAGTTTCAAAGACTCTAGTCTCCATTAATTTTCCATATGCATTGGCTGGTTGACTTCAGCCAGGTCATGTTTGTGCAGAATGGAGATAAACATGCACACCCCTGCCTTGTGAGAGGGTCTGACAGAGGGTCTGCTCCCAGATCTCCATCACAGAAGAATGTGTCTAATGGAACAAAAGCACAATGGAGCTGGGTGCTCGTGGCTCACGCCTGTGAATCAATCTAGCTACTCTGGTGGCTGATGTCAGGATCATGATTTGAAGCCACCCTGGGCAGGAAAGTTTGTGGGACTCTTATCCTCCAATAAACTTACCCCCCCCCCCAAAAAAAAGCTAGAATTGGAGCTGTGGCTCAAGTGGTAGAGTACTAGCCTTAAGCAAAAAAGCCCAGGAATTCGCTGACAGATCAACTTTCATAGAATGACTGGACTTGCTATGACTTCCATTAAACAAACTTTAGGGCACTCCCAAGGAAAGAAATGAAACTACAAAGTGTTTTTGACCAGGCAATCAAGAATCAAGACACATAGGCTGTTCTTTGACTGAATTCATTAGGAACTACACCCATCTGCCCAAATCATTTCTTCTTTTTTCTTTTAGGTTCTTCAGCTGGGATCTGATATCCTTCCTCAGTATAAGCAAGAAGCGCCAAAGACGCCACCACACATCATTTTACACTATTGTGCTTTTAAAACGACTTGGGATTGGGTGATTTTAATCCTGACTTTCTACACGGCCATTATGGTTCCTTACAACGTTTCTTTCAAAACAAAGCAGAACAATATAGCCTGGCTGGTGCTGGACAGCGTGGTGGACGTTATTTTTCTTGTTGATATCGTCTTAAATTTTCATACGACTTTTGTGGGGCCTGGTGGAGAGGTCATTTCAGACCCTAAACTCATACGGATGAACTATCTGAAAACCTGGTTTGTGATCGACCTGCTGTCTTGTTTACCTTATGATATCATCAATGCCTTTGAAAATGTGGACGAGGTAAGTTGTGGTTGTTTTGAGTACTGTGAATTGTGTGCTTTGAAAACATCTGGATTAAAGGATCCCATACATGTGACGCAAACATTGTTTGAGCTTCTACTTTCAACCTTTATCTTACTTAAACACTTTCCATAAGTTGTATTTACTTACCTTAATTTTTGACCATTATATTTACTTTTTTTTTTTGCCAGTCATGAGAGCAGCAAGGCTAGTGTTCTACAACTTGAGCTTCTGCAAAATTTCTGGCTTTTTCAGTGATTAATTGGAGAGTTTCATGGACTTTCCTGCCTGGGCTGGCTTTGAACCACGATCCTCAGATCCCAACCTCCTGATAGCTAGGATTACAGCCATGAGCCGCCAGTACCTGGCTATATTTACTTTTGTTGAGTTATTTATTTATTTTTAAATTTTATTTTCAAGGTGATGTACAGAGGAGTTACATAAGTAAGGTAGTGAGTACATTTCTTGTTGAACTTGTTACCCACTCCCTCATTTTTCTCCCATTTTCCCTCCCTTTGCAAGTTGTACTGATTAGTTCCAACATATTTTCTTGCGAGTATCACTGTTGTATTGGTTCCCCCTTTGTCCTTTGTCTCACCATTTTTTTGTTCCCCTTCCCTTTCCTAATTCAGATAAATATATATGTACAATACCCAGGGTACCAAAATCAAATACAGCGACAACAGGGTCAGACGGGGGTGGGGGTGGGGGATACAAAAGAAACAAGAAATCACATAGTACATTTAAAACAACAACAAAGAAAAACCTCTTGTGTCTTGGAGTTCAGTTTGCTTAGCATCATCTTATAGGGTCATATGTACATAGCTGTTGAGCTATTCTGTTTATCTGCTAGGGCTATCCTAGACATATACTGATTATTACAAATGAGGGAAACCATAGGCCCTATGTTTCTTTGGGTCTGTCTTACTTCACTTAATATGTTTTTTTCCCATTTCTTTACAAATAGGGTGTATCATTCTTTTTGATGGAAGCATAGAATTCCATTGTGTGTGTATATGTATATATGTGATATATTATATATATATAATACATATATATATCACAGTTTCTTGATCTGTTCATCTATTGAGGGGCATCTGGATTGGTTCCAAATCTTAGCTATGGTGAATAATGCTACGATGAACATAGTTGTGCTGGTAGCTTTTATCCATCTCTCACCCATGATTTCTGGTTGAAAATTCTAATTGGTAGTACAGTCACTCTGGTTGAAGGGGATGGTGGAGAAAATGGAAGACTGGATACATGGCCAATATTGTAGTCAAATGAGTTAATGGAAAAGGTAGCAATTTTTAAACTAGATGTAGGTAGATCTTTGCTTCCTACTTCAGATGCACCCAGACTAAACTTAACATGAAAATGAAAAGACTTTCATAATTTTGTCATTTCAATTTTTACTTTTGTCTGAATTCCTTTGTGGATTGAAATTGGTTTCTGATGTCTGGTTTAATTTAAGGTTATGGTCATAGAGTATTCTGTGTAATTGGAGCTATTTATGATGTGTAATATCTGTGTGTGTGTGTGTGTGTGTGTGTGTGTGTGTGTGTGTGTGTGTATGCTAGTATCAACGTTTGAACTCAGAGCCTGGGTGCTGTTCCTGAGCTAGCTTTTTTGCTTAAGGCTCTACCATATGAGCCACAGCTCTACTTTCAGCTTTTGTTGGTTAATTGGAGATAAGAGTCTCACAGACTTTCCTGCTCCAGCTGGCTTTGAACTTCAGACTTCAGCCTCCTGAGTAGCTAGGATTACAGTCAGGAGGTACCAGCACCCAGCAATGATAACATCTTAAAAGACCATTTCACTCACAGCTTTTTTAAAAGTCTCTAACTATGATTTACAAGTTGCTACACCAAGCTAATAGAATCCAACCTGTAATTTCAAATAATTTAATATAAGTGAATCATATAGAATCTGTCATTAAGATGTTTTCATAATAATAATGTTACTAAGTTGATTTTTCCTAAGCATTCTGCTGTGTGCCCATTAAGATTGTTAAGATGAAATAAAACAATCCTTGCATTGTTGTTATTGCTTCTCTGTGTGTGATAGGAGGTAGATGGAAAATTTCCTTTGTGATTCTTTTCTACCAAAATTCTGCAGTGGGTCAACAACAAGGCTATTAATATTTACTTCTCCAAAAATAAAGTGGAGACATTGTATTTGATACTATTCACATAATTTTCAAAAAATATGGGAAAAAACATAATAGTTTTCTAGTTTTTATTTCTTTGTGCCAGTACTGGGGCTTGAACTCAGGACCTGGGCACTGACCTTTACTTTTTTTGCTCAAGGCTGGTGCTCTATCACTTGAGCCATAACACACTTCTGGCTTTTTGGTTAATAGGAGATAAGATTCTCATGGACTTTCCTTCCCTAGCTGGCTTCAAGACAGGATTCTCAGAGCTCAGACTTCTGAGTAGTTAGGATTCCAGGAGTGAGGTATTGACACTTGCTTCATTTTCTAACTTTAAATTATACTTTTAAAGGCACAGTTGATTCTTTTAAATGACCATCTGGAGAAGGTTAAAAGAAGTTCTTTGATCATACGTCAAAGGGACTAGAAGCAGTATTTTACTTACTACCTGGGTTATTATTTCCTTGTACCAGTCCTGGGGCTTGAACTCAGGGCCTGAGCGCTGTCCCTCAGCTCTTCAGCTCAAGGCTGGTACTCTACCACTTGAGCCACAGCACCACTTCTGGCTTTTTTTTTAATGCTTATGTGGTGCAGAGGAATCGAACCCAGGGCCTCAGGCATGCAAGGCAAGCGCTCTACCACTGGGCCACCTTCCCAGCCCCTTGGGTTATTATTTCATTAACATGAGTTTGGTTATTTAGAACATAGGCATACTGATTTTAATAAAAATAATCCATATAAGTGGATTCTAAAGGAATTGATCTATTAGAAGTAGAGTAGACTGGTGGTTACTAGGGGTTAGGCTGAGTGGAGGAGGGCTCAGAAGATGTGAATCATAGGATACAAAATTTTAGTTAGCAAGAATAGGTTCAAGAGGTTCATTGTGCAACATGGTAAATGTAATTGCCAATATATTGTAATTCTTCAAAAATTCTGAAAGAGTGAATGGATGTTAAGAGACTAGGAATTTCTTAGTTACCTGCATATTACTATAAAGAAACACCCAACTCAAGCTACTTAAGAAATGAGTTTATTTTGCTTCCTTTTCTATGTACTTATAAATGTCACCATCAGATTCTCTGCTCATTACATTGTGTGAGAATATTTTTTTAACGTCATATTCTTAAATAGCGTTCTTCTCCTTCTGCCTTGGTTGTTCAGCCAGCTATG
This sequence comes from Dipodomys ordii, assembly GCF_000151885.1. Classification (NCBI taxonomy): domain Eukaryota; kingdom Metazoa; phylum Chordata; class Mammalia; order Rodentia; family Heteromyidae; genus Dipodomys; species Dipodomys ordii. The sequence continues at coordinate 32,400,201 of NW_012267218.1, forward strand.
CTATCCTAAGTTAGAGGTAGTTTCCATTCCAATGATGCTTTTCATGAAACTCGAAGCCATCGTCATTTCTGTTTATTTACATGTGGCCTGCTTTCTCTTTCCAGAAATCTTATGTTATCTTCTCTGTCCCCAGGCTTGGAGTTTTTCTGATGATTTAGCTTAGTTTTGGGTCCTTTACATTCATTCTGATGGCTAGTGACTGAGTTGTTCTTTGTTCTATTCAGTCTGAAAAACCCTGTCTTCCATCCTGATATTTTTTCTTGTGCTCATTTTCTCTACCCCTTCCTATTCTCCTCCATTTTTTCTCTTACTAAATAAAGCTCCTTGTATTTGTGTTCTACCCTCTGGATTGGTTCTCAAATTTCCTTTTCTATCTTTTTTTGACCACTTTTTAATTCTTAATCTTTGGGCTAAAAGATTTTGTTGACATTGTTTTCTAATATTCTCTGTCCTAGATAGCAGTTTTTTCTTGCTACTAACACAGCTTAATTAGTTCTTGTGTAGTTAGTGCATATTTGGTATGTATATTTCTCTTTTTTTCCATTTCTGTGATTCTGGATTATTATTTTCTATGTATATTTTATAGAGAGTAGACAAGAGTCTGAGGGTCTCTTTAAACTGTTCAGTATATTCTATTTATATTTGTGGTGATTTATTACATTTTTCATTTACTTAGAACATCATAGTTTTCCTTTTAGATTGCTTTTTGTTTCCCTTTCTGTTTCTTCTCTTTCTGTTTTGCCTTGAATGAGCATTCTTTCATTTACTACTTTAGAAGTTTTTCTTAAAATTGATTACTCTTTTTATGGCTTTACTTATTTTTATTTTTATTCATTCATTTAATTAAAATTTTTTGTGCCATTGTTGGGGCTTGAACTCAGAGACTTGTCCACTTATTTAACTGTTTTGCTCAAGGCTGGCACTCTACCATTTGAGCCCACCTCTGCTTCTGGCTTTTTGTTGGCTAACTGGCGATAAGGCTATATCTGCCTGGCTGGCTTTGAACTGTGATCGTCAGATTTTAGCCTCCAGAGTAGCTAGGATTATAGGTCGGAGCACCTGGAACTCAGCGACTACATTTAAACATCAGTGTTTGGATTAAATTCAAAAAGCCTAGAAGTTTGACAAGAAATGTACTTACTTATGTAACTGTAGCCCCTCTATATATTACCTTGATGATAAAAAATAGCACAAAACAATAAAAGCCTAGAAAGTTATTTTACCTTCTCCCTAAGTAAAAAGGACCTCTATTAATTTTCTGTCTTTAACCTTATTATTGTGTTATGTTGGTTTCACATTATTTTTAGTCTTCCATTTTAATTGTGGCTTTGAGGAGAGTATCCTGGGTCCCAAGTTTGCTAGGCAACACTCTACCACTGAGCAGATAGCCTGCATTCTTTTAATTATTATTGTTTAATTCAGTTGTCAATTCTATTTTTATCCATGCTGATCAGTTTCCTTGCTCACACTGTCTTTCTTTGCATACCCAAGGTCTTCTTTCTGAGTCACTTTGATAGCTCTTTACTATCATGACATAGCATCCAGACTTTTCAGGAAACTTCCCGCATCATTTCCAAGCATTACCAATGGATACCTTCACACAGTTCATCTTCACTTATGCCCATGCAGACACATTTTCTTTCTTTTGTTTTTTTGGGTCCAGTCGTGTGGCCTGAACCCTAGGCCTGGGCGCTGTCCCTCAGCTCTTCAGCTCAAGGCTAGTGCTCTACCACTTGAGCCACAGTGCCACTTCAGGCCTTTTTCTTTTTGCTTATTTGGTGCTGAGGAATCGAACCCAGGGCCTCATGCATGCAAGGCAAGCGCTCTACCACTGAGCCACCTCCCCAGCCCCCAGACACATTTTCATTACACGAATTTTCCTTTATTCCTTTCTACTCACAAGCACTATCTAGTTGTTGGATTATCCCCATTCATTTACCTTATATCTTGTCTTGGATGTGTTTTCTTGTGAGTGGTCACTCTAGCTCTCAGTTTTCAGTTGCTAGAAGGGGGGATGAATACTTGTCATATCACATCACAAAGGGGGTAATAAAATGCAATGTGAGAAGAGACTGATGAGGATTATGTGTAGAAGTCTGTGAGACTGATAAGTTATTATTATTGCATTTGTATTAATTTCACTTGTATAATTTGAGTATAAATCTTATGAAGATGATGAATGAATCTTCCAGCTCTGTGATATTCCTTCATGGTGTTTAATACCATCTGGTGACTTCATGCCACAGAGCGATGTAGATGAAGCTTGGTTTCAGCAAAGTCTACAATGACATAAGAATCAAGTTCACTATGATCCACTGCACTCATGGTGACTGGGGAATAAGAAGGAACATGGGTCTGAAAATTACAATTCAATCCTCTAATAGGAGCAGGATGACTTGGAGGATTTCATATCACTATGTTCATGATCTCTGACATGATTCTTGGAAGATAATTTGATTTCCTAGGATCTCATGAACTGGGCAGGTAATTTTTTCTTAAAGAAAAAATGTGAGGCAGAAAAGAGAGAATATGTTTCAGAAAACTTATGGTCTGAAACGAAGGAATACACATTTTCTAGACATCATACACAGGAGAAGAGGTACTCTCATATAGAATTCAAAGAATGGAATTGAGCTCTTTAGTAATGTGTGTTTGGATCAGCTTTAGGGGAGTCTAAGGAGCTTTGTTTCGGGGCACTTGGGGTGGGTTGGGGCTGAACCATAGATCAGGGAGCACTGGGTAGCTAGAGATAACATCTTGGTGAATAGCATAGAAAGATATAGGAAACAGAGGGAATGATGATGATGATGATGATGATGATGATGATGGTGATGATTGCTTTCACTACTACAAGGTGAACTATAGTTTACTTGAGGGCTCATTCTCTTATCAATGCTGAGTGTTGACAATGCATGAGGATGTGTATTCACTATTACAGTATCACACAGATTAATTTGACTGCTCTAATAATTCTCCAATGCTGTTTATTTATCCATTCTTTCTGCTAACCCCCATCAACCTGTCTCCATTGCTTTACCTTCTCCAAGGATTGTTGAGTACAACTTAGTCAACTAGTTGGCAGGCATTTTGTATGACTTCTTGCACTTAATAATAGGTGTTTAAGGTTCTTTCATGGGTATTTTGCAGTACTAGGATTTGAGCTCAGGACCTTGTGCTTGCTAGGCAGGTTTCCTACCATGCTTATGGCTTTTTTGAGCTTTAGGTATTTTTGAGGTAGAATCATGTGTTTTGGCCAGCCCCAATCACAATCCTCTTACCCATGGACTCTTACGTAGCTGGGATCACAAGTGTGTGCTACAATGCCTAGCTTCTTGGTTGAGTTGCAGTCTCACTAATGTTTTGCCCAGTCTCACTAACTCTGGCTTTGAAATATTGTCTTCATCTATCAAGTACCTGGCATTATAGGCTTGAACCATCATACAAGGCACATTTATTTTTAGCCTTTATCTACCACAGTTTATGTTCCCATTTAGAGGTGTCCACATTTTGCCAATTATGAACAGAGCTTCTATACGCATTTGTGTGTAGATCTAGTTGTGGAGATATATTTCAAACACATTTGGATAAATGCCAAACAGTGAAGTTGCTCCATCATCTTATAGTATACATGTGCTCAGCTCTGTTAGAAAGTAGCAAGCTATCTTTCACAGTGGTTATACCACTCTGCATTCTTGTCGCCACGTGCACACGAGAGTTTCAGCTATACATCTTTGCTGATGTTTGGTGGTGTTAGTTGGTTTGGAGTTTGGCCATTTTTGCAGGTCTGTTGTGACATAAACATTTTACTTTGTAGTTCCTGAAGCAGACAGTGATGCCAAGTGTCTTTTCAGATGCTTATTGTCAGATGAATGGATTTGTTGGTATGCTGTCTTTTCACTCTTTAATCCATTTGTCTATTAGGTCATTTATACCTGTTGAGTTTTAAGAGTTTTTGTGTGTATTTTGATTGACAGTTCTGCATCTGGTAGGACTTTTACAAATGTTTTATCTCAGTTGGTGGCATCCTCATTTTCTTGGCAGTATCTTTCATGAAATATTTCTTCACTCATGGATTCTGCCTCTGGTGTTATATCTAAGATGTGATCATAACCATAGTCACATTGTTATAGTTTGGATATGCATTGTTTCCTCATGCAAAAACTCATGCAGAAATTTAATCTCCATTATGAGATTTTAAGAGACGTGGTTAGGTGGGACATCAGAAGCTATTAGGGCTCTGACTTTATTAATAGATTAATCTATGATCAATCCATGATTAATTAATCAATTCATAATTAATTGATTAAATTTTTATTGTTATTATAAAGGTGATGTACAGCAGAGTTACATAAGTCAAGTAAAGAGCGCATTGCTTTTTGGACAGTGTCATCTCCATGATTAATTAATTAATGGGTACATGGGTGCTATAAAATCTGATGTGAGTTGGTTTCCTATTAATGTACACACCAGTGTATAGTTCTAGCTCTAATATGAGGGCTGAGGGGGCATGGGTCTCAAGGTTCTGAAGTCATGATAGAGCTAGTACCTCCTAGCCCTCTCCCATCATATTTCAGTTTTCTCTGGAGAAACATGGGGCACCAGAAGCATAGCTCTGTGGACTGCTCAATGCATTTCTGTAGGGCCAACTCCTGTGGAAGTCCTATCTACTGCTGCCTACTGTGGTTCCTGAGCCAAGACTACTGAACATGGTCCGTGGCAGTATCATGAGTTGGAATGTTGAACTAGTCAGCACTGCAGATACAGATGTGGATTTGACCCTCCATTTTCTGGTGTACATTCTTCTGGAAAATGCTAGTTTTCTTTTTATTTATATATTTGAGACAAGGTCTCTCTGGGCATCCCCGACTGGCTTTGAATTTACAATACTCTTGCCTCCATCTCCGGGATCATAGGCATGAATCATCACACCCACATCAACATGTTAGTTTTCACTCTGATTATTTGTGTTTCACTGTGTTATCAGCATCAGTAAAAGTGAACGGGCTCCAGTTAGTTTTACATCTGTATACAGAATCACACTGAGTTAGCAACTGCTTTTCTCTAAAGCCTTTGAGGTTTTACAATTGTAATTTTCTTAGCCACTGTTCATTCTAGATCTCATGAAGAGGTCTAGATTACAGGAATCTGGGTAACAATGACCATAATTACAAATTCCTAGACTAGTTAAATTTTATACTCCAGCTATCCTGCTAGAATTTAGAAACTATTCTACTTCTTGTATTCAATATTGAAATCTAACAATTAAGTTTTACAATAGCATATCTACTTAATGACAGAGTTGCTTTACTTGGCAAAGAAAGCAATTACTTTTGGAAATGTAACAGTCTCCTTGTAATAAGATCTTTTATCAAGTAGGGTAAATTTATATTGCTGGTGTTGATCACCAGCTTAATTGTTGTATTTCTGCTCAGTGGTGGAACAAATGACTATTTATTTAAGTTGACTTTTGAGATGATGGTGGTACATTTAGAAAGATGTGGGGTTTGCCTCAGAAGGATTTACTTTTTCTTCTCAGTTGTCCTTTAAATGTAAAAAAGTTGACTTCATTTATCAATGTACGCAAAAAACATACATTGAGCCACTTAATTCTAAATAATGGGAATCTAAGTGAATAAGCACACAAATCCTCTCTGTTTTCATGGAACTGTCAAAGAGAAATTGTACCAGACATTGTTAAGAACAGCAAGACGGACATTATTCAATCTATTGTGCAAGTAATTCTTGTTGTTTATACCCTTGATAATTGCTGTTTTGACTAGGGTAAGAATGGAATCTTAGTGCCATTTTAAAAAATGTTTTTTATTGTAAAAATAGTGTACAAAGGGGTTACAATTACATGAGTGAGGTAATGAGTACATTTCCTATTGAGCATTGTTACCTCCTCCTTTGTTTTCCCCCTACTATCCTTTACCTCCCCACCTTCCCATCTCTCCCCTCCCCAACATAAGCTATGTACATATGACCATATAAGATTATGTTAAGTGAAATCAACCCCAAGAAAAGGACACAACTTGTTTTTTCTTTCTTGCTACTGTTTTTAATGTATCTAAAATGTACTATGTGATTTTTTTTTTGTTTCTCTCGTATGTTCTTCCCCCATGGTATAACCCCTGTTTTCACTGTATTTGATGTTATTGCCCTGCAACAGGGGATAAACCATAGGGGAAAAGCACACACACAAAAAAGAAATCACATAGTACTTTGAGAACAATAACAACAACAACAACACAGTCTATTAGCCAGGCTGGGAAGGTGGCTCAGTGGTAGAATGCTTGCCTTAGATGCATGAGGCCCTGGGTTCAATTCCTCAGCACCACATAAATAGAAAAAGCCAAAAGTGGCACTGTGGCTCAAGTGGTAGAGTACTAGCCTTGAGCTGAAGAGCTGAGGGGCAGCACCCAGGCCAGAGTTCAGGCCACACGACTGACCAGAAAAAAAAAATCTATTAGCCATTTATTTTTCTTGGAGAGCTATGTGTGCAATTTGTTTGCCCATTTATTAACTGGATTATTTGTTCTTTTGCTCTTTAATTTTTTTTTTGTTCTCTTGGTATATGTTGGATATTAACTTTTTTATATGTTGAAGATTTCCCCAAATTCCAAGGATTGTCCTTCAGTCATGCTAATTTTTTGTTCTCTTCCTCTCTCTTACACTCCTTTCCTTCTTTCCTGTTTTCTCCATGCCCCTATTGGGCTTTGAACTTAGAACCTCATACTTGAAGATGCTCTACTAGTTGAGTCATGCCTTTGTCACAGCTTTTTGATCTTTATTTTAGAGTCGATTTCATAGACTTTTCTTTTCTGGGATTTCCTTGAACCAAGATCATCATAGCCTTTTGAGTAGCTAGGATTACAGGCATGAGCCACTAGTGCCTGGATTGATAATTGTTTCTTTGAATGTGTAGAAACGTGTGTGTGTGTGTGTGTGTGTCTGTGTGTGTGTGTGTGTCTGTGTCTGTGTCTGTGTGTCTGAGTGTGTGTGTAAGTGTGCACGCACCATGCCAATACTGGGATTTGGGGCAGTTGTTTTGATATTCTCCTTTTCAACTCCAAATATGCATCTTTTCCCTCCTTCTTTGCTCAAATTAACAAGGTTTTCTTTTTTAATCAATCTTTAATGTTTATTTTTTCAGAGGATTATATTTTTTTAAAAAAACTTACTTTGTACTTAAAAAAAATTGGTCTCCATTTTGGTGCTGGTTTAGTAGATATGTTTTCCTTTAGCTTTTCTTTATTATGAACAGTTTTTATTTCTCCCTCAGTTTTGAAGGATTGGTTGGCTGGGCTAATTTAGTTTGAAAGTTGTTATTTTTGAGTGCTTGAATTATGGCCTTCTGTGCCCTCCTTTCATTTTAGCTTTGTCGAGAAATCTACTGTTATTCTAATGGGTTTACCATTGCATCTCATCTATCTTTGCAGCTTTCAATATTTTTTCTTCAGTAGATATATTAAATGTCTTTAACTATGCTATGCCTGTGGTGTTTCTTCTTTGGTCTTGCTTGTTTGTTGTTTTGTATGCTTCTTCTATCAGGATGACCCTTCCCCCGGTTCCCCTACCCCCCTTCAGACTGGGCAAGTTTTCTATTATTTTATTAAATAGATTCTTATTGCCTTTAGTTGTATAGTTCTTCTTGTATGTCTATGATTAATATTCATAGGCTTTATCTTTTGATAGAATCCAAGAGGTCTTGTCAATTCCATTCTTACCTTCTTGGTGTTTGTTTCAGTATCTTTACTTAATTTCTGTGCATTGTCTTCTACCTTTCTTTTACCCAAAATTTCAACTTGTTCTATTCATTAGGCTTTCAATTCAGTTTTTTTGTTGATTTGTTTTGTTCTTTTAAAAATAATCTATCAATCACTTTGTTTCTAGAGTTTGTTTTATTTTTAAGATCTCTGGATCTTTATTTAATTCATCTCTAATGTCCTTCTTTATTTCAATTCATTGTTTGATTTTTCTAGTTGTTTGCGTGCTCTTTGAGTTCATTCAGCTGTTTAAACATCATTTTTATTTCATTAATCATTTTTGTCATTGTGTGATTAAAGTTATTGTTTGAACTTTCTTCCTCTCCACTGTTAACTTGATTCTCTTAATATAGATTTGTTGGTTTCAGGGAGACATGTTTAGTTCATAGGATTTATGCATCTGGGACAAGTTTTGATGGAGATTTCCATCTCCTGTGTAAAAAGACTTTGGAGGAAAGGAAGGGAAGGAGAAGCAGAACTAATAAGTAAATGGAAAAGGATAAATGGCCTATGCTAAAACATAAAAAGTAAATGGCCTACCAGGAATTGATCATCATGTCTGTAATCCTAGCTACTCAGGAGGCTGAGCTCTGAGGATTGTGTGTGGTTCAAAGCAGACTCTGGCAAGAAAGTCTGTGAAACTCTTAGCTCCAATAAAATACCCTCAAAAAGCCAAAAGTGGAACTATGGCTTACGTGATAGAGTGCTAACCTTGAGCAGAAACCAAGCAGAGAGGAGTGCCCAGGGCTTGAGTTCAAATCCCAGGACCAGCACACACATATACAAAACATAAATGGCCTCTCTCAGATAGATATACAGAAAAAAAATCCATACAGCTGAATGAATAGAAAAATGAAAGCAAACCAAAACAGCAACACACTGACATAAAACAAATTATAATAAATTATTCTAGTGTATGTATACACTTCTCTGTGTATGCAGGAGGCTGTGGAAATCACATGCTTTAGATGTCTTCCTCAGGGTCTGGCACATAGAACCAGGAGGCAGGTCCTGGACAATGAGTATCTCATAGACCTCTGACTTGGACATTCTTTGTGTCCTGGCCTTAGAGTGACAGGATTCTCTCCTGGCTGGAGAGTGTGGATCACTCCCATTCCACACCTTCAGGGTCCCAGCTGCGTTTGGAGAGATTAAACTTAATCTTGCTGAAACAATTCTGGAGAGCTTGGTCTATGTTTTTAAGTTGTCTGTATTTGCTTAGTGATCCTTTTCAATTCAGGTTCCTCTCCCCAACCCCCATAGAGACTGGGAAACAGGAAAGCATAGCCCCTAAATCCTTGGTAGAGCAAGGGGTTATAAACCTCCCAATAGTTTTATGGGATCAGAGACATCTTAAGGACTAGAGAAAGAAATCGTAATGGAAAGTGTTCTAAGGTAAATGATGTGAGAGTAAGTCAGGGGCCTAGAGTTGGGAAGAGGCCTGAATGATCAGATTAAAGTCCTCTGGATATCAGAGTTTATACAGCACTGTGAGAAAAAAGAGTGGAAAATTTAAATACACACCCAGAAATGCATACACACATCACCATACCTGGCTGTAGGTGCTCACATTGGCTGTGATTGTTGGTATGTGTTTAGATCAGTATACCAATAAAATACAACTGGCTTTGGTTACTTTTACATTTGTATACATATTACACTGAGTTATAAAGAGCCTTTTTCTACATATACTTTCAAATAGTGATGCTATCTATAAGAATAATACAGAACAATACACAGCAATAGTTTATAGATAATTACTAGAATGACTAGAAGTTGAACCATGCAAGTAAGAACTCATGTAGTAGGCTTAAATGTTGATGTTAAGTTGAGATTTCTTCTCAGCTGTAAAGAAATCAGATTCTTGTGACCTCAAGCAATGTATGATGTAATGTAAGAAGGGACAGCTTGCAGGACATAGGAAAAGTACCTGAGAACCTATTATGTAGTCTGGGACTAAGATGGCTAAGGAGACCTTGGTTCTGGATATAGCCAAATTCTGATATGAGGGGAATGAATCTCAAGTTAGCAGTTCAGCCAAAGTGCAGAAAAAAATGGGCAAGGGAGAAATATGGACTTATTCTTTACCACATTCTTTATATGTCTTAAAGTCTTATTTTGGTACAACTCTAATAACCTTAGTGTGTCTATGTCAGGAACTGAGCTTGAACTCAGGACCTGGGTGCTGTCCCTTAGTTTTTTGTTTTTAAACTAAAACATTTATTTAGCCAGTCCTGGAGCTTGAACTCAGAGCCTGGGTACTGTCCCTGAACTTCTTTTGCTCAAGACTAGCACTCTACCACTTGAGCCACAGCACCACTTCTGGCCTTTTCTGTGTATGTGGTACTGAGGAATTGAACCCAGAGCTTCATGCATCCTAGGCAAGCTCACTACCACTAAGCCACATTTCCAGCCCCTTCCTTGTTTTTTTTTTTTTTGTTGTTGTTGTTCAAGGGTAGCACTGCACCATTTGAGCCATAGCTCCACTTTGGGATTTTTTGACGGTCAAATGGAGATCAGAGATTTTTCAGACTTTTCTCCCCTAGTTGGCTTCACAATGCAAGATTGTGTCAGATCTCAACTTTCTGAGTAGCTAGGATTACAGATGTGAGCCACCAGCCTTCATCTGAAACTCTCTTCTTTGTAAGGCCTGACCTCTTTTTTTTTTTTTTTTTTGGTCGTGGGGCTTGAACTCTGGGCCTGGGCGCTGTCCCTCAGCTCTTCAGCTCAAGGCGAGCGCTCTACCACTTGAGCTAAGCACCACTTCCAGTTTTCTGGTGGTTTATTGGAGATAGGAGTCTCACGGTCTCTCCTGCCCGGGCTGGCTTTGAACCACGATCCGCAGATCTCAGCCTCCTGAGTAGCTAGGATTATAGGCGTGAGCCACCAGCTCCGGGCTAGGCCTGACCTCTTGATTTGGGATGCCTCTTCTTTTTCCCTGGTACTTGAATTGGTACAATAGGTCTGGTTCTCAGGCCTTTAGAGATGGGTTTAAATATATCATTGGCTTTCCTGGACCTCCTGCTGGAGGCAGCAACTTGTGGAATTTCTCAACATGCCTAGAGTCATATGAGCTAATTCCTCAAAACCTGTTTTTTGGTATCTGTCTTTATGTACCTATCATCTATCTTCATCATCTTTCTATTAACTAGATATATTATACAGATATATAAATGGAAAAATCTATAACCCATCTCTATATTATAATAAGCTTTATATATTCTATTAATTATCTATACCTGTATGTTTACCTATTTATCTTCTATCATTTAGAAATATTGTACAAATATGTAGGTAGATAGATAGAAAATATTTCCTATATATAATCTGTATCTCCAGCTCTAGCTTAGCTTTCCTGTTAATTTTTCTGGAGACCTATCACTAATACCTTTAACTTTTGCCTTCTTCTTATCTCTTTGTTTACACAACCACTTCAGCTTTCTCTGCTTCAACTCTCCTTGTCCATTGTCTCAATTCCTTATCATATTTTGGATCAAGTATTCTTTTGATAATAAACTATTTGATGTATCTTAAACTATTTGAGGTAGGGGCTATTTAAAGGAAGTCTGTCTAAAGTGATGGAATTTAAGCTCAGAGTTGAAATATGAGTAGGTTTTCACCAGGCCAAAGGAGTAGTTAGTGAGTTAACAGAATTGTATTGAATAGAATGTTTGGACTACGTTCCTAGTGAAAGAGAATATGGCATTTTTGAAGGAAGGAGGGAAGAAAGGAAGAAAGAAAGAAGGAAGTCCTCAGTAAACAAGAGTGCAGAGGGGGAGAGAATGGCTGCACAGAGAGAATGGCTGGAAAGGCAGACAATGACACATTATGTAAAGTGTTTGGATTGTATTCTAAAGGCTGTAAAAATGTTGAAGAATGACTTAAAATATCACTTGGTTTGCTTGTACATACATCATGCTTGAAAACAAGTCAAACCTCTTTGTAGGGTTCATGTTTTAATCAAGTTTTATATTCACTATCAACCCAGTGGTAATTAAAGAGCCTTTTCTGCAACAAAAGGCATTAAAAAGTACATTGCTAAAAAATAAGTCTATCTCTCTCTCTATCTATGTATGTCTATCATCTATGAATGGTGCTGTGATTCAGTAAGAAAATAAATTGGCTGAAATAGGTGTTATGTACACATTATTTAAATTCAGATGCCCTACCAAAGGATGATACCTAATGCGTGGATTAATTAGGATTATTTCCCTATGGAGCTCTTGGTAGCATGAGTCAGAGAAGTGAGGTCTGAATAGGAAGGAGGCAGTAGAATTTGTTATCTGGGTTAGCGGTTCAGATAACAAATGTAGTTTGTAATTTTCTTTCAGTCTTTAAATTGTACTCTACAAAAGGAAATGGAAATGGACTCTGTAGTCATTCATGTATGAAATCTATTTAGAATAAAACTCCAGTGCTTATGAAATGGAGCTTATTGTTTTGTGGTTTCTATCCAGTTGTCTAGTGTGGTCTACTTGTGAAGATGAATCAACCATTAGTTATTTATTGAAGTGTCAGTGCTGGAGGAGTCTGAAGTTATTAGGAGGGATGCATGTGTTGAGTATTTCATTCTTTCATTAGTCTACTCATTCCTTTGATAAACATTTTGATACCTGCTATGTTTCAGAGAGTTTATAGTATGCAAAGGGATAAAAGAATGAACGAAATAGGATGTGCACCAAAATCACAAAAGAGAGCAATGTCACAAAGGAGATGTACAGGGTCCTTTGAGATTACCTAATGCAGTGACCTGATCTAGATTGGTAAAGGAACATTCTCTGAGAAGGTGGTGATGGAGCTGAGGTCGAAATATTATTAGAGTCAAATAGGCTAAGGTCAGGGACATGAAAGAGTTGTAGAACATTCCATATGGAACAAATAACAAGGGCATAGTTGCTGTGTTTGAGAAGCTGCTGTATTCCTAGAACTGCAAGAGTAAGCAAGAGAGAGTAAACAAGAGAGCAGCCAAGGAAAAGATTCAAGGGATAAGCATGAAACAGAATTTTAGAACAGTTATCATGTGATTTTAAACTTGGGGCAGCTCTCAAAAGGTAACTCTTTAAATAGTGTTTCAAAGTGATTAAAAGGGTTCAAATAAACACCTTGAAACTCAAGAACCTCCATTTGTCTAGGAGACAGGTACATGATCTAAGTTAGTGACCATGGAGGAGAGAAACAGACAAATTTGAGATAGTTACAACTTAAAATTGACCAGATATAAAGGTAGGTTAGTGTAAGAGGTATAATAGAATGATATGGTTATTTTTGGTTTCTTTCCTTTTTGGGGGGGTTATGCTTAATCAGATAACTGAATGCTTTGAGGGCAAGGGAGGAGTAGATGATGATGAGAATGAGAATGATAGTGATAATGATTATTCTTTTTGCCAGTCACACAGCTTATAACTCAGGGCCTCTTGATTTCTTGACTTGCTTGTTCAAGGCTTGTACCCTACTACTTGATCCACACCTCTAGCTGGGGGTTGCTAGTTATTTCAGAGATAGACTCTTATGAACTTTTCTGCCTGAACTGGCCTCTAACCGTGATCTTTCGGATTTCAGCCTTCTAAGTAGCTTGGAATACAGGTGTGAGCCCACCAACACCTGTCTTAGATTATTTATTATTACTATTATTATTTAATGATTTATTATTATTTAAATACCTTGTGAGATATTAAATATGTATGTGAAGGATATAATTGGATGGGAGAGGTAAGTGAGCTCATAGGAAAGAAGATGAAGTTGCTAAGTAGTTGAGAGATTCTTTGAGGTTGATCATAGTGCATACAATCTCCCATATTGTATGAGCAGTTCTTAACTCAGGCATAGATAAAGCTGATGATTGAGTGAGGACTCAGTGACAGGGTTTAGTCAAGAGACAGAGATGCTAAGGAATTCATGATGTTGATGTTTAGAAATTATGGTGTCATGTACTAAAGAAGTAGAAAGAGGGTTAATAGATAAGAGAAAAATGTATCTGTCTGGAGGTTCGATAAGGTCAAACTGCTATTGTATTTGTGTAACCGGGTCAGTGGACTTGACAGAGAAGACTAAATGGTCAGACAGCAGGATTATTCAGTTCAATATTGCAGCACTACAGAAAGCTTTAGGATATAACAGATTTGAGGTTATGACCATGAGTGTGGGTATCTGAGGATAAGTGGACAGGTTGCAGGAGTTGGATTGGTGAAGAAATTCCAGGGCCAGCTCACTGGAAGGGTGATTCATATGGGTGTCATCTAGGGTAAGGATGAGATTTGACATGAGCCTAGATTTGAGAAATGTTTATGAGACACATGAAGTAATTGCTTTCATGTTCTTATGGTGAATTAATTGTCGTGAATCCATGCAAAGCTTCACAGTGAGATGTTTTCCAATACAATAAGCCAATAAAACCTAATAATTGTATATTGCATTTTATTTTACATGTGTGTATCCTACCTAGTTAGTAAATTTTGGTTTCCTGTATTTCCTAGGTATTTCTTCCTGTCTTAAGTCATATGTATGCAAGTATATAATGTCCATATGACATGTGCACTAATCCTACATTTGTATCAGCTGTTTTTCCCTACATAACACATTAACTTAAATTTTTTTATTGTGAAAATACTGTACAGAAGGGTTACAATTACATGGCAAGGTAATGAGTACATTTCTTATCAAGCATTGTTGCCTCCTCCTTTGTTTCCCCCTCCCATCCCTAAAAATTTTTTATATTATATATTTTTTATTGTCAAGGTGATGTACAGAAGGGTTATAGATGAATAAGTAAGGGAATAAGTACATTTCTTGTCAAATTAACTTTTGTGGATCCTATCCACTACTGTTTCTTAGACATATAACTGTAGTTCAGTTGGATATTTTATTTTATTTATTATTTATTTATTTTTGTCGATCATGAGGCTGGAACTCTGGGCCTGGACACTGTCCCTTAGCTCCTCAGCTCAAGGCTAGCTAGCACTCTTACCACTTGAGCCACAGTGCCACTTCCGGCTTTTTGTATTTATGTGGTACTGAGGAATCGAACCCAGGGCCTGATGCATGTAAAGCAAGCACTCTACCACTGAGCCACCTTCCCAGCCTGATTTTTTTTCTTCTGTTAAATCTGGGTTAGTTTTGGCTTATATCATCTGTGGTCGGCCAAGTTGCCTGTGGCTATACTTGTCTAAGCTGAAGTAGATGACTCAAAGGGCTGCTTCTGTTATATATCATTCTCCAAAAGTCTACTTGGTCTTCTTTCTCTTCATTTATCCTTTTTTCCCCTCCTCTCCTCTCCTTTCCTTTCTTTTTTGTCTTTTATTTTATTCTTTCACCCTCATTCCCTCCCTCCCACCTTCTTTCCCTCTCTCCCTCCATTCTATCTTTTTCCTTTTTCCTTCCTCTTTCCTTCTCTCCTTTTTCCTTTTTCTTTCTTCTTCCTTCCTTCTCTCCTGGAAGTTCTTTGATCAGCCCTTTTTTGTTTATGAAGCAAAACAGGAAAAGAAGGATAAAATATTGACTAAATTATCTTACCTACTGTTGTTAGTGATGATCCTTTGGAAGAATTAATTTGTGTCTTAGATGACTGTCATCACAAATAATTTTTATGTCAATAATGTATAGCATGTTTTCCATGTGGGAATATACACATACAAAAGGCAAGAGTTAATAGCACAGTGATGTCTCCTAGATATTATTCCTATGCTACTGCGGCTGGAGGGACCTGTCTAGGAAGGAAATTGGCTGGGAATGTGGAAAGCTGATGACTGAAAGTTCTCCATTAACCCTGCTGTGTTCTATTATGCATTCGATGTGTTTGGTATTCTTTTCTAGTAGAAGAACTGCAGGGATTTGTGTACTAAGAGCTCAGAGGTTAGAATAGAGGCAGAAAGTCACTGAAGTACACAGGAGGTCACAGAAGGATTGGAAAGTTTGGTGTGAAATGAAGCAGAAAATGATTGAGCAGACAAGTCTGGTGGAAGGTAAAGAATCAAGAAATTGTTTTAAAAGGGTGGGAAGTACAGAAAGGGGGAAGACTTTTTTTTTGAGGATCAGCCTATAAAACTATGCAATATTATCAGAATGAAATTTACTTTGCTCACAACTAATTAAATTCCATTTGTGGTCCAGTCCAAAGATTAGGGGAAGTGAATATCTCTTATTTTAGATACCGTGTTGCCTGTGATACCCCACGAGATGATGAGTAAGAGCTTCATAATTTGAATTGTCCTTTGGTGATATATTAGGTCTTTTATAAATATATAAATTAGGTCTTTTTAAAAATAATATTAATGTGACATACTTAAAGAGAAATATTAAAAATATTAACTGTACAGCCACAGCGAACACATCCAATCACTACCCCTCACCCCCCCCCAAAAAAATGGGACCTGCCATCATCATTTAACTTTTCTGGGCTATGTTTTCACAGTACTTAGTCACATAAATTGTTTTGATGGTTTAATTATTTACTAGATGGAAAGCACTTAGAACAGTACCTGGCACATAGTAAATTATCACTATTATTGTTGTCTTGACTGTTTTTTCCAAGTAGCAATGATCTAGCTTTTTGGTTGGCTGAATATAAGGAATCGGTGCATTCCTCTATCCCTCCAGATGGAACTATAAACCAGTGTATTCACCTTAGCAGTGTACAGAATGAGCTCCACCCTCATGAACACTCTGTGTATTTAGATGTAGTTAATGGCTTGCTCCATTCTCCTTTTCATCCACATTCCCTACTACAGTAGAGTTTTGAGATAATTTTTTTTCAATCTCCCAATGAATGTATGCAATATGTCTTTTATATGTGTAGTCTGGCTAGTAGAGAGATTAGAATTATTTTTGGTATTCAGTGTCATCTATTATTAATCCAACCTAAAGGTACATTGGCTATTTCTTCTCTACATTATATTACTAAATCACTTTGCATTTGGTTAAACCAAAGCCCTCTGAATTCACCTCCACATATACTTGTGTTGTAAAAGTTACTCTTTCATTTAATTAATGTGTTGGCTTGTTCAACATACTTCCAAAGGCCAGCTTTTGTAGTTGACACTAGATCTATTCCACAAGGAGTTTAGAATTTCCTGGGATGTCATACATGCAATTAGAATTGTAAAAAGCTGTGGTGGTGATAATTGTTGTAACAGAGATGTGCACAGTAGGGAGAGAAGGGAGGGCGTGACAAGGAGGATAGTAGAAGCAGAGAGATGATGTCAGTGAAGCGCTCATAGAGGGAGAAATGTTTGTCATAACTATAGGTAAGGTCTTAGCCGCCATGACAGTGGGAAGGAAGAGTGCTTTAAGCAAAGGGAAGTACCTGCAATACAGCTTGAAACAGCAGGGTGATCTGCAAGCTGCACATAATAAGAACATGCAAGCACCCAGAGGAGCCAGGCTGATTAGGTAGGCAGGTGAGCTTTATATGGTAGAATAGGAATTAATATTTAATCTTACAAGTAATGGGCTAATATGACAAGGTGTATCCAAAAGGGGAATGATTGACAGAGGTGCAT
The DNA here is from genome assembly GCF_000151885.1 of Dipodomys ordii. NCBI lineage: Eukaryota > Metazoa > Chordata > Mammalia > Rodentia > Heteromyidae > Dipodomys > Dipodomys ordii. Next base: position 32,417,461 of record NW_012267218.1, read on the forward strand.
TTGGAACATCCTAAGCCTGTATGATGCAATCTCTAAAGTAGAAGTGGCCATGAGAGGCTATTTCTGTCTCACATGTGAGCACAGAGCATAGATCATGACAAAGACATGGCCCATGGGTACAGAAAATAAGGGACCTTGTTGAGAGATTTATTAAGTATTTTTTGAACTCTTAAGAACTTTGAGCAGTGAGATCTTCAGGCTTTGAAAAACCACCTAGTTATAGCAAAAACAGGGAAGATGAGACTTAGCCCCAGGTCTGAGGGACAAGCTGGGTCAGACAGAATTGTCTTAGACGTGAATGACTCACTTTCATACCTGTTCCTTCTTGGGTACCTATAGCACTTCCAAATGGAAATTATAGCAGACATCTTGCTTATGGATAAGAAACTCAGGAGAGATTTTTTCCTTTTGTGTGCATTGAAAAGTAGGTCTGGATATGATCTATAAATAAAAGACAGTTAAAACCTGAATTTGTAGTAGGATCAGAAATAGAAGCTAGAAGCCTTTGCTATGAGAAGTCTAGCCCATAAAGAAGCAGAAGACAGTTTTAGAATATGATTTTAAAGAAATAACTGTTGAGGAATTGTTTAAAACCAGAAGAAAGGGTAGAACAATGGCAAAAGGAGTTTATGATGCTCAAACATTATGAAATGTTTTAGTAGTGTTGGAGCAGGCTCTAGGAAATGTATTATTGAATAACTGGGCTTCCTAGCTGGTGTCCTTCAGGGTGAGCTACATCTTCTTGGAGAAATCTGCTTTTTCTTCATTCGTTTGTTTGATTAATTAATTTATTTTCTTTAAGTAGTTGTACCAAAGGAGTTTCAAGTCTGTTTATAAGTACAATGCTTCTTGGTCAGTTTTACCCCTACCATTATTCTTTTTCATCTCTCTCAAGAAATCTGCCGCCTTCTGATCAGGAGACTGTATCTTCTTACCTTTGGGGCCTTGATTCTAGTAGATTCTGTTTCTTTATACTTTACTTAAGAGTTGTGGATGCTTTTAGTTCAAATGGGGTAAAGATTTCGTGTCTGCATTTCCTACCCTTTGTTTTTATCTTGAGGAATTTCAAGTAGAAATACTGTACAGACAGTATTTAACCAGATCCCCCACCATTCCTTTAAAAATTTGAGTTCCTGGGAAACAGTATCTACAGTGGCACTGTTTTTATTTTTAAATAGAACTTGGGAGTTTTTCATGCATTTCTATGATGAGTTTCTTTGGAGCAGAAGCAAGATAAATTTGTCTTAATGTCCCCAGGGTCCAACTCAGAACCCAGACTACAGAAGTGCTCCAACAAACACTTACTTTGTTTTTCTAGATTGCAATTATACAGGTCCACTTTTGAGAGCTCTGAATCTGTCTTAAACCTTCTCACCGTTCAGCAGAGGTGCTGAAAAGTATCCCTCTATGATGTCAATTTGTCATCTCAATTTTTATTAATTTGACTCCTTTTAAGTACTTAAAACTCAGTATCTTTAAAAAAAAACATTTCCTGCAAGTGTTCAAGGGGGGAAATACTTTTGCAAGTCATTGTGTATGACACAGCATTTGAGAGGCGATGGTGAATTTAAAGGCAGGGTAAAGCGCAAAGTGGCACTGTCTCCACCATTGCTTTTCTAGATATGCCGTTTCTCCTTCTCTGCAGTCTGCCTCTCCTTTCTTTCTCTTTTAAATTTTCATTGTAAAAAAAAAAACTACAAACCATCGCTACATTATCATCTAGTCTAACAAAGGAAAAACATCCTCATCTTTTCTACCTTAATTACAAAGTACTCGCACTATACCACAATTAAGGATGAATTAATGTCACATCCCATTTTACTACATCAAATAGCTCTTCCGTGTTGTGTTGTCTATATCCTTTTCTTTTTATTAGCGGGGATAGGGACACAATACTGGGCTTGAACTCAGTGCCTGGGCACTGTCCCTTAGCTTTTTTTAATGGTGCTCTACCACTTGAGTCACAGATTTACTTCCCTTATTTTGGGTGATTAATTGGAGGTGAGTCTCACAGACTTTCCTTCTTGGGCTAACTTTGAATGGGGATCCACAGATCATAGCCTCTCAAATAGCTCAATACCTATTGGTACCTGGCCTCTCGTGCATCTTCTGGGAGACTAAGTTAGCAGGAAGTCATGGACTTCAGTTGATATTCAGATTATGATCATATGAGAGCTTCCCAGGTGATTGTGCTAGCTTCCCTTTCTGCCTGTTTTCCTGATCTGTTATCAGGAATTTGTCTGCCTCCCTCTTTCCACCACCTCAGATGGACCGTTCTACACTTCCAAAAAGTCACTGTGGGATTCTCCTTGATTTCATAAAGCTTTCATGTTTTCAAGTGGCAGTATTTTGCTTGGCATTTTAAACTTCCCACCAAAATAAGAATATTTTTGCTGCTCTTTCCTCTTAACCTATCTTAGCTCTGTTTGTGTTTTGCAGAACTCTATAAATTTAGTGTCAAGGCTGTGATGGGACACAGTGGCCCAGCTATGGGATTTCCTGTCCATGGTTTCTGTTGTTGTTTTCTTGCTTGTGAAATTGGGTTTCTTTTTTCAGAGGTTCTTCTGTTTGTAGCTATTATAAAGTAAGACATAAAAAGAAACCTTTCAGTGGAGAGAAAAAATTTTATAGGAAGAAGTAAAAGGTCTGAATACATCACCCCTCTGTCTATGTTTATATTGCATTTAAACATTTTTGTCTTTCTTTGCTTATTTTATGCAGCACATATAAAAAGCAATTGGATATTCCTTTGCTAATGGGAACTTGTTTAATCTTGTATAGTTACAAGGTATTTTATGCTCCTAGGTGGGAAGGAATTTGCAAGTTTTTACAACCATTTATTATTTTGGCTTAAGTCAGACTTGTAGTATGTGTACATTTCTAGTCTATAAATAGCTACTCAAATCCATGAAAGTGACCCCATAGTATTTCTTTCCCAGCTTTTTCTTTTCTGGAAATGCATTGTGATTTCTTTTATCGTTTTATGCAGGGAATCAGCAGTCTCTTCAGCTCTCTGAAAGTGGTGCGTCTGTTACGCCTGGGCCGCGTTGCTAGGAAACTGGACCATTACCTGGAATATGGAGCTGCAGTCCTCGTGCTCCTGGTGTGCGTGTTTGGGCTTGTCGCCCACTGGCTGGCCTGCATCTGGTACAGCATTGGAGACTATGAGGTCATTGATGAAGTCACCAACACTATCCAAATAGACAGTTGGCTCTACCAGCTGGCCTTGAGCATCGGGACTCCATATCGATACAATACCAGTGCAGGAATATGGGAAGGAGGCCCCAGCAAGGACTCGTTGTATGTGTCCTCTCTCTACTTTACCATGACAAGCCTTACAACCATAGGATTTGGAAACATAGCTCCCACCACAGATGTGGAGAAGATGTTTTCAGTGGCCATGATGATGGTTGGCTGTAAGTATCTTGGTTCAACTTTTTTTTTTTAACAAAGTTAAGTTTGCTGTTTAGCAATTTTCTTAGTTCCCATCTCTGATGAGATTGAAATGAACTATTTTATCTTCAGAACGGTGTTTTCATTTAGATCGTTTATAACTGGTTTCATTCTTATTCAACTGTATAAAATAATGCCAGATACTCTATTTTGCTCCTTAGAATGTGTTGGCACATGAAAAACAGTGTGGCTTGGAATGAGGCAAGTTCAGAATGGGGAGTCTGGCTTAATTCTGCTCCTGGGGTTCTACCCCAGAGAGCTCCCATGAAGGAACCAAATGGCATCTGGTACATCCTGTAGGATTTGTTGGTACTATGTTAAATAGCCCCGAACCAGGCAGGATCTGACATGAGATACATAGTCCTGAAAATATTTTAGTTGATGAATTATTTCTAAATTAGAGCTGAACTTAGGATAAAGTGTTTTTTTTTTTCTTCTGCTGTTCCTGGAGCTTGAACCTGGTGCTGTCCGTTAGCCTCTTTGTGCTAGCACTTTACCACTTATGCCACAGCACCACTTGTAGCTTTCTCTGAGTAGTTAATTGAAGATAAGAGTCTCACAGAGTTTCCAGCCTGAGTAGGCTTCAAACCACGATCCTCAGATCTCAGCCTCCTGAGAAGCTAGGATTACACCTGTGAGCCACTGGTACCTGGCACAGTTTTATGTATTAAGATTATATTAGGGGGCTGGGAAGGTGGCTCAGTGGTAGAGCACCTTGCCTTGCATGCATGAGGCCCTGGGTTTAACTCCTCAGCACCACATAAGCAGAAAAAAATGGAAGTAGCACTGTGGCTCAAGTGGTAGAGTGCTAGCCTTGAACTGAAGAGCTGAGAGACAGTGCCCAGGCCCAGAGTTCAGGCCCCACAACCGACAAAAAAAAAAAGATTATATTAGGAACCAGGTTTATGTATTGAGATGAATAAAAAGGTTTATAAATGTAGTATTGGTTACAAACATGCTAAGTTGAAGCTATCACTAAGGAAAAGAATGGGTAAGTAAATGCAAGTCCACTTGACAGTGACGGGGTTCTAAGATTTAGCACACATGCCTGAGTGTGGAGTGTCTTAATGGTGTTCTTGAAAGTAGCTTGCTATTTCAAAGGGCCAAAGGCTGTATGCTCTCATCTCCAGTGGATACTGGTTGGCATGAATAGACAAGGATGCTAAGGAAATGCACACTAAGAAGTTGTTTTGAATGTGTTGAGGGGCCTTCACCAACATCTGCTCATTGATATTGACTTGGTGGTTTTATGCATGTGGAGTTCTGATCTCTGAAGTCACTTTAGGAATGTTGTACTGGATGTGTGAGCACTTTAGAAGCCTTTGAATCATGATTCTGTAGCTTTTGTTCTGGGCCATTGTTTCTTGAGATTCTGTAATACCAAGGTTTAGATCTTAGTATTGGTAGGAATCATGTTAGCATGCCTAGGTACTGGGTGGCCAATAGTATGTCCCTCACTAAGCAGGTAGTTCATAGTTCAGAATGTCCAAAAGCTCTTAGAGCTCTAATATCAGCTGTTATTTCACTTCTGCCACTCGAATCCTCTACATCCAGCTGCAGAAACAACAGTGTATAGGTCCTATTTGTGGGTTATAACTAGCAGTCAGAGGAGGAGTTAGAAACCAAGTATTGCTTGTTCCAGAGGCCTTTAGGAGAAAAATGTCCTGATGTGTATGGAAATCTTGATGGCAATTCAACTGATGCTTTTAATATTTATGAAATACATTTTGGCTTAAATTTATGCATAGCTAGAGTTTAAAAACCATCTTTCTAGCCTGAAGTAATTGTATTCACTAGAAATTGCAGAGAGTGCCTGCTCTTCTCTGTACCTTGCTTCCTCCATCTTCTGTAACTATGACACAAAGTCAAATTGACATCAGTCTAGCTCTACTTTTTTTTTTTTTGTTCCCAGTACCAAGGCTTGAATTTATGGCCTCACACTCTCCGGGCTTTCTTGCTCCAGGCTGGTGCTCTACCACTTGACCAATAGCTTTGGTCCTACTTTTTGTTGGTTATTTTGGACATGGCGTCTCATAGACTCTTCTTCAAGCCATGAACCTGAGATCTCAGCCTCCTGAGTAGCTTGGGCTTAAAGGTTTGAGTCACAGGTGCTGGCTTTCTGTGTTGTTTTGTCACAAGTGAAGATGCCTGTAATTTCCACTGCAGTCATAATATAGAACAATGCCACCAGCACGAAGATCTTCCTCATGTAATCTACCTAATCATCCATAGCCCCTGAAAATTAATGATCTTCTCTCCTTCTCTGTGCTCTTGTGATTTTGAGAATGTTATGGAAATAGAACTACATAAAATGTGACTTGTGGAAATTGGCTTTTACCAGTCCGCATAATGTCCTTGAGATCTATCCAAAGTGAATGGATCAGTAGTTTCTTCTTATTTCTGAGTAGCATTTTATGGTTTGGATGTTCACTATTTAACCATTCATGTATCAAAGGATTTTTTTGGTTATTTTTAGTTTTGGACTCTATAAATAAAACTACTATGAACATTTATGTACAGGTTTTTGTGTGGACATAAATTCTTAATTCTCTGGGATAAATGCCCAGAGTTGTAAATAAGCATCTACTTAGTTTTTAAGAAAATTGACAAACTATATTGAAAAATGAGAACCTAGCACAGTTATTTCTCAAGAGAACCATGGGAAAATGAAGTCTACATTGAGCTGAAGGATAGCTATCCTTCTTCTTTTTGTCTTTCAAGCCCCTAAACTTAAGCTCATCCTAGATTGCTATTGTTTTTCTCTTGGGGTGCATCCATTTATAAACAGGCCTCTTGGCTTGACCTTCAACATACATTGGATTATTGTTTTATACTTCCATAGCTTATCAACAAAGACCAACTCCTATTTTTGGTGGCCTGGACTTTTGATACCACCTCCTCTTGTTAATTTTGTTGCTATTCTTCTTCATAAATTCCTACCCAGAAGTCAGAGAAGCCCAGAAATAGGTATGACATTGATTAAGAGAACATTGTGTATTGTAATCATTGTTGAATGGCATCTCCTTTGTACAACTACTTAAGAAAAAGATCATAGCATTCTTTTACTCAATTCTCTTCAATGTGCATGAGGTAAAATTCACACCACCTAACTCCACCTTTCAGAGTTTTACCCATAGGTCCTGGCTTGTCGGATGCTCTTTACTTTCTACTGTTCCTGCAAAAATAAAAATAAAGGTCACTCTCTTGTCGTTAAACTCATGGCATTCAATGCTGAGCCAGGACATTCTGCTATTCCTGAATTCATGCAGGCCTTCCCTGAATCACTTGATTAAAAATCTTCCCCAAAGCCTACCCCACCTCAGAAACCATCCTAATGCCAAGCTCTGTCTGCTTTTTCTTCACTGTACCTGCAAATAACTGCAGCCAGAATGTATGGCCCACATAACCAGAGCCTTTGATTGCCATTTTCTACTTCTGTGTCCTTCATATCTAATAATCTTTTCTTCCAGCACACGTTGTCATAATTCTTTGAGTTTACTTGTGTTGGGAATTTTCACCTTGATTCAGCTGGGTCTTCACAACTTCATTTGACTCAGAATTTGTTCTGTTTCTTTTCTGCTTTATATATGGCCAAATATGTGTGGTAGATCTAAATTTCCTCTCCCTTTTCTGCTGTTCCTGGCTTGTCTTCAAGATGAAGACCTAGTTTAAATCTAGCCATTCTTTCTTCCTTGAGATTCTGCTACCTCTTTTCAATCCTGCTTCTATCTGCTTATATTCCAGGCTCTGACATTGTGTTGCTAATTGACTTTTGTTTTCCTTCCTTTTATGTCTTTGGATTAGTCCAGACTGTAGCCCATGTGTACTAGGGTGGGCCTTCTTAGAGTCTCCTTATTCTGCAGATTATTTTTCTCTGAAGATACTCTGAAAATACAATAGAAGTCTAGGCTCCTGAACTATTAGTGTAACTTCATACAGTTCTAAAATTTGTGAGACACACATGCCAAAAACATCTTAATATCTTATATACTGAGGATAACAAACATACCACCAGTATTTGTAGAACCTAATATGTGCTATTAGTCATTCCCAGGGCTTTAGGATGTGTGTGTGTGTGTGTGTGTGTGTGTGTGTGTGTGTGTGGAGAGGGAGGAGAGAGGGAGAGAGAGAGAGAGAGAATGAAAGAGTGAGATAGAAAACAGTGAAGTTCATTCTTTTGTTTGAGGAACTCAGTCTATTTGTACTGGCTAGTGTGAGAAGCACCCCTGTGACATTATAACTCAATATGTGTGAAAAATCTTTTATCAAAAAGTTGATAGTGGGGGGTTGGGAAGGTAGCTCAGTGGTAGAGTGCTTGCCTTGCATGCCTGAGACCCTGAGTTCAATTCCTCAGCACCACATAAGCAAAAAGATAAAAGCCGGAAGTGACGCTGTGGCTCAAGTGGTAGAGCGCTAGCCTTGAGCTGAAGAGCTGAGGGACAGCGCCCAGGCCCAGAGTTCAGGCCCCACGACCGGAACCCCCCCCCAAAAAAAAAAGTTGATAGTGGTACTAACTGTTGAGAAAAATAATCACTACTTGTAAATGGTAGACTTTTTTTCCTAGAAAAATCCTTAAATTGTTTCATGCCTTCTAGCAAGATCTAGAAATTTCAGTGGCAGCAAATCCAGTTCCTAACTTCTTTATGAGCCTCCTTCTTTCTTTAGTGGCCTTTCTGAATCCCAAGCTCTTGCCACCTAATACAAAACTGCACTTGCACTCTGTTCATGAATATAATTACATGGCTCCTTATGTTAATTTCAGACAAATCATCAAAATAAGATGAGGTATCACAATGAGGCCCTCCCTGCTGGAATAACTAACATAAGCCAATAATAAGTAAATACAAATACAATTAGGACTATAGCCTACTCTTGACCCATCTCCTGAGGTTCCTTCCAGATTTCATCAATGTAGTAGAATCCCAGGACATTTCCTTTTATCTATTATGTGGAATTTCTTAGACTGAAGTCCTTCATTTTGTGTTTGTCCAGTGTGAAAAATCCTTCTGCTCTCATTCCTGAACTTGTCACTTGGTTCTTTTTAAAATAGGACTGTTATCATGAATTCTTCAAATTGTTGCCTTTCCATCTTTTGAGTTCTATTTTTACTTTATAATTGTATCAGGTATGCTTTTTTTGTACTGCTGTTTGAAACCAGGGCTTTGCATAGATGCTCTACCACTTTAGTCATAGTCCCAGCCCTTTTATCTTGTGTTTTGCTTTTGAAATAAGATCTCCTTAACTTTCCCTATGCTGACTTTGAAGCCACAATCTTTCTGCGTGGGTCTCCTGAGTTGTGTGCCAGTCCACCTGGCTGTGTTATGCACTGGGTTACTCTCACAGCTTGGGCAGAGGCAATCACCCACAGCCTACCGTGCATACCACCGTTCTCCTCACCCCTTCCTGTCTCTCCAGTCACAGATGAATCTGACCAGTTTTCAGATCTTCAAGAAATTTACTACTAAAGTGCTTTCATGAAAGACTTTTATTTTTTGCATTTAAATTCTGCAATATTTGTGGAAAGAAGCAAGAAAGGTTTTGCTTTTAGATCAAGATGTGTATAATCTCTTTACTAATTTACTCTGTAAATACTTAATGATGCCTTCGTGGAATGTTTTCTAATCCATTTCATTTACATAATCTTATTATTGAGCCCCTAATAATTTTCCATTTTCCGAAGATTAGCCGACTGACTAATTTTGCTGCTGTGTGGAAAGCACCTTAGTACGCTGATAATTTGTTTTGATGGCTATAAAACAAAGGAACACGAGTGTGGGAATTTTGTAATGTGATTATCCTCTTAATGTATTTTTATGATTCTTCTTCTGAAGATTCATCAAGAAAGTAATTACTTAGTTGCTTCTTTATTACCAACTTGTATTTTAGTTGAATCTAACCATCAGCAAGAACTCTATATTCACATCTTTCATTATAACTTTATAAAAGAAACATATGAAATAAAAAGTCAATTGTAGTTAGCTCTGGAATGTTGAAACATAAATCTCCGTGTACACACGTATTTTTAACATATTACTAAAACATTATTTAGCACATAGATGACATATATAAAACAACAAGGTTGGAATTTGAGTGTTTGCTTTATTTAAAAGCATTTTTTAAGGTGGGTGCTTAAGTAATGGCTCATGCTTATAACCCTAGTTACTTAGGAGGCTGAGATCTGAGAACTGAGATTTGGAGCCAGCTGAGGCAGACAAATCCATGAGACTCTTACCTCCAATTAACCAGAAAAAAGCTTGGCTGGAAGCGTGGCTCAAGAGGCCAAGAACCAGCTATGATTGAAAAAGCTGAGTGAAATCATGAGACTGAGTTCAAGCTCTAAGACTGGCACACACACAAAAGCATTGCTTATTCTTTCTACTCTTGTCTGTTTAATTGACAAATCCAGGCAGTCTACTTCACATGGTGTGTTGACAGTCAGAATTGGTATGGCTGTGAGACCATGCATACTGAGACTTGCAGAGCAAAGCAAAACACAAAATGAAAAACTACAAATGTGAACATTGTTGAGGTGTAATTGGTAGAGAAGACATCAAGGTGCAATAATACTAATTTGTGAATCTTTTCCAAAGAGGAAGTAATGGATGATAGCTTAAGTAGTCTAAATTTTTTTTCTGTCATGGACTGGTGTTGTTTAAAATCTGGGTGGCAAATAGCATATTCAAAAGTAAAGTGAGACCCTCCGCCTATGGGATGTGTATGTAGAAAGGGATATTTGAATCTCTGTGTGGGAAGTTAGGGCCCATGGGGGCATTTGGTCACAGCCTCCTTTCTTCCATATCCTAGGAGACTAGTATCATATCCTATTTTTAGCTGCCTTAGCCTTAGCTTCCTGGGCCTTTCTCTAGGGAATTCAGGTAATGGTTAAAATGAAATTAAGGGTAGTGCCTTGACCACTATGCATTGGAAAAGAAAATAGAATATAGAAAAAGTTGGGGACAATGCAAATTATCAAAGAAATCTCTTAGGAATTTTATCTATTTGGGGTATTGTGACTTGGATGAGTTGAAATATGTGGTTTTTTTAAGCCACTTTTTCAGTGCTAACACACCCTAGTACTTCTAAGATTTCATTAGTGCAGTCAGAACATTGTCTATAGCTTGGGACTAGTTATTGGAGATTACTATAGAACTGAGGTAGTATCAAAGAGGTAGGATTTTTCATGCAGAGTGCTCACATTATTTTTATGGAGAATGAGAAGTGAAGGCAAACATTCAGTCAAGAGTTGAAATCAAGGAAGTTGAAATGCAATCAAGGAAATATTATCACGGAATGTTATAGAGGTAAGAAAATATGCTTTTAGGGGGTTGGGAAGGTGGCTCAGTGGTAGAGCACTTGCCTTGTATGCCTGAGGCCCTGGGTTCGACTCCTCAGCCAGAAGTGGCGCTGTGGCTCAAGTGGTAGAGTGCTAGCCTTGAGCTGAAGAGCTGAGGGACAGCGCCCAGGCCCAGAGTTCAGAGTTCAAGCCCCACAACCGGACCCCCCCCCCAAAAAAAAAGGAAAAAAAAAGAAAATATGCTTTTAGAAAGGAAACTGTTTTTCTGTATAGAAAGTAATCAGCATAGGAAAGCAAAGGTTTTTGTCTCAGGCAAAAGGGTCTGGAGAGATACTAGAATGCATACCCATTGAGGAGCACCCAGAAATGTGCTAGATTTGGGCAGATGCCCTTAAAAAAAACCTCTGAAGTGATCCTAGATACTCAGGAGGTTGTGATCTGAGGATTGTGGCTCAGAGCCAGCCTAGACATGAAACTTCGTGAGACTCTTATCTCCAGTAATCTACCAGAAAACAAGAAGTGGCACTGTGACTCAAGTAGTAGAGTGCTAGCCTTGAGCTGAACTGCTGAGGGACAGAGCCCAGGCCCAGAGTTCAAGTCCCATGATCAACAACAACAACAACAAAAATCTCTTAAGTGTTAATATGATACTTCCATTAATTCAGATATAATATTATTATGTTTCTTCTTTTCCTTGCTTTTGTGGTGTGGGCAAGCAATGGAATGTGAACTTGCTGATTTTCATTTCTGGTCTTAGTTTTAGTCAAATAGTGAGAGCTTCAAGCCTTGTGTTTATTTTGGAAACTGGGTCAGTTCTTTACCTGAGCTTGTAAGAACTTTTTCTTTTATCTTCTCTGTTCTTTAATGACTTGAGTATCCCATGAGGAAAAACATTCTGTGGAGCTCAAAGTTCAGGGTTGTGTAGGTACTTTTTTTTTAATGGCTTCATAGTTTTGGATGTACAGTCCAGTAGTTAAAAAAAGACTGTGTGATGTGTACTTTATTCTCTGCTTCTTATTCAAAATAGAACTTGTCCTTTGTAGGCATGTTCTTTTATACCATGTGTCTTCTTATGTTGTTAGATTTTCACGAACTCTCTTATAGTCTGTAAAGGTAGAATATTTCCAGAAAACAACCAGACATTATTACCTAGCCTGGAGTCTGTGCAAAGGTCTTTCTGGAAAGGAATCCTGTCATTCAGAGTTATTCATTCTATTCATCATGGTGCCAGGTGCTCTGGTAGATATTGGGGTGTGGAGATACTCAATTCTTCTCTGCCCTCACTATGTTTGGATATGGTGAGAGTACCAGACAAGAAAGCACTGAACATGCCTTTATCTCTGTCCTCATCTAACCCCACGCCTACTCCTAACTTCTCTTCATATTGTGAGCTAAGACTTTGAACAGTTGAATTTGGAACTTGGACTCCGAAGAATGCAATCTGTGTTTGTCCTGTGTGTTCTTGTATCTTTAGCACAAGCCAGTATCTCCTAGTGGTTAGTTGGACTTATTGAACATGTTGGATGAATGAGTGTATGGATTGATAAAGTTCAACTAACTCAGCCAGAGGGAGTCCAGCAAGACGTTTTAGAAAGAAGTCATTCTGGATCTCTGAATACAAAACAAGTAGGTAAATGAGACAGGACTTAAGTTCTTTCTAGGTGAAGAGAACATGACATTTTTGTCCCTGAATTAGGTCTGGGATGGTAGAATAGGAGCTAGTCTAGATGAGAAGCTTCCTAAATACTTCATCAAGGCCCCCTGGTCTACCGTTCCATCTGAATGGACCCTTTGGTGGGGCAAATAAAGTGTCATGGCCAAGTTAAAAAAGAAAACAAACATACAACCCTTCCCCCAGAACATATGACAAGACACAGGAACACGTAATTTGGCCCTTTTGGGAGGCTCCATGCATTTCACTTTGGCTTGTTTGAGAAGCAGATGTGGCTGGCGAGGAGGAAAAGAACCAAGATGTCAGCAAGTCTTTCATAGTATGAGAGCTTTGCCTTTCACCCTACAGGTTGCGTGATGAATAAGATTTGATGCTTCATTGTGCAAGATAGCTAGAGAAGACCATGGCTATGGGCAAAAACAAAACAAAACAAAAACCAAGTAGAGAGCTGCTGGAGTAATCCAGGAAAAATTGAGATGGAGGAATATATGGAAGCTATAGGTTTAGAGTTGGCAAGTGACTTTGTTTTGTAAAGGGTTACCGAGTAACTAAGATAGGCTAGGTTTCAATGTCTCAAAGTCTCTGTTGCAGTGAATCATCTCTGGCTGTTGTATTGCTACAGCAGCCACAGACAACAACATATAAATAAATGAACTCAGCTAGGGTCCAGTACAGTTGGTGGCAGACCAGATTTGGCATGGGCTGCAGTGTTATGTATGTAAAAAGACTATAATCTCTGGAGTCAGGCAACCTAGATTTGAGGTTTTTGTTCTTTATTACTTACTAAAACTTCACATGAGTTACCTAAACCATCATCTGTAAAATGTGGAGAATAGCCCCTCCATTTCAGACTTAATCTAAAAAAGAGATCATATATAAGTTCCTGAAGTATTAGGAAAAAAAGTTGTCACAATGAATGTGTAGGATGCTGTAGAAGAGTTCAAAAGGACAGGCAGAAGTAAATTTACAGAAGTAAACATACAGATGTAAATTTAGATGGATGAATGACAGAGTACTTCTTGATGAAGGTGGAACAGACGATCCTGGGGAAAGAGGGTGTTCTTTAGTCAATGGGACATGTCCATTAGGCAGTCAGGAATGTGGGCTTCACAATGTCTGAGGACAAGAGAATACTGGGAAAACCAAGCTGGTAGGGTGGGTATCTGAGGACAGCCACTGAGAGTCCAAGGAGAGAGTGTAGATGGGGAGAAAGCCAGGTATGGCTCTGTAAAAAGAGTTTGCTTGCTAAGAATGAACAAGAGACTCCAGGATGGAAGGGGGTGGGGTACAACAGAAGACAGGGACAGCATGTCATGAGCCATGTGGCTGACACAGGTGACTTCCCATGAGTAGCTTCTTTGGACAATTGAGAGGAATGAGCCCTATGGAGAATTTATGGAATCCAAATTATTGGGTTTTTTTTTCTATTTGAAGGCAAATAATTTCATTAGTAGCCTTTCATGTAGAATGTAGGTAGATGATGCTAATAGAATTTTCACTGTCAATATTGTTTTCTACCAACTTTCAAGATTGACAAAAATTGGTTTAAAATAGATCACTGGATGCATGGCATTTTTCTTTTGTGTTATCAAGCAAAATAAAAGTGATTGGGAGGAGGAATTTCTAGGAAATCTCATTTTTCCAAGAACATTTGTTTTGGTCAGAGAATTTTATTTTCTAACAACTACAGGCTTATTTGGTGATCTTCAATATGTTAATTTTTGACTCCTAATAATATATCCATTATTATATCCATAATAATATATCCATTAATATATCAGGGTAGACTTCCTGATCTGCTAGGTAAAGTGGGGACTTAGATGATCTGTGCATGTATCCTATAAAGGGTATACTGATATAAAGCATGTACTGATTTTAACTTGCTTGAGATGAAATATTAATTTTTTCACAGACTAAAAGACTAATAATGTATATAGTAATATATTTGGGGCTTCTTAAATAAGAGGCTAGGATACAAAAGACCTTTATGCAAGGATTCCAGAATTACTTTGGTAAGCTTAGAGCGCAGATTTCTTTGGAGCAATTGCTAAGCTAGCTCCCAGGTGATTGTTTACCTACTTATTTAAAATTTACATAAGTTTCGTGAAGACTGCTGTGTGTGTGTGTGTGTGTGTGTGTGTGTGTGTGTGTGTGCGTGTGTGTGTGTGTGTGTGTGTGTGTGTGTGTGTGTGAAATGCTCTTTATAGAATGAGAACTAGACCCAGGTTGACTCCCGGAAAAGACTAGAGACTTCAAAGATTCCCTTTGAAGTTTACAGCTTCCCTTTTGGAGCCTAGTTTTTAGCCTACCCTTTCTATCTTACCTTTTAAAAAACCTGCATTTATTTTTAAACTGTCTCCAAAAGACTTAATCTGTGGCCGCCTAATTCAGGAGCCGCACCAGTTTGAAATAAATGTAAGGGAAGGACACTTAACTTGTGAGCTTCTAGTGAGGTGTTTGGGAAGGAACAAGACTAGTATTGACTCTCCTTATAATTTTGGTTTCAGAGTCATAGAACTTGGGAATTTTCTTACTTTGGGTTCCCTGTGGGCTTGCCAGTCAATTGTCCCAGAATATCCTTTAAGCAGGTATGTTTCCAACTTCTCCATCTCCTTCTCCTTCTCCTTCCCCTTCTTCATCTTCTCCTTCACCTTCTCTTTCTCCTCCTCATTCTCCTCCTGCTCCTCCTCCTTCTCCTCCTTGTTTCTCCTTCTCCTCCTCATTCTCCTTCTCCTTCTCCT
>NW_012267218.1:32433017-32437607 GCF_000151885.1 Dipodomys ordii
CACCTTCTCTTTCTCCTCCTCATTCTCCTCCTGCTCCTCCTCCTTCTCCTCCTTGTTTCTCCTTCTCCTCCTCATTCTCCTTCTCCTTCTCCTCCCTCCCCCGTGCAGGTTCTGAGGCTTCATAGAAAAACTCGGTCTAGGAGCTGTCCCTTAGCTTTTTTGCTCAAAGCTAGTGCTCTACTGAGTTACAGCTTCACTTCCTGTTTTTTTGGTGGTTAATTGGAGATGAAAGTCTCATGGACTTTCCTGCCCAGGCTGTCTTGGAACCATGATCCTCAGATCTCAGCCTTCTGAGTAGCTAGGATTACAGGTGTGAGCCACTGGGATGGCCCAGCTGCCTTTTTGCAGGCTTGTTAAGAGCAGCCCTCTCCCAAACTGGCACCAGCCCTCTCAATTCTGTTATCCCTTCCTCTTCCTGCTGCACAATGCTCCAAAGCCTGCCCATCTTGATCTACTGCTGGATTTCTCCCTGGATTGCTGAGCAGTAGCTGGAGTTAGGTGCATAGTGATAGGAACAGCTGCCACCTAATGCAGGTTCACAATCCCGAGTCCTCTCTGAGGTCATCTCTCTCATGTGCTGCTGATCAAATGCTCTTGTACAACTCTTGAATTTTCCCTTTTCCCAATTCTAACATTACTACCTTTCTTCATCTCAGGTGATAGGCATGACTTGTATCCTGTTTTTCTTTTTTTGGTTCTGTTTTTTAATTGTCAATCTGTTGGTCTGTGAGAAATGAGCTGTAAGGTGTTAAGCATGGAACCAGTCAGAGATGATGGTGGTGGAAGTTAGTAGAACTGGTTAGATTTCAGACAGGAAGAGTTGGAAAAATATGGAAGAAAGGGGGAGATGGAAGATAGATAGATAGATAGATAGATAGATAGATGGAACCTTGATAGGCCTTTTCCCTGCAGCTTTTTACCCTGTTTCTTCTGCATTATTCATCTCTCTTTCATAAGCCCATAAATACATCCATGTGACTTTGATCCTAAAATAAAACACATATGCACATGTGAGTAAAACACCCAACCTTGCTTTCTCTTTACTTTCTGCCATTTCTTTCATTTTTATGCTTCCTCAAACATGAGTCTTCACCTCCTTATCTCCATTTGCTTACAATTGAAAATTGACTCCTTTCTTGGTGCCACACTTTATTTACTCGATGTGAAAAACACATCCATACCAGCTTTAGCTTCTTTTCATGATTTTCTCTCTCTGATTGGTTCCCTTCCTACTTCCTTTGCTATTCCTCTCTCTTTTGCTGAAACATGCTATAATTTCTATTTCTTAATTTTTTCTGGTACTGGGAATTGAACTCAGGACTTAGTAAGTGGACACTCTACTAATCTAGCCCCACCCCCAACCCTTTTGTATTTAGCTTGTTTTTTGATAGGATTCTCTTGTCTCCATCTCTGAATAGCTGGGATTATAAGAGTGTCTACCACACATGGCTCCCTTTTTAAAAAAAAATAAGTTTTTTATTGTGAAAATACTGTACAGAGGGGTTACAGTTATATGAGCAAGGTAATGAGTACATTTCTTATCAAGCATTGTAGCCTCTTCCTTTGTTTTTCCCTACCATCCTTTCCCTCCCACCTCCTCAACTACACTCCCCCCCCCCACCTAAATTTGTAAAGTTCATTTTTCAACATAGTGTCTTGTACATCTCATTTTTGCACTGGGTCAACCTGTATCCCTATTTAAACACTTTGTTTTTTCCCTACTCCACCCCAACTTATACCAATATCAAATATGGTAAAAACAGGGGTTAGGGGAGGGACATACAAAGGAAGAAAAAAAATCACACGGTACCTTATAAATACGTTAGAAACAATAGCAAGGAAGAAAAAAAACCACTTGTGTCCCTATCTTGGGGTTCATTTCCCTTAACATCATCTTATCTGACCGTGGCTCTCTTTTTAAAATATTGATTACTATGATTTTGGAAATTATTGACAGATCAAGGATAGCTCTTGCAATAGACAGTTTCTCCACGAAAAGTGATTTAATTGGAGCCAGGTGACTCCCAGAGAATTCCCCGATCACTTTGACTCATGATCCTGCCCTTAGAAATCCTGTTCCAGAAGGCTCCTCTGGAAACGTTTTGTTTTCTAGCAGATGTCACTCTCTAGCCCCTGTTGAGATACAGCAGGGGCTGTGTTTGAAACCAACTCCCTCCCACGAAGCAAGCGTTCACTTGTTAGTGATGGGAGGCTGGAGAAGACAGGGAAGGTGTTGGAAGTGGTAGGTTGTGTCCAGTGGGTAGGGCAGGAAGATGCAATGGGACCAACAGGGTGAAAATTCTTCAAGGACTTTTTTCTTTCTCACTTAGCTCTAAGGCAGGAAAAATAATGAGTAGCACCTTTTCTGTGGTTCACTGTTGTGACATCTTTACCCCAGTGTTTCTAAAGTATACCTGCCACTCTGTTATCATCCTGCTCAATTGACTATTATCTTTATATATTTTTTCGTATTGCTTATTGCTTGCCTCTCCAGGTAAAATGGGGACCATATGGGCAAAGGGACTTTTCTGCCTGTTTCAAGTCTGCTATCTGAGTATAAACAGAACCTAGTAGATGCTCAGCCAAGTCCTACTTGAAAAAAATAGATGGATTTCAATATTCCCTATATGAAAAGTTGTAAATTCAGACCACTACCCTACTTTTCCATACCTAAGAACTTTAGTGATTGGTTTAATGTTTTAAACAATAATCTGGGTACTGGTGGCTCGTGTCTATAATCTTAGCTACTCAGGAGACTGAGATACGAGGATTGCAATTCAAAGCTAGCCAGGGGAAGAATGTCTGTGAGACTCTCAATTAACTACCAAAAAGTCAAAAAGTGGAGTTGTGGCTCAAGTGGTAAAGAGCTAGCCTGGAGAGAAAAAGGTAGCACCCAGGCCCTGAGTTTAATCCCGAGTACCAGCGTAAATTTTTTTAAACAATAAAAGGTAGATGTATAAATAAGTAACTGATCTCATTTTCTAGAACAGAGCTTGCTTTGTGACATCTTTCCCTACTGCCCTCTACCTTTCGAAATTACTCTGACTTTTCTCCCTGTTTTCTGGTTATACTGGCCACTCTCTGTCTGTCCATCCAGAATTCTGGAAGGGAAGAAGAGTATACTTCTCACCTGTTTTTGGATTTCTCCTCAACCCATTGGGTGTTCCACTGCCACCTCCATCCTTTTATTCTGTGAGCCTACTTTCTCTACTCCCATCAAATCTTCTGGGCAAAAGAGTTACGATTTTAGCAGTAAAAACATACCAGAACAAAACAAAACAAAGGTAAAAAAAAAAAAAGGTAAAAAACCATTTACTGTCTCAAGGGCCTGATACTTGCAAAAGAAATCTATGCTTTCAAGATTGTTTATTGTTTTGGCTATTGGTTTAAAAAATTTGAAACGGAATGCTGAGCTGCTTTCTTTATTCCCAGGCCTTATCTACCCTGCTCTTGAAAAATGACTGCCAACTTCCCTAGGAAGAGAGCTGAGGAGGAACTAGGAATTAGAAGAGCTGAAACTACTCTCTCTCTCTCTCTCTCTCTCTCTCTCTCTCTCTCTGTGTTGTTTTCATCCTTAATCCTGACTGAGCCCTGTAGATGAGTTTTCCATACTCTCCACGATTTATGTTTGTTTTTCACTGCCAATGGAAGAAAACCATGTGGGAATTTAAATGGTTTGGAAACAACTGTCTGTACCACAGGTAGAATTTGATGATAAGTTTGGATATTGTCTTCTGCACAAAGCAACGTAAGATCAGGACTGGTTCAACTTAGATTAGAAACACAGATACCTTTCTTCTTGTTGTTTGCTGAAGAAACAAAACCATGGAAGTACATTTTAGAGAAACACCTGCATCTTCCAAGTGTCCATTTGCCCCAAGGGAAAATACAGTGGCTTCCCAGGCTTGAGAATAGCCTTGCTGTGGCTACGAGAGACTCTAGTTGCCAACTTAGTACTTAGGGAGGAGTTCCCAGGGAGAAAAATGATGATGGTGATAGGATTTGGATAATAAGACAACACCAGAGAAGACAGAGCTAAGATAAATAGGAAGGAAACTTGGGTCCACAGAGGAAGGAAAGGAAATTGAAAAGTTTTCCAATCCTATGATTCTCCTTTCTTCTTTTTCATTTAATAGAAATTTAGATTTATCCGAATGCATCTACCCTCCCCTCTCTTCCCCTTCCACTTCCCTTCTGCTCCCACCCTAGAGTATCTGTTTAATCTGTCAATCTACTTGGCTTGTGTGATTGGCTACTCAGCTCTCCTGCATGATCCTTGCTCTTCCCATGTTTTGTACACTGCTGTGTACAACCTCTGCTCAATCAGTATTTTTATATTCATTACATCCAGGCTTTCTCTGGATTCCTCAAATCCATCTCAAACAGAACATCTTTCTCTAACCCTTAAAATACGTGGATTTGCATTTTAAGAATGATTACATACTCGTTTTCATTAGCTAGGTTGAGTCTTAACTTTTTCACATTGGCTTGTGCTTGACAACTAAAGGAAAACAGAATACAGTAACATTCTATGTATGTGGAAGCTAGATATAGCCACCTTAAATTTCTTTTTTTTTTTTTTTTTTTGGG
>NW_012267218.1:32450082-32453052 GCF_000151885.1 Dipodomys ordii
TCAAGCAGAAAAGGTCAGTTAAGTTGATGTTAGGGAAATGAACCCTAAGATATGTATTCAAATGTTTTTTTTTCTTTCATGCGATTGTTTCTAACATATTTTCTTCTTTAACATGGCTGTTGATATTTTGCGGATGAGGAAGCTAGAAAGAAGATGTTAAGTAGCTCATTGGAAGTCACAATCCTGGGAAGGTTAGAATAGAGGTCAGGTAGCTGCCTAACTATGCATTTACCTGGGGTTCTACACTATGATTTTGTATAGGTGGGACTCCAGAGCTAGAAGGGGAAATGGCCTGCCTGGGGTTGGAGCATATTCCTCTTCAGATAGAAAGATTAGGAACAGAGTCCTTGACTGTTAATCCTTCTTGTAGTAATCGGATTCCAGTTCAGTCTTTTGAAAGGAATTTCAGTGGAAAAGCAATTAGATGCTAAAAGAAAAGAGCCACTGGAATGTTAAGGTATTGAGAATAATGTGGCGTATGCTTTGGGTTTTAAGAGTTAAGAGGATGATGTCCAAGTCGTTAAATGAATTTTTGAAAATGGGTCATTGAGGGAGATGAGCAACATCAGAATGCTTGGTCCATGTGCAGACAGTCATATTGAGCGAATTCTTCCCTCATCTCAATTCCAATAAATAGTCAGAGCAAGTATTAAGCAGGATTTTATGTGTACAATTAGAAAGGATTTGATGTGTGGTATTACACTGGATTCTGGTGCAGATAAATCTCTCATTCACTGAACACTTTCAGTTTTCCACTCCAATTTTGCGGTTAGGATAAACAGGTATATGGGTATATCGCTGATACCACATCATCATCAATTAATTTAAATAATCACTTGTGTGGCTGTATTGATTTTTTATGGGGGAGGGGCAAGCATTGTATTTGAGACAATGAAAACTGTGAAATATTTTATGTCTTTTCTTTTTTTGCCCCACCTTCAAGGATAAAATTGAGTAGGGAGTAATAAGTATATGAATCCTGGGCTTACAAAAAGATAGGAGCTTGGTGGTTTTAAAGGACAGAAAAGAAAAGACAAGAATGAATTCAGTGCATTCAATGCTGAACAAAGAAGCTATATAACAATGGGAATCTATTTAACGGAAGTACAGCAGCTCTTCCACTGACTGACAAAACCAAGTTTCATTTTTTTCAGTGAGGCTTCACTGGTGGCATTTAATATATTTTAAACAGTAGTCTAAGCTATGATTTTTATATGAGTTTGTATTTCTGTCTCATTGGGAGTGAATCCTCAAACTTTAACTTATAACTTTCCTAGAAGACGAACATCTTTATGGCCCCTGTGAATTACTTCTAGATCTTTCCAGACTCTTCTCAATAGTCAGGTGGAGAGGAAGTAGCTTATCTGTACCTTAGGGGCTCTGTGATTGTTACTTCCCTCTGGATTCCTTTTTTCCCAGTTGAACTAAATGAATCAGTTGTCAGGACTGAGAGCCCTTAAGGATGAGCATGCCGTTTTCTGAGTCTCAGATTTATTTGCACCTGTGTCACACTGAGGACACATGACCCACTACTGAGCAGAGCTTTGTTCCTCTCAAATCAAACCCTCCAGTCTTAGAGCCAGTCTGTGTTCTCCAATCCTATTAGTGGTATTTTGTGGCCTGGAGGTTTTCAAGGGTTTCTAAGGCAGTGGGAAAAGATAATCAGAAGGGCAGGAAAAGGCACCTGAGTGGTACAACAAACTTAATTGTTTTAGTGTTCTAATAACAAGGCTGCACTGAACCAGGGGTGTTCTCTTGAACTTAATTACTTCTCACATCAGGTTTGTTCTTTCTAATAAAATAATGCAGTGACCCTAACAAGATGCTGATTGCTTGACAATGTTGTAAAGAGTACATTATTCAATTTGAATGCCAAATCAATTTACTCTCTGTTTTTTTCCTTTCTTTCTTTTTTTTTTTAAAGTAGTGTACTTTTTTTTTGTTTTTTTTTATTAGTAGTGTTCGAGTTATGGTTAGGAGCATGGCATCAAACATACTTGGATTTAAATCCTGGATAAGCAGCTCACAATGCAAGTTGTTTGGGAGGAGTTCGTTTCCTCATTTACCATGTAGTAGGCCTGGCATCTATCTCTTATTCAATGTTATGTCAGATTAAATGACGCAAAGTTCATAAGATGCTTTAAGACTACCTATATCAAATAAATATTCAATAAAAATGAATTTAGTTCTGTTTCTAAATACTTTCTGCTACCAAAATTTTGGTATTTCCATAAGCAGATGACCTTTACAAATGCTTCTCGGGCTAATTTTTGTCTTCATTTACTTATATCTTCACAACAACATAAATTGAGAGAGGCTGCTGTATGTTGACCATTAGGATATGCAGAACAATAATAAAGGCATTTTCTCCTTAAAGGACCCAGGAGATAATCAACTCTACCTTTGGTTTTGCTGCCTTCACTTGTTGAATGTTGTATGTGCCTTTGCATGGCTTTTGTAACCATGAAATCTTGAAGGAAATAATCTAAGCACACTCACTGCCTCTGAGAACTTCCATATTTCACCATGGTATTTATCCATCAGATTTCTTCTTCTATAAATGACAGTAGATCTTGGAATCTCACAAATCTCAACTACTCTATGTGAAGCCCAATAAAACATGGTGTTTGTGTGTTAACTTTCTCTTGTTGAAACAAATACCTGAGATAAATCAATTTGAAAACAGGAAACTGGCCCACAGTTTCAGAGCTTTGGCCCATGGTCATTTTGGTCTTGTTACCTTTAGGCCTGTGGTAGCAAAGTACCTCATGGCAGGAACATGTGTCAGAGATAGACACTGCTCACCTCGTGACAGCCCGGGAGCAAAGAGAGAAGGAGAGGAGGGGCAGGGTTTCAGGGCAGCCCCCCAACAACCTATCTTCCTTCCACTGGGCTCTGTCTCCAAAAGGTTCTACCACTTTCCACCACTTTCCAGCTCAGGGCTGGGCTGTTGAGTGGATCTTTTTTTTT
>NW_012267218.1:32453102-32455820 GCF_000151885.1 Dipodomys ordii
ACTCTGGGCCTGGGCGCTGTCCCTCAGCTCTTCATCTCAAGGCTAGCGCTCTACCACTTGAGCCACAGCACCACTTCCAGCTTTTTTCTTTTTGCGTATGTGGTGCTGAGGAATCGAACCCAGGGCCTCGAGCATGCAAGGCAAGCGCTCTACCACTGAGCCACCTTCCCAGCCCGCCACCTTAAATTTCTTAAAACATTCTATGTCACTCTTTGGACCAGGAGTGGTCAGCAGCAGTAAAGGTATGAGAGGAGAAAAAGCACCCAGTCATATTGCCCAAATTCAAAACAACTAGAGGTAAAATTCCTCTTCTATCAGCCATTAATAAACAGCATTCTGTCATCTGTAGGGAATTCAGCACAGTGCGGCTTGGATTTTGTTGAGAACCCTGGTATTAGGTGTTCAGTCTGTGAAGGGAAGTAACACAGTTGTGAAGCTACCAGTGTGGGCTAGACACCTGCGCCTGTGATGAACCTGCTTTTCAGCTGAAGTCCCTGGGAATCCTGTGAAGCTGTAACTCGTGAGCCCTGTTATACAAAGATTACAAATAAGTATATGGAGTATGGGACAACTAACTGGGCTGACTTGAAAATGTTGTATCTCCTTGTTAGGACTTGGGACTTTTTCTGTTGTTACATTGATAGGACTATAGAAATTAAAGCAGGATACCTAGTTAATAACAGTGATAGTGGTAAAAAAGAGTGGTTTAAAAGTCTGTGCCTCCAGCCGGGTGCTGGTGGCTCAAGCCTATAATCCTAGCTCCTCAGGAGACTGAGGTCTGAGGATCGTGATTCAAAGCCAGTCCAGGCAAGAATCTCCATGAGACTCTTATCTCCAAGAAACCACTAGAAAACCAGAAGTGGTGCTGTGGTTTAAGCGGTAGAGCGCTTGCTTTGAGCTGAAGAGCTTAGGGACAGCGCCCAAGCCCAGAGTTCAAGCCCCACGACTGACCAGAAAAAAGTCTGTGCCTCCATTACAAATTGGCTAACCAGGGTGTTTGAAATACAGTGAGCAAAGTAGAAAGTGGTCTGACCTGGGCTTAGGAAGGTACTAGGACCCTGGTGACTATCTTACTCTGTGAATGGAAGATGTCTAGAAAATTCTGAGTAGAAACAGACATATTTTGTTTTTCAGAGTCAGTCTGACTGTTGTGTGAAAGCAAACTCAAAGGTGGCAGGAGGGAGTGGGGAGAGCCAGTTTAGAGAGGTTGTGACAGTAGCTGTAGTGATGATAATGGCTTGGGCCAAGAAAGCAGAAATGGAGATGGTACAAAGTGATTAGATTCTAGTTGGGTTTTGATGAGAGAGCCAACAGGATTTCCTGACAGATAAGATGTGTGGTACAAAAATAATGGGGAAATGGGAATGACCCCAACATTTGTTTGATCTATACATCTCTAGAGAAACCAGAATTTTTTGGAGAGAAGGATGTGGTGAAAGTGAGAATTAAATTTTGATGTCATGCTAGATGTGAGATCTTCATTTGGTAGACATCTATTAGACAGTGGATATAGGATTTTAGGGGAGAAGTCTTGACTGGCAACTAGGGTGAGAATAATTGGTTAGAGATGATTTTATAGTCACAGGACTGGTTGAACTCTCCTCATGATCTAGTATTCAGGGAGATCAGATCTCAGCCTTAACTCTGGTACATTCACATACATGACAGCCAGTAAGATAAGGAGAGCCTCGTAGAGTGAGAAAGAACACTCAGAAAGCCAAGGAGAGTCAAAGAATAAGGCAGTCTGTTGGCCAGCTGGGGAGAGTGTTTGAAGAAAGACTGCATGCTTACAATGTGCATCTACCTGAATGAGGACGCCATCTATAACAAAAGCCCAACCTGGCTATCCTGGCCAGTCTCACAAAAGATAGGTGAATCTAAACAGCGTGATAAGGAAGAAACAAGGCTGTCAGATCATCCCATCTTCTACAGGATCATTTTTGGTGTTTTTAGAGGTCACTTCTTACTTCTTGATCTTGTCCAGTGATGCCTGTTGGATTGCTCCATATTTTCTTACTGGAAAACTTCAAGTGGGATGGCCTTCAGGGTCATCTTTTGTCAAGTCTTCTAATATATCTAGCCATGGTAATTATCTCGTTAGCAGGTTCTCTGCAGTTTCTTGAATAAGATCTGAGGGGTTCAGAAGAAGTGAACTGACTTAGAGCTAGGATTGTCTTGTTTTCTTCTTTCATGGTCATTTTATTTTGTGCTAAAATCCGTATGGTAAAATTTAGTAGGATTACACTTTTAATTATACAGTTCAGTGGTAGAGGCTGTATTATCTTCCTACCCCATTCATATGTTAAAGTTCTTCAGGTTACATGGATTCTGTTGGAGACAGGGCCTTTCCAGTGATTTAAGTTTAAATGAGCTCAAAAAGGTGAAGCTCAGCTTCATAGCTGGTGTCTTCATAAGAAGAGGAAGGGGAGGGGACAACAAGGCTGGTTCTTACCTTGCACAGTCGCAATGAGAAGACCACCATTTGCAAGTTAAAAAGAGGACTTTCTCCAGAACTTGACTATGCTGGCCTCCTGGCCTCCAGTACTTTGAAGAATACATTTCTTTCATTTAAGTCAGGGAGTATTTTTGTTATGGTGGCTCAGACAGATTAAGACTGCAGAACCCTTCCCTTCCTCCCTTCCTTCCCTTCCTTCCTTCCTTCCTTCCCTTCCTTCCTTCCTTCCTTCCTTCCTTCCTTCCTTCCTTCCTTCCTTCCTT
>NW_012267218.1:32469955-32478262 GCF_000151885.1 Dipodomys ordii
CACATAGAACTCCCCTATGACCCAGCAATCCCACTTTTGGGCATTTACCCAAATGTTTACAAACAAGACCACACTAAAGCTACCAGCACAACTATGTTGAGTGGATCTTCAGCACGAGGGCCTTTGGGAGATTTGCAGCACCATTCTCAGGAAACAGTTAGGAGAATCTGTAAATTTATGGTGAGTTGATGGCATTTAATTCAAGGACACGGGGGGAAAGTGGCAAATTGGTTTTACAGAAATAGGTGTTAGTAATCTCTTAGGAGTTTTGGGTAGTTTCAGAGCTGAGTAGATGTCAACATGTTTACTTCTCACATATCCCTTGATTGTAGCCAGGAGATCTCTAGTTGAGGCCTGAGGTATATTGATCTGATTCCAGAAACATCTACTGCGTGTCTGTGCCAGGTCTTGCACATGTAAAATACTGATAAATGGGCGGGGGGGGGTGTCAGAGAGAGAGATTTCATTTTATTTCAATGGAAAATTCCATGAACATGAATAGTTCTAGTAACAAAAACCACAATGTTCTCTTCCTTATCTTTATAACACGTTTTCTATAAGATTATTCTTTTAAGTATCTGTTTCCGTTTCTCTATTAATGTCCAGTTGGACTTAATTTAGTAACTGGAGTTGTATGGTGATGTAGAATCCCTGTAGACTCTGTGTCTTTATTCCCTTATTGTATCTGCTTCCATTTACAGTGGTGGCTTCCAGAAAATATAAACAAGAGCGAGCCTATCTCAGGCTGCATTAGGCCAATATAATGATGACTCACTCCACAAGTAACTCAATCGAGATGGTTATTAATGATTTCTATTTTTGTAGAAAGAACATGGTTAACATATCAGAGCTCTTTATATATCATTTGCAAATTTAATTTTTTATAATAAGCTTTAATATATTTTTCAGTTTTAAGAAAGTGCATTAAAATGTGTTCCTCTACTCTGGGAAATTCAACTTTTTTCACTCTGATTATATCTATTTAGTATTGAAGTTTCTGAGAATAGTTTTCTTCATTGACACTGTCTCATTCAGGCTTGAGGATGAAATGAGAATTCTTTCTTTTCTGTATAAATGGTGAGTGAATTTTAGCTGTGGAGTTTTCAGGCTAACATTGCTGCTTCTCTCTTCAAGAGTATAGTATATTGCTGGGCATAAGTAACTCACGCCTATAATGCTAGCTATTTAGGAGGCTGAGATCTGAGGATCCGGGTTCAAAACCAGCCCTGGTAGAAAAGTTTATGCGAATCTTATCACCAATTAACAACCAAACGTTAGAGATGTAGTTTAAGTGGTAGAGCACCAGCCTTGAGCAGAAAGTGTATGAGGTAGCATTCAGGCCCTGAGTGCAGTCCCCAGTACTAGCACACGTGCTGATGCACACCTGCATACGTGCACGCATACACGTATAGTGTATAGTATAGGAAGATAGTTAAGGGTGATTCTCTTTTAATGTCAGAGATTTATCATGGCTATATAATCACTTGAAAGATCAATAAAATTCTTCTTGACAAATTGTGTTATTTTAGTGATTAAAAATCATGAAGGCACCAAATCCCTCTGCAGTATACAACAAATTACCAGGGATTGTATGCTTTTTTAAGACTTTAGCTTCTCCTGAGCATTATAATTATTCTAGGTGGTTATAGAAAATGAATTTAGAGATTTCCATTCCATTGTTCCTTTACTAGGATAATTCTGTGTATGTGTGCATATGTGCATGCACACACACACACACACACACACATACACACACAAAGAACACACACTCATATACCACATATTGCTGACTTCGCAACTCTTTAAAAATTTTATTTTTTGTGCCAGTCCTGAGGCTTGAACTCAGGGCTTTGGTGCTGTCCCTTAGTGTTTTTTGCTCAAGACTGGCTTTCTGCCACAGTTTCAGTTTTGACTTTTTGGTAGTTAATTAGAGGTAAGCCTTGCACAGACTCTTGTCTCTGAACTGGTTTTGAACTGCAGTCCTCAGATCTCTGCCTCATAAGTAGCAAGGATTATAGGCATGAGCCTATCATTTTTTTTCTGTCATGATTATATCTGTTTATATTTTTATCATATTTATTTCTCTTTTCCTCTACTGAAACATAAATACTTCATGTAGGGGCTTTTAATTAGTCTTGTATGATCAACATCTACAATGGTGTTTTAAAATAGTAAGTGCTCAAACTTATCTGGTGAGTGAAGGATACACAACACATTTAGGAATAAATGGAACTATACCATGTGCTGGGGGGTTGTTATGGATCTCAATAATCTTAATGATCTCAATCTAATTTATAAACTTAAAAGTCTTCATCAGGAGAGAGAATGCTCAGGAAGAATCAAAGCCTAGAATTGTATCTTGACAAATGTCAAAAGTATATTGTAAGGATGTAAAAATTACTAAAACATGACATTGATTCTTGAATGGTCATCTTCATCTCAAATAAAATGGAAGATACACAAATGGGCCTGTTATCTGTGGAAAAAATTTATATGGAAACAATCAGCATTTCAGATTAGTGAAAGAAGGCTCTTAACTAGATAATTTCTTATGCTGGGCACCAGTGGCTCATACCTGTAATCCTAGCTACTCAGGAGGCTGAGATCTGAGGATTGTGGTTCAAAGCCAGCCCAGGCAGGAAAGTCTGTGAGACTTTTATCTCCAGAAAACAGGAAGTGGTGCTGTGGCTCAAGTGGTAAGAGTGCTGGCCTTGAGCTAAAGAGCTCAGGGATAGCGCCCAGGCCCAGAGTTCAAGACCTACAATGGATTAAAAAAAAAAAGGAAGGCCTTGACCAGATACTTTCTTAAAACTCAAAAACTTATAAGATAGGTGCTGGTGGTTTACACCTGTAATCCTAGCTACTCAGGAGGTTGAGATTTGAGGATGGAGGCTTAAAGCCAGTCCAAGGAGTAAAGTTAACCCTGAGGCATGGTTCAAGTGGTAGGGTGCTAACCTTGAGCAAAAGAGCTAAGAGAGAGCACAGGGTCTCAAGTTCAAGCACCTGTATTGGCACACAAAAAATTATAAATGCTTTGTGTACATCTCTGTTGGACTACTGATAGAATATCAGTCAAGGTTCTTTTCCTGAAACATGCCTGGTTATTAATGAGTGTTAAATGAGATGCTACATGTAAAAGAATCATGAAAGGTGCTAATGTTCAATGATCCTGTATTTAAAATTATAGCACCATTTTACAGTAATAACTGAAAATTGGTTAGTGACAACTACTAAGCCTTATTTATTATATTATAGTCCTTAGAAATGTTTAATGTTTATAGGATGAATTCAGTATTCAGTCTTCTACTTTGTTCTACCTGGTAATATTTTCTTTTACTTCTTATTCTATTTTGATACTTTTTATTAATTGGCTCTAAATCAGTTCTTCCTGTGTGAATCCAGCATGGTTAAATATGAGATGAATTTATTGTTTAAAAACCACTAGGGATAAAGCTTCAACTATTGTGAAGTCACAGGTGATTTTGTATGTTTCCCTTCCACTCAAGTTTCATCGATGCACCTGTTGGTTATTTAAGGCTAAACTCCTGCAGGGAATATAAATTGCTAAAGAGCAAGCCATGATATTTTTCTTCTCTTAAACTGAGTAGAATTGCCTAACAAATTTACCTATATTCTCTAGTAACCTCTAACTGCAAATGACTTTTACATGAGTATTTAGTTAAAATTTTCTTCCCAAGCAGTGAGGAGGTAGAAACATGGTGGGAATAGATTTGCCAAGATAAATGTAGCCACTGGACACTGCTAATGCAGCTCCTTTGCCCTGGAAATAACATGAACCACAGATAACTAATACAAGTGAAATTAATGAAGGAGAGACCATATGCTAAGATAAATAGGAAACTTCCATATTTGGAGAATAGGAGTGGGTAACTGATTCAAAATTTTCCATAATTTAGTAGTGGTTTGTGAGCCCTGCAAATACCTTAAGAAAAAAGAAAGAGCTGCTTTCCTGAGAAAACTGCAGTTGCAAAACTGTGCTCTCTGATGTGATAAAAACCACAGCAAATATAAAATAAACAGTTCTGGCTGGGCCCCGGGAGCTATCTTAGGAGGCTAAAGAAGGAGGATCACAAGTTCGAGACCAGCTTGGCTACATAGTGACATCCTGTCTCAAACAGAAAAACAGAACTAAAACCAAAATTTCAAAATTGTAGAGTCCAATATGACCCGAGTGGTGAAAGAGGGAGAAACATTTTCTTGTTACCGCCATAAAGATTTTGAGCATTTCATATTAGATTTGATAGCCTTTGCTCTCTCTTATGTTCTTCCTAAAATTACTTTTCTAATTGGATAATGCTGAGTGTATAGGAGAATTACCCATTTCTGCTTGTTGGGTTTATAACCTGTCACATGATCAAACTTAGTATTTTAACAGCTGATACCATCTGGTTTTCTATTAAGTGACAATTCTCCCAAATAACTATTTGTACCTCATTTTCACTACTAATTTTTATTTCTGTTTATTTATAGTTAATCTAAGGTATGAAGTGGTAGTTGGGAAATTGAATATTTTTTGTTTCTTTACTTATATAAAATGCTTCAAATTTCATAAACTATATATGATTTAGGCTACTTTTTTTTAAAGTGTGATTTCAAAAAATTGCTATTATAAGGTACAGAGTAGACTACTTCTTTCCTTTTTTTGGTCAGTCCTGGGGCTTGAGATCAGGGCTTGGGCACTGTCCCTGAGTGTCTTTTGTTCAAGGCTAGCATTCTACCACTAGAGTCACAGAGCCACTTCTGGCCTTTTCTGTTTATGTGGTACTGAGGAATCGAACCCAGGGTTTCATGCATGCCAAGAAAGCACTCTACTACTATATTTCCTTCCCAGTCCCACTACTCATTTCTTGAAACAGGCAATGCATTTAGAATTTGGTAAATTTTTGCACACAATAACATTTTAGCATCTAGTAAAGAGCTTGTGTGTGCAACACATTACTACAGTGAGTTATATTGGTATTTTTCTCATGCAGATGCATTTATTCAACTCTTGGGTCCCGTTGGTTCGAAAATATTGTGTCTGTAGGTATAGGTATTGCTTTAGGAAGTTGGGTAATAACAGTGAATAAAGCATTCCCACATCCCTGGGTTTGTGGAGCTTATAATGAAAAGGACGAAAAGCAATATATTTAAGTGGGAAAATTGTATATTTGCTTAACAAAGTACAGTGGAAACAGCACAGCAGGGGGTAGGAATCTGGTAGGAAGAGAGAGTTTGCCCTCTGAGTTATAGGCCCTGCCCTCTGAGCAGGCTTGAACTAATAACTAAGATGGAGGGTGAACAGGGAGGAAATGCCCTGTAGTTTGATCGTGAGTCGAAGACTTGATCCCCAACATGGTGTTTCTAGGATGTCTTAGAACCTTTGGGAGGTGGAGCATAATGGAAGATCTTTAGATCATTGGGGGAGATGTGCCCTTGGAGGAGCTTGGGGTACCTTACTGTACTTCCTCTGTGCTCTGTGTGCATGAGGGGAGAGATGTACTCTGCCTTGCATTCTCTACCATTGCCACCGGCAACCCCAAAAGAGTCCCAAAGTCATGGAACCTTCAGGACAAACATTTCCTCTTTGTAAGTTAATTATGTCAGACATTTCATGACAGGGACGTGAAACTGATGAACACAAAGGGAAACCTGTAGCAAGCTCATTATGGGAACTCAGGAGGGAGGCGATGGTGACAGGCCTGCCAGTTTGGGTGAAGCGTTATCTACTTAAGTTAGTTAGCACTGGATTTTTCTCCTCAGTGGCCAAAAGCTGTTCTAGGTTTCAATAAGCTATTTTGTAGGAGTTAGGGGCGGTGGGGAAAGAACATAGCAGTCCTGTGATGACTGTTTTGATACCGTGTGGTGTGTGTGATTGAGTGGATGGGTAGCAGGAGGCAGGCAGGAGAGGGCCTGGCCCAGCCCAAGAGCTGGGTGGTGCTCTGCTTTGTGCTTCTCACTGCATTCAGCCAGATCTTGAGAGCTCCTCCCTGCCTGACAGGAGGTTCATGAAGTACTTGAATAGACAGGAACAACACAAAATTCCTGTTGAGATGCAACTTTCATTTTTGCTTTTTAATTTATCCTTCAGTAGTTGTATCAAGAAGTTTCCATTCCAGGCGTGCATGTGTGAGCACAACGTAGCTTGATCAGTGTCATCCTTTTCATCTTTCTCCCTATCTCTCCCAACCCCACCCATCACCTCAATTCACCTAGTTCCATTTTTACATATATCCATTGACTATTATGACTGTAGTCACCTACCCTTCCTCTCTCCATTTGTCTACAAAGCCTCCCCTTGGCCTCATCCCCCCCACCCCCCGCCCCTTCACATAGGTACCAGCTTCCTGGGATTCACTTTGTTAAACTGTGAGTTAGTTGTTCAAAGGAGTTACATCACTGCAATCCTCCCCTGCACATGCTGTACTTTAGTTATGCATTTGTGTATGTAGGCAGATGAGCCTGTAAATGTTTACCTATATATTTGTAATTTAGATCTATCTTCCACATATGAGAGAAAACATGCATCTCTTGTCTCTCTGAGACTGAGTTCCTTCATTTACAATCACCTTTTTCCAGGACCATCTATTTTCCTGCAAATGACATCATTTCTCCTGATGGATGAGTACATTGTGTGTATGTGTATGCAGGATATATAGATATGCATATATATATATGTCTCTGTATATACACACATGTATGTGTATTCATATATGTCTATATGTATGTATGAGTTTGTGTGAGTATATATATATATATTATATTATACATATCACATTTTCTTGATTTTCTGGATCCTTTTGTCCATTGAAGGGCATCCATAGTAGCTGCCAACCCAAGCCTGGCTTTATAAAAAAGCTAATTAATTAATTTTTATTTATTGCCTGCATTTTGTTGTTGTTGTTGTTACTTAGACTTGTCTGGGTCACCAATCTCGATTTCCAGACCTGTACTTACTTACTTACTTGTTTCTTAGCATCTTGGATGGTGGTGTCCCTGAATCTCAGGCCCCTTGCTAGGGCCTAATCCTGACAGTTGCTTTTCCCTTCCATGCTTAAGCAATGAGCCCATCTGTGGAAAAGAATAAACATGCATGGTGTGAAGACACATTGTGGCAGACTTATTTCCTTCTCTGACACAGTGACGGGCCTCATAAACCAGGGAGGCTATGGACAAGATCTGTCTTGTTTCCTGTAATCACTTCTGAAACACTCAAGCCCTGACTGGGCATTATTTTATATTTCCACACAGACAAGAAACAGGATCTTTGCTGCAGGGCCTGATTAATCTGTCTCATTGCTCTAAGACTCCACAACAACCCAGTATGCTTGAGATGTTGTGCTAACAAAATTCATGACAGCAGAATTAAATGTATGGAAGACGCTTGTCAATTTGGAGGATCATTAGAGGCTTCCTTAGGGTGAAAATGGATTTAGGAAAGATTTGGCATTAGAAAGTTAAGGAAAAGATAGGAGCATGCATTTGTGAAGCTGCAGGTGAGGAGGTCTTTCGGATGGAGCCAGACAATTAAACTTGTAATGAACTAGGCAGGCTGCTTCATCTGCATTTGCTTGTCATAGATCGTATGACAGCTCAATTCAGTAGAGGATGCACTTTAGAACACAGCAGATTTCTCCCAGCATTGGGGAAAGTGGACAGTAGGAGAAAATGGTAATCTCATTCTCTCTGTGGAAAGATTGTACTTAGTCCTGTGCCCATGTGGAAATAATTGCGTTTTGATTTACTTGCCTTCTTAATGAAGTTGATGTGAGGGTGTGCGTGGGCTATGTTTGTGGCAAATTCGTCACACAGTGGCTTGGATATTTTTATCAAATGCCAGAATTTCTGACATATTGGAAAACCATATTTTCTTAATTATACCATAAGTGATTCAATTGCTTAAGAAGAAAATGCAAGAGTGACAAGTCTTATTTTACTGAATATCCCCAAATCAATGTTTTCTGAGAAATTAAAAACCATTCCTGGCTTGCAACCCCTGAGATGATTACATATCATCAGATCAAGGCTTTAGTATGAAAGCTTTGATAGCACGGTCATTGTACATTCTCTGTGACTTCCATACTTCCATGAGTGGAGCTAACTTTCTGTCCGCCTCTCCCATGTTTTTTTCCCCTCTGGGTGTCTTCCTGAGCTGTATGATTAATGCAGTTCATCTTTGTCAGGGTAGAACAGTTCCTTGTTCTTTTTTGTTGTTGTTGCTGCTGTTTTTCAAATCTCAGAACCTCTGGCACATTCCCTGATATTTGCAGATGATTGTTTTTGCAACCTGCCTCTCCACACCCGCCC
>NW_012267218.1:32478312-32527730 GCF_000151885.1 Dipodomys ordii
CCCCCCCCCCCCCAACCCCCTTGCAGCCTTCAGTGACTGCCCAGTCTTCCTGCTTAGGCTAGAAGAAGGCTAGACCTAAAGAAGATTTTAGATTTTGTCTAGTTAAACTAAACTTTTGTCCCAAAGGCACAAAGAAATAGATCCCTTCCTCCATATTCATGTCAGCCCTCTGCCTTTCCAATATCAGAAGAATAATGGTCCTTTCTTGCTTCTACACAGATAGCTTCCGCATTGAGCCCTTGTTCCTTCTCTTTCTTGGAGGATCATAATTCACATAAAGAACCCTCAGAAGATTTTTTAGCAAACGAGAAACTAGGAAAGGAGTTGACTGTTCATGGATGTGTGTTGTTGCTCTATCTTTAGCAGTAATTTATAGTGTCTATCAGTAATCTGTTAGTCAATAGTTGCAAGGGAAACAAATGTAAGAAACTTGCATTTATGTAAGTTTCTGCTATGTAGAGGGACCTCTAGAGTTGTGTAGGTGAAGGGCTGTTTTATCACTAGTAACATTGTTTTGCTTCAGGTTTGTTTTCGTCATTCTCTTTCAACTTTTTAACATCCTTCTAGTCATGGATCTCTGGTAAACAACATAGAGTTGTCCATGTTTTATTTTTATTTATTATTATTACCATCTTTAAGTAGTTGTTCAAAGGAGTTGTCATTTAACAGAGCAGTTTGTAACTACAATATGTCTTGATCAGTGTCAGCCCTTTCAACATTCTCGCCCATCTTTCCTCTGTCTCCTCTCCCTTACTCTTCTTAATTTTGTAGGATATACAATGGATTCTTCACTGCATCCACCCCTTTCCCCTTGACTCCACCCCACCCCATTTGAGTACCACTTGCTGGTGTTTGTTTTGCTGAACTTCACGTTTGCCTAAGGAATTAGACTGATTCTCTCTTGAATCTACCATATTTCAGTGAAATTTGCATACCCTTGCATACCACTCATTGTGTTTATAAGCTAATTCTAGCATCCACATATAAGGGGGAAAACATGCAGCCTTATCTCCCTGGTCCTGACTTACTTCCCTTAACGAGATTTTTTTTTCAGGTGTATCAGTTTTTTAAATTCACTGTCAGTCTTTGCATTCAACCTAATTTATGTCAATTTTAGTTATCAATACATTTAAGTTCATGTTTTTTAACCTTGTGCTTTCAAGTTCTAGTTTATCCAGTGTCTTTCTTCTTTTGTGGTTTTTCTTTTGTGTTTACTATTTTCCCTTTACTATTTTGGGCATTGTAATCTCTGAGTCTGTCCATTGATGTAGTGATTTTCCTGGATATCTGAATATTTATGATTAACAAAGTCTACTGTTTTGAAATCTCTCTCTCTTTCCAAAGTGAAAGAAAGGAGTTTTAAGTAAAATCTCATTTCCTCCTGAACTTTTATGCCATTGTTTTCTTCTATTCTTTGGTTTTGTTTTCTATTTTTAGTTTTTAACCACAGAAATTAGGCATCATAGAGAATAAAATGTTCTCTACAATAACTCTTTTTCTTCTACTTCCAAGCTTGTACATGTGCACATATATACATATACATGTATATACACACTTGTACATATGTACCATGCCTTCTTAACATAATCTTAAAATCAAGTATCTGTGTTATCCGTTCTCCTCAGTCCCTAGTGCCTGGGACAGTGGGCTCATAGCAGGTTTGTGATCCATCTATGTGTGGCTCACCAACTCTGTGTCCAATTATGCTCATTCCCTTTCATAAGTAAGAATTTAAAACATCCAAATGGAGACCTTTGGTGATATTATTCTGCTGTGGTTGGACTTGGCAGACCATCCTCCATTTCCATGAACTGATTGAATGGGCAGTTTTCGTTACAGGGCCAGGTTAGCATGAGAAGTGGTAGGTAGAGAGTTAAAGAGATGAAGCAGACCACAAAAACACCACACTATATTTCATGAGTGTGGGAAATGCAATAAAACCCACACACCTCTATTGTTCACGCGCTACTCTGTTATGTAGTTCATTTGTGCCTTTTCTTCTCCTTGAGGTCTGTTAGTGTTTAGAACATACCCATGGCAAAGAAGGGGATGTGGCATGGCTTATTCTCTGGCCTTGTTTGGGGTTATACATGCCATGGTAAACCTAAGCAAAGTTTTCATGTCCTTTCTTCTCTTCCAGGAGTCCAATGCCCTTTAGACAAAAGCTTCTTCTTCCCTATGGATGACACACCTTTGCTGATTTTTCCATCTTATCTTTACTTGGTTCATCTAGAAAAGATACTTCTTTCCCACCAATATAAACACTTTGCTTGCTTACAAGATCGGATTCAAAAACAGCTCAGAAATAAACTTGAATTCACTTAAGATAATATCATAGAACAAACCCAGAGCAGACATCTGTTACTCATTATTTATCTCCTATGGATAAAAGCCAGGCTAATAAGGAGTTATGGCTATTTATTTTGCAGGCTGCTGGCTCCAGGGACTCAGGCATTTGCTTTAGTCAATTTTGCTTTGACTGTCATGGCAGTAAAGCAGAAGGACAAGTGGAATTTTGGTCTTTTTGGAGAAGAGGGGTCACCTCGTACAGCCAGTGCATGATCACAATTTGTCACTTATAGCCACTGCCTCACACTGTGAGCTGACAATTCATTAGTTTGCTTAATTGCTACCGAGTCATTTGGTGTACTTTGCTTTCAGTATTTGTTTTCTTCTAAAGAGAACTATTGTACTTGTATGTTGCCACATGAAATTCTGACGCCTATACAATCTTTAATAATGTACTCATTACCTTACTCATGTAAGTGTAACCCCTCTGCACAGTATTTTTACAATAAACATATAAAAATAAAAGCACAATCAAAAAAATTTCCATGAGGTTATTTTTAATGTAACTTTATTGTTATTGTTCGGATGCTGTACAGAGGGCTTTCAAAAGTCAGGTAGTGTTTACATTTCATTTTTTAGATAATGCCACTTCTTCCTTTGCTTTCCCCATTTTCCCTCCTGCCCCTGTCCACAAGCCACAAGTTACCCTGTAGTTTCTGGGAATCCAAAGGCTCCACAGAGGGCTTCCTGTGATCTCATGAAGCTGTTTTAATTCTGATCATAATGACTGTAAAAAATAATGAAGTGCTAAGGCATGATGGTACCTGCCTGTAATCCAAGCTAATGGAGATGTGGCGATCAGAAGGATTGTAGTTTGATGCCAGCACAGGCAGAAAGTTAGTAAGACCCCATCTCAACTAACAAGCTGGGTGTGGTGGTACATAAACTGTAATCTAAGCTATGCTGGGGGTCTTGGTCCAAGGCCAGTTAGGGAAAAAAGTGTCAGTTAAAGCAAAAAGGTCTGGTGGTAATGTTCAAGTGGTAGAGAGCCTACCTTGTAAGCAGGAGGCCCTGACTTCAAATACTAGTACCATAAAAAGAAAAAAAATGAAAAGATAACTGAGGGCTGTTGGCTTCTGCCTATAGTCCTAGTTATTCAGGGGGCAAATGTCATGGTTCAAAGCCAGCTTGTGTAGGAAAGTTTGTGAGACTGTTCTCAGTGGTAGAACACAAGTGCCTAGCATGCACTAGGACCTGGATTCAATTCCTAACACAAAAAGAATTTTAAAAACGTGGATCCCTTGAGTTTTTCTTTCAAGACCAATCTTATAGTAGGAGGAGGGAGTGGGGAGTTCTTCTTATACTTCCCCATATTCAC
Organism: Dipodomys ordii; assembly: GCF_000151885.1. Lineage (NCBI taxonomy): Eukaryota > Metazoa > Chordata > Mammalia > Rodentia > Heteromyidae > Dipodomys > Dipodomys ordii. Next base: position 32,481,980 of record NW_012267218.1, read on the forward strand.
AGGAAATGTACTAAGAGATTGCCAAAACATTTTCCTTGTGGCTGTCTGTGATCAGATGACAAAGGCAAATGCACCTAGCTCCTTATGCAGAAGCAGTGGGCCTTGGACAAAGGGCGTGTGAAGCTAGTTGTGCAACTTGATAGGTTTCAGGTGGAAAGAGGATTTGCTGGCGGCTATGGCAGACTGTTAGGCTAGACTGAGAGTTGTACCTCAGGAAACGCAGTGTTATTGGGACTCCACAGTAGTTTCCCTGGTACTAGGCATGCCTATTGACTGCCGGATTAAAGATAAAATAGATGAAAACAATAGACACAAATTTCTGTCACCTTTGCCTATTGGAAAAGCATATGGTATGAAAACAATACCTTCTTTTTATGGCTTCACCCTTTGTTATGATTCTCCTTGCTGCAAGGCTAAATTAATTATTTAAATCATGTTAACATTATGTGTGCATAGGACTTCATAGTGTTCCATAGTGGCCTCTCTGTGCCAGAGTGGAGGATTCTTAAGACGATGTCTTTGAGTCCCACTGGAATTTCATGAGAAAAAGGCATGTCTATTGGTTGCCTTCAATCTGTTTTTCTTCTGTTGGAATTGGGGCTTGAACTCAGAGCCTTGTGCTCTCCCTTAGTTTTCATTTAAGGCTAGCACTCTACCACTTATTATTATTATTGTTATTTTATTACACAGTTACATGTGTTAGGTAATGAGTACATTTCTTTTTCTTTTCTTTTTTTTTGGGGGGTCCGGTCATGGGGCCTGAACTCTGGGCCTGGGCTCTGTCTCTCAGCTCTTCAGCTTGAGGCTAGCGCTCTACCACTTGAGCCACAGCACCACTTCCGGCTTTTTTCTTTTTGCTTATGTGGTGCTAAGGAATCGAACCCAGGGCCTCATGCATGCAAGGCAAGCACTCTACCACCTTTCCAGCACCATTTCTTATTGAATATTGTTATCCACTCCTTTTTCTCCCACTGTCTCTCACTCCCCTCCCCCTCCCCCTCCCCTGAAGTTGTAAAGTTCATTTTGGACATTTTGGACATTTTTGCAATGGGTCATCCTTTGTTCTTATTTCAGCATTTTGTTATTCCCTTTCCCTTCCCCAAATCAGATAAATGTATATACAAGACTCAGGGTACCAGAATCAAAGACAGGGATAAACCAATGGAAAAAGAAAAATGAAATAAAATAAGAAGAAAGGACTAGATACAGTTTGTTGGTGACAAGGTCAACAACCAAAACAAAGACCTGTTGTTTCCATGTCTTGGAGTTCATTTCAATTAGCATCATTTTGTATGGTCATATGTACATAGCTATTTAGTTATGATTTTCTGCTAGGAGTATCCTAGGCATATACTAATTATTACAAATGAGGGAAACTGTAGAGCCTATGTTTCTTTGGGTCTGCCTTACTTCACTTAACATGACTTTCCAAGTCTTTCCATTTCTTTATGAAAGGGTGATGCCATTCTTTCTGATAGAAGCATAAAATTCCATTGTGTATCTATACCTCATTTTCTTGATCCATTCATCTTTCGAGGGGTGTCTGGGTTGGTTACATATCTTAGCTATGGTAAATAATGCTGCAGTGAACATAGTTGTGCTGGCGGCTTTGGTGTGGCCTTGCCTGTGATCTTTTGGATAAATGCCCAGGAGTGGGATTAGCACTCTACCACTTAAACCATAGCTCTACTTATAGCTTGGATTTTTCTGCCCAGGCTGGTTTTAACTGTGATCCTCAGATCTCAGCTTCCTGAGTAGCTTGGATTACAGGCTAGTTGTGTGACTTGACTTTTAATATCTCCTTGTTCCATTCCCACACTAAGCATTCTATGCCTATGGTAACTGCCTGTGGTACATCTATCTGCATTTCACTTGTTCATTGTCTTCATTCTCCAGGGAATTCTTTGGTAAAGTCATAAGACAAATTGAGTTATTATGGACTACTGGGTTTGTTCATCGGTATTGATGGCAGAACACTTAAACTTCCAGTTTATTAGGTTATGGGAATCTTTCTAAAAGTTTTCTAGGAGCTAGAAGAAAATAAAATCACAAAAGGATATTTATAGCTAACAGTTACATGCCAGAATATCTCAAAAATAGATGCAGGAAAGAATCCTACCATTTCACATATTCAATGCTTTAAGGCTGCTTTGGAGTTAATTGAGCACGTGGGAATTATATATTATCTGTAATTTTATTAACTGAATCTAAAAACTAAAGAAAGGCTGAATGTCAAGTTCCCTTCTGTTATTAAGTTCAGTGTTATAAATGTAAGGTCTTTTGCTCTATTTCTGAGTTATCATTAGAGTAGATTATAGGGTTGGTTATCTATAGATTCCCAGCTGTAAAAGAGAAGGGAATGCATTCACTCAGCGTTGTAGAAATTAAATTAAGAGGAATTATCTTTTGAAATATCTGAGGAGTTTGTTGAGCCTTGGTGAATTTAATTTCAGCACAGTTAATGAAAGTCAAAGGTGGATTTGTTGAGCTAAGGCCATCAGCTGGGAACCTGGTGCAGTGCCAAGAGAAAGTAAGAATAGAGGATGATTTTTCATTAACCTTTGCTTCTGTGTATCACATAGTCAAAGGCAGTCTAGAACACAGTGGAAATGATTGGCACCCATCCGCCATTTCCAAGGGTCTGAGCAGTTCCGTTTGAACATTCATTGTAAATGAGCTGATGACAATGTAAAATAATTTTCTGGAAGGAGAAACGTAGATTAATTCAGTGCTGTTGCTACTCAAGATAAAGAAAATCTTTGAGGTACTTCAACACACACCTAAACACACCATAGGAAAATAAAAGGAAACACTCCAGTGACTGAAGACAATCTCACCTCTTCTCTTCCCAACTCCATTCTTTCCAGAGTGTGGATGTCTCTTCTTTAATATTTGGATTGATTGTGAATGTGTTTATGCTTTGTGCTATGTGAGTGTATGTGGTAAATATAGGGCTAGAAGATTAGAGGTATGATTAGTTATGTCTAGATAGTTTCAAGTCTTAATGGCTCATAATGGTTTGATGACTGGTTGACCTGTGACATCTTTATGATCTTCAACTTCTTATTTTTCTGCTCAGCCTTCTAATGCTTTTCAGAGTAACTATTTTTCACTATCTGTGGATAACTTGGTAATGAAGACATTACCTAGTTATTTATTGATTCCACTGAAGTACACTGGCACTATGCATGATATGTTGTTACTTAGATACAGAATTTTTATTAGGCAGGTAGTAACATTTGATGAGCCAGTTTCCTTTCCCACTTGAGGTACTAAAATGATCTGAATTCAGAATCTGGCCTGGCTTCTTGCATTATAGGGAATTGATTCTCTTGAATACCAAGCATTTTTTTTGGGGGGGTCCGGTTGTGGGGCCTGAACTCTGGGCCTGGGCACTGTCCCTCAGCTCTTCAGCTCAAGGCTAGCGCTCTACCACTTGAGTCACAGCGCCACTTCTGGCTTTTTTCTTTTTGCTTATGTGGTGCTGAGGAGTCGAATCCAGGGCCTCTGGCATGCAAAGCAAGCGCTCTACCACTGAGCCACCTTTTTAAAGGAAATTTCCTTTTTAAAGGAAAGAGTTTCCTGCATGCATATGTTTATTGGGGTTTTATTAGTGAAGATATGGAACCCTCCTAGACATCTGTTAATAGGTGTGATGCATTTGCACACTGGGATATTATCCAGCATAAAAAAGAGTAAAACTGTGTCATTTGAAGGGAATGACTGGAACTGGAGATCATCCTGTTAAGTGAAGCAAGTCACAGAAAGACAAGTATGTAACATTGTCTCTCATATGTGGAAACTGAAGCCAAAACAAAGGTGACCAGAAAGTGGGAGTGGTACTACTAGGGGAGGAGAAGAGGACCATAGGAGAGGGAGGGACGGTAGGGCAAAAGGAATTTAGTAGATAGGGTAGGATTGATTAAAGCATGATACATGTACATACACAAATGGCCCAGTGAAACCCATTCATTTGTACATCTAGTGTGAGCTAAACTTTATTATAATGATGAACAGGAATCAGAGAGGCAGAGCACTGGGAGCGGAACCAGCATGTACAGCTATGGCCTGCCTGCTCCATCTCTCCCTTATGTGCTCACTGGTCATTCTCTCTCTCTCTCTCCAGATCCTGAATATCTGCCTCTGGTTATTGGCTTCTCCCTTCCTTTCCCTCACCTTGTGTGTTCTTCACCTTTGCTGGTTCTGTGCACCCTCTGCCTGGAACACTGCCCAGCAGCTGGCTGGATCTCAATGAACAAAGATTTGTGGCCTGAAAGACTTTAGTTTTCCTCTGTCTCCCTTTCAGTTCTACGAGCATCCAACTTGCCCCATCAAGGATCTAGAGTAGCAGAACTCTTGACCAGATCCTCCCCCCACCCCCAGAGCACATGCATATCCAGCCATTTCTGGTCTATGACCCAGATGTTAATGCTTTAAGACAATGCCACCATGGTACATGGGGGCATGGCATCTAAGAGTAAATTTGTCCCTAAGTGAGTTTGGTTCTTCCTAAATTAGGTGTTTCAAGACTAGAAAGTTCTTAGGTTTTACCAGAGAGTAATTTCAAGAAATTCTTATAAAAGTAGGCATATTTCTGTATACTCTTTAGTTACATTGATGTCATGACTGTTTTGTCTTCTTTTGTGTCCATACTGGGTTTTGAACTCAGGATTTGGGTACTGTCTCTTAGCTTTATCACTCAAGGATGGTGTTCTACCACTTGAATTATGGCTTCACTTCCATTTTGGCTAATTAATTGGATATAAGATTCTCACAGACTTTCTTATCTTTCTTATCTGGTCTGGCTTCAAACCTTCCTTGATCCTTCTACCTCAGCCTTCTGAGTAGCTAGGATGACAAGTATAAGCCATTGCTGTCTGGCTAGTATGTTTCTGAAGTCTAATAAAAATGTACATTAGTATGTGGAATTAATTAGAATTGTATTTATAAAATTTTAGCAAAAATTAAAGTAAAAGGAACATCTTATTTAGAGGAGATCTCAGGCAAATTAGGAAAAATGGGGTTGCTGAGTGTTTTCCCTTAAAATGTCCTTTTTCTCATTGTCAGAGACAGAATATTGGTTAGATAACCAAAATGTGGCATTTTGTTTGCCATTAAAAAAATTTGCCAGTACTAGAACTTGAACTCAGGGCCTTAGGGTATCCCTTGGCTTTTTTGCTTGTCTATCACTCTGCCAGTTGAGCTACAACTCCACTTCCAGCTTTTTGGAAAAAAGGATCTGGCAGACTTTTTTGCCCGAACTGCTTTGAACCACAATCATCTAATCTCAACCTTTTAAAGTACCCAGGATCCTTCTTTAGTTTTATTTTGTTTTGTGATATGGAGATTTTAAAAGTACTTCAGCCACTCAAAACTGTGCACCACAGCCAAGTCTTGGAAGGAAATGCACAGCCCCCTCTGTGTGTGTGTGGGGTGTGTGTGTGTGTGTGTGTGTGTGTGTGTGTGTGTGTGTGTACGTGCATGTACGTGCGCGCAAGCGTGTTTGTGAGTGGCTTGTCATGCTGACAGGAAATCGATTTCCCTTTACAAGTATGATGGATGATGTCATTTTGCGAAAATCTCATGACCCATTTCTTTCAGACTTCCAATCAAGTCTGACAGCATGAAGAGTTTCATACAGCAAATGGGGAAATATTCATTTTGACTTTTCAACTGGTATCCCGATCACTGTCAACTTCCAGATCCACTCCTACCTCATTCTTTAAAAGCCACAGGAAGCCTTGGTGGGCCGAAACATTGGTCCCACAGAGCCATTAAAGAAGGCTTGTTTTGCTCTGGAAAGCATTTACCCTGTGAATTTCTGTGTTCACTTAGCTTTAAGTGCAGCCCACATGGAAGAATATAAAAAACAAAGGAGCCATCTGTATATGCTACATGGTATTGCCATTGCTGACCAAACTGTTTTATACTTTGCTATTTTCTGTGTGTGTGTGTGTGTGTGTGTGTGTGTGTGTGTGTGTGTGTGTGTGTGTGTGTGTGTGGTGTATGTCTGTGTAGTTGCTGGGGCTTGAACTCAGAGCCTATGTGCAATCTCTTCACTTTTTTTTTTTTTTTTTGTTCAAGGCTGTGTTCCACTACTTGAGGTGCAGCTCTACTTTTACTTCTGGCTTTTTGGTATTTAATTGGAGATAGGAATCTTCCAGACTTTCCTGCCCGGGCTGGTTTTCAACTGTGATGGTTGCATCTCGACTTCCTGAGTAGTGGGGATTTTAGGCATGAGCCACTGGTACCTGGATTGCCCACTATCTTTGGAACAGATTCCAGAGGAATCTAGATGTGCCCAGCTGGGATACTCTGGCGCAGCTGGACCAAAGTTGTTACTTGAAAGTGACTGAGAATGTAATTCTGTGTGTGTGTGTGTATATGTTTGTATGTGCATGCATGTGAGTGCATGTGTGCATGCACGTGCGTTCTCTGCTGGTGCTATGTTTTTCAAGGAATGAAGTGTTAAGAATGAACAAACACAAATAAAAATTGTGAGATGTTTGTTTGCAAACAGACGAGTGCTGGCACACTGGATGTAGAGCAGACATGATTGCGTTAGAGCAGCGCTCTGAGGATTCGTCTGGCAGACCCAGGTCTCTCTGTGAACATCTTTTTAGAATTTCAAGATTTTACTTATTTGTAAATGATTAGCACTGTATAATGAACTCCCTCAATCCAATATTGCATTATAATGGTGTTATTTCTGCCTACTATATAATAATAAGTGAGTCTGAATATGAAAGATGATGTGGTTGAGTGTGTATTTATTACACATTCAACACTGTCCTCTGCTTTAGCAGTGGGTTTACTAAGTACTTGGCTAGAGCACTTACTAATTTAGCTATCTGCTATTTTTGCCAGGCTCTTATCATGCTTCGCTTCCACTCTCTGAAATTGTGTTCATGCACAGGAGTTTTGAAAATATATAATGAGTCATCTATTATATATTCAGCATTTGTTCCATGTGTTTTGACACTTCAAATGTTTTAATGTTTTGTCTTTATTTGTTACATATAGCATTATTCTCTGCTAATTTTAACGCATCTAATCATGTAAAATTAGCATTTTCCTGTACTTTTTTTTTTGCCAGTTGTGGGGTTTGAACTTTGGGCCTGGATTCTGTCCCTCAGCTCTTCAGCTCAAGGCTAGCACTCTACCACTTGAACCACAGCACCACTTCTGGCTTTTTCTGTTTTGTGGTACTGAGGAATCAAATCCAGGGCTTCATGCATGCTAGACAAGTACTCTACCACTGAGCCACAATCCGAGCCTTCTCCTGTATACTTTTATTATAGTTATTTAATGGTTATTTAATAGTGAAATTGGATCATCTGGGTTATTATACACTTACTGTGTTTGTTCTCAGAGTATAAAGTATAATGATACAATTGATCTAGAGGTAAATAGAATGTACCTGTCATGAAGCCCAAAGGAAAGATTAATGAAAGTCTAGAGAAGTCTCAGTCTTGTCTCGTACCATACCATATTGGTAGGTTTTGCCTTTTAGTAATAGGCTGCTTGAGTACATTTTTTAAATATTTCAAGAGTATTTTCCTGAGCACTAAGCATGGAAATGCCATAATCACTATCATTTTTCAACTCATTGTTTAAGAAGTCTTTACTTTTATTCATAGAAAATTTCATCTTTAGATACCTAAAATTTTAGTTAGGGTGGTACTATTTATTTATTTGGTGGTACTGGCATTTGAACTCAGGGCCTTATGGTTGCTAATCAGCCACTCTTCCACTGAGCCATGCCTCCAGCCCTTTTTACACTATTCATTTTTGAGGTAATGTCTTGCTTAGCAGTGCCCAGAATGAGATTCCCTTACTTTATACTTACCTCCTCAGCTGGGCTGACAGTCAAGTGCCACCATACATAGCTATTTATTTCTAATTATTTGTTTGCTTATTTATTTGGAGGTGGTAATTCTTGTCGTAAGGCTCTATATGTTTTAGCTAGTTTCTCAAAACAGGTAGCTAGATTTTTTAGATAGATCCTAGGTAATTACATTACCCTCAACTCAGAGTATGTCTATATTTCGTTACTAAAAAGTTGTCCTGACTGGATCTCACAGTTAAGTGGATGATAAGGATGTGGGAACGAACCATACTTTGTGAGCAGAAAGCAAGCATCTGCTGTTTATCCCCCAGATTGATGAGTACAGCTTTACTGGAAGAGAGAGTGCTAATTAACTCATTAAACAGTTCCCACTGTGATTCCTCAGTGTAATTTTGAGCTAAACTGATGGCTAGAGACTTAAACATCTCACTGTAGAAACTTACCATGTTAAACCATCGATGAAACTTTCAGAGATAATAGGAAAATTTCTGAGGCTATAAAATAGGAAGGAAAAATGTTTATACACCAAAGAGGATCTTATTGTGCAGAAGATACTTTAAACGTTTTTTACAGCTTAGTTGCCTTAATTGCCTGAATGCTAATTAAGTTGACCAATATGAGCAAAAAAATATGCATGCTTCATTAGTAAGAGTCTTTCTTGATTGATTGTGAGTTTGCATCTGTGTCCAATTTTGAAGAGTTTTGCTGCTCAATTAGAATCCTCGCAGGAAATGTATTCGGCATGTAATCTAATGGTGAAAGCAAATATAGTAAGTTGCATGTAAAAAAGAGAAGAAAACGAATATTACCCACTTTGATTATTGTATGGATCCAAATATTACTCCTGGAAACATAGTAAAGAAAGATTAGATTGATGGCAGCATGTGGGCCTTTCTGTGGTCCATGGTACAAACCTCAGCAGTGTGGAGATATTCTAGTTATAAACACCATCTTCTAGTTATTGGGCTTGGAAGAATTACTTAACATTTCACTGGTAGTGCATATTTTTTGGAGGATATACGTTACAGTATGTAACTTGGTACTGGTTCTGTAATTCACATCCAACTGTCCTTAGAGAAAATTGTTGTTTTCCTGAAATAACTCTCTGGTTGTCCTCTGCGGACCAGAAGGAGAATGACATTGAAGAATTTGGAGTTTGAAATTGTTTATAAATGATAGAATCTCCCATGAAAGTCTGTAAGCAAGTAATAGGCATTTAATGTCTTTTAGTACTTATGCATTTCAAATATTGCTTAATTAATTATTAATTTTTATTATTTTCTTTTTATTATCTATAACTAGTTGTACAAAGGAGTTTCAACTTTACAAAGCAGTTTATGAATACAGTACATCTTGATCCCTGCCACCCTTTTCAACATTCTTTTTTTTTTTTTTTGGTCGGTTGCAGGTCTTGAACTCTGGGCTTGGGCGCTGTCCCTGTGCTCTTCAGCTCATGGTGAGCACTCTTCCACTTGAGCCACAGTGCCACTTCCGGTTTTCTAGTGGTTTATTGGAGATAAGAGTCTCACAGACTTTCCTGCCCAGGCTGGCTTTGAACTGAGATCCTCAGATCTCAGCCTCCTGAGTAGCTAGGATTACAGCCATGAGCCACCTGTGCCCTGCTCCTTTTCAACATTCTTTACCACCCCCCCTTCCACCCACCCACTTCCCTTTTCTTAATTTTGTAACATATACAATGTTCTTATTTTTGAATCAACTTTATAGAAGCTAAACAGTCTTATCAGGCTACACTGATTACTCCCAATGACAAATGTAGGTAAAAAAATGTGACCAGTTACATAGCTTATTCTAAGCATTTGATTGAAAGCCTAAATCACACTCTGTACAATATTAATACAACCAATTGAAAAGGGGCAAATTTAATAAACTCATCATGGAGAGAATAGCTGCCAATTTGCCCCTTCTATGTCAGTAGAAAGAAGGGCTGAGTACCTGGCTGGGTGTTGCACATGAAGCCATTATTAACTCTGGTTTTTTGGTGGTTAATTGGAGATAAAAGTCTCACAGACTTTCCTGTGTGGACTGGCTTTGAACTGAGATCCTGAGATGTACTTTTTGAGTAGATAGAGGATTACAGGTGTGAGCCATTAGCATTCAGCTCAGCTCTTCTAAAAATTCATTTTGGCCTGTTTCACATCCAGATACAGGTCTACCTGGGTAAAAATCCTATATCTACCTAAAGTGATCTATTTCTGCTAGTATTAGGAGCGATATTGTTTAGTTGGATGGGTCACCCTGGTTGAGAATATTGCTTGGCTCCTGTGTCCTTATTGATATGCTTATTTGCTTCAGGAATTCCTGAGAAAAAGAAAAAGCATCACCAATTCTATAGGATTGCCTGTTTCTACATTTTCTTCTTTTGAGTGTTTGCTTCACATACACTGAACCTTTCTCTCAGCTGTATGTACTTTTAGAGATTGTTGTATGATCTTGATGAGCCACTAATCTATATTCTAAAGTATTCCTAAAGTATTTCCCTGTACTGCAGTCTGCTTCAGTAAGTTTATATCCCCTAGCTTTTCTATGAAGAGTATAAATACTGGCATCCTCTTAATTTCCACCTATCTGTATCTGCATTTCTTGTAGATACTACTACCTCCTAGAAAGTTGTATTTTTCTCTCAATTCTGACATTTTCTAGTTTGGATGTTTAGATTATTTATTTTAATGTGTTTTCAGTACGTATGGGTTTATGTTTACTATCTTGCTGTTTGGCTTTTGTTCTGTTTGCATTCCTATATTTCTCCCTCTTCTGCTGTGACATTGAGTTTTTCATACTTTTGTTGAGTGTGTGTGTGTGTGGGTGTGCGCGCGCGCGTATACACTGGTCCTGGGCCTTGAATTCAGGACTAGGGTAATATCACTGAGGTTTTTGGCTTAACGCTAGTGGTCTACCACTTAAGCCACAGCCACAGCTCCTCTTCTAGCTTTTGGGTGGTTAACTGGAGATAAAAGTTTCCTGGGCTTTCCTAGCTGTCTGTCTTTGAACTGTGATCCTTAAATCTCAGCCTCATGAGTAACTAGGATTACAGACTGGTGCCTGGCTTTTATTGACTTTTAAAGCTAAATCTGTCTTAATTTTTAGCAGTTGTTCTAGGGTTTGAAATATAATATTATACTGCTTCATATATTATGTAAAAACCTTACAACAGATCATACTCCATGTCCTATCATAGTGCTTAGGATATCTTTATTACATGGTTTGTTGCTATATATGTCATAAGTTTTATAATATATTGTGGTTCTTTATTCTAAGCTGTCTGTTAAATGTTTTTTATATTTCCCCACATAAATATACTAGTATTCATTTTTCTTTTATGTAAATTTGATTTTCATGTGGATTTATTTACCTTAGCCTAAGGAATTTTAAAATATTTTTAGCGAATGTCCTAATGATGAATTTTCCAATTTTTATTTGCATAAAAATATTTTTTGTCTTCATATTTCTAGACTATTTTCCAGAGATATACACTTCTAGATAGAGGTAATTGTCTTTGGTGATTGTGAAACTTGATTCTGCTGTGCCTTTGGTTTTGTTTGTTCATTCTTCTTGCATTTGTTGAAATTAGGTAATATGGATTTTGTATTTTCATCTAATTCTGGAAGATTTCAGTTCATTTTTCCCTTAAATATATTTATTTTCCATTTTTTCTCTAGGTTTCTCATTACATGTTAAAGTAATTAAGGTCATCTCATAAATTAGTAAAGTTCTGTTAATATTTTATGCCCTTCCTCTTTTCCTTCAGCGTGGATAGTTTTGATTGCTTCTCTGAAAACAGTTCACAAATATAATAATGCTGCTTGGCTATCCCATTATTTACAACAGGAAGGCATTCCTGTCGTTTGCTGTACACCATAGATGGAATCACATACTTAGGAAGTCATAATTGTTTCCTAAAATGTATTTGCCATAAGTTATTCTGAGATAAAGTTAATGAGATATAAGAAGAACTATGAGGGCAACATTTGTAATCTAAATTATTCATATCGACCTTTTATATTGCAATAGTTTGTGATGCAGAGTTGATACTTTTTCATGTATGTTTATTTGCTTTATAAATTTTTCTTAAAAAATAGTCTGTTATTTTAAGGATAGTGCATATAGGTAGCTGCTCATGGGTTGCTCACATCTATAGTCCTAGTTACTTAGGAGGCTCAGATTTTAGGATTGTGGTTTGAAGCCAACTCAGACAGAACAATCTACAGGACTCTAATTTCAATTAACCAGCAAAAAACTGGACTGGGGTTATGGTTCAAGTGAAAATACCAAGCTGGAACTCAAGGCTCTACCCTATGTGTCTTCCTACCTGTCTACCTACCTTAGCAAACTCTCTCTCTTTCTCTCTATCGCTCTGTGCCTCTCTGTCTCTGTCTCTCTGTCTCTGTCTCTCTCTGTCTCTCCCTCTCTCCCTCTATCTCTCTTACACACACACACACTCACACACAGATTCACATTCACAACATATAGCAAATCCAAAATGCATTCAAGATAGTAGGCCAAATTTGCTAACGTTTTGGAATGCTGCATTTAGCTACTCAAGTGCAATCATGTTTTAGTCATGAAAATATTTAGCAGAGCTTTGTGTGACTTCTAACTATTTATATATATTGATGTCATATAACATAGTGCAGCATGTAGACAAACTTCAAAAAATAATATGATATGATTGTAAACAAGGGCTGTTTGGGAGCAGGGATTGGTGGAAAGCTGAAAGGGAGGGTATTGTAGGCAAATAATGATCAGAGGATTGTGTGAAAATGAAAACTACTATTATGAATGGAGAAGAAGTTACAAAGAACCAAATTGACTGAAGTACATTATATACCTGTATAGAAACATCTGGACAAAACCTCACTGGCCTGTGCCTTGAACTCTGGGCCTAGGCACTAACTAAGCTCCTTTTTCTCAAGGCCAGTACTCTAGCACTTGAGCCACAGCACCACTTCCAGCTTTTTCTATGATTTATTGGAGATAAGAGTTTCATGAGAACTTTCCTGCCCTGGCTGGTTTTGAACCACAATCCTCAGATCTCAGCCTCCTGAGTAGCTAGGATTATAGGTGTGAGCCACCAGCACCTGGCAAAACCCCTTTCTTTGTACAATTAATTTACACTAGTAAAACAAAACAATGAAAATTCTTATTATAGAAATATAGCTTCTTTTCCCAATAAGCTGTATTTGTATTAGATTGTATACTAGCATTTTGGCAACATCACCTCATTTGACTCCCTTAGAACATATGCAAGGCATTATTTCTATTACTATTTTTTCCTTTCCCTCTCCCTCTCCCTCTCCTCTGCTCTGCTCTCCTCTCCCCTGCTCTCCTCTCCTCTCCTCGTCTCTTCTCCCTTTTTTCCTTTCCCCTTTCCCTTCCTTCTTGAACTCAGGATCTGAGTTCTGTCCCTGCTTCTTTATGTTCAAGGGTAATGCTCTACCACTGAGCCACAGTGCCACTTCTGGCTTTTTCTGAGTAGTTTATTGGAGATAATAGTCTCATGGACTTTCCTTCCTGGGCTGGCTTTGGACCGTGATTCTCATACCTCAGGCTCCTGAGTAGCAAGGATTATAGGCGTGAGCCACTAATGCCTGGCTATTCTTCTTTTTATTAACAGTAGTAGTCTTGATATTTTTGGCTCAAAATAGAAACTAGAAAAATTGAGTAACTTTTCCAAGGTTCCATACTAGTGTGTGGTTCTTTTTTTTTTTTTTTTTTGCCGGTTGTGGGGCTTGAACTCTGGGTCTGGGCACTGTCCCTCAGTTCTTCAGCTCAAGGCGAGCGCTCTACCACTTGAGCTACAGCACCACTTCCGGTTTTCTGGTGGTTTATTGGAGATAGAGTCTCACGGTCTCTCCTGCCCGGGCTGGCTTTGAACCGAGATTCTCAGATCTCAGCCTCCTGAATAGCTAGGATTACAGGCGTGAGCCACCAGCGCCCGGCAAAGTGTGTGGTTCTTTTGGAAGGAAGTTTATCTGATAAAATGGGTCTCTGATGCTGTTCACTTAGTAGCTATTGGAACTAAGGGGAACTCATTTATAAACTGGGTGCTCAGTTGCTCTTATGACTTTTTTCTGTGCGAAGTTTAAATCTTCTGTGGTAACAAAATACAAAGGCAAAATCCCCAGCAAAGCCTTCTACTTCTTCAGAAGTAAAAGTCCACGGGGCTTACGTATTAATCTTTCCTCTGTTCTTTCTTATAAGGATGGATTAGTTTGTTCTGAGTAAAAGTTGTTTTCATTAGCTTGAGGAGTTTCAGACCTCTTTCATGTTTTGGGTTTAGTGGATATTGAATCCTGCAAAGCACTTTGTCATGTAGAAGCTGGGGTTCATAATTAAAATTGGGAGAGCTGTACTGATCAATATTTGGTGCATAGACCTACAGTTGAACTCTGCAGGAGGTACTTTTGTTGTCTTCCAGCAGCAGAATGGTGATACACACACACACACACACACACACACACACACACACACACCATGGCTCACAGTTTCTAATGGCTACTATCATTCTATCATTTAATGCTACTTTTATACACGGCCATTGGATCCTTTCATTTGGGAAATAATATTGAGAAGGATTTTGTGACATTTATGAAAAAATCAATAAGGGATTTTATTATGTTCTTCAGCTTTCAAAACTTCTCAGAAAATAAACATAAGTGGTTTTTCTAGATTCCTCCCAACAGTAGTTAATGAATTCAAAGCACTGGATCATTAAATAGTTACCCTTCCCAAGGTAATGTCTATGATTTTACAGAATGCCCGAGATTTTGATTTTGATTTGTGCATTGTTCTCATTTTCAGATAAATCAAGAGTTGCTTTGCCTAGGATGACTGGAATAATAAGTGTAAAATTATAAATAGTTTTCCTTTAGTCTTCAAGAGCTGTTGTTCTAGGCCTGTGAACTGATAACAATATAAGAACAGCTTTCCAGCTTTACTCTCCACCTTAATGGTTTCATTATTTTAATAGTCAGTTCTTTTTTTCAATGTCCTATAGCATATCACTTTTTGTGCTAGTGGCATTGTGTCACATTAAACTAGGAAACGGATTCCCTTCCTTCTCTATTTTCCCTATGATTTCCTCTTCCGTGTCATCATTCTTGGATTACATCATTGATTCTGATGACGTGATCTATTTGTCATGACTTTTGTCAGTGAGAGGGGCTCAAGTTTTCAGAGATTTTCTGTAGCATCAGTCAGTATCATAATTTTCCTGTATTTATTGGGTTTAAAGAAAAAGCATGGTTCTAAAAGTTGGAATTTAAATTGGCTTATTTTTTCATTAGTTTCCTTTATTATTTGGTACAGAGATATTCAACTAGAGTATGCAGACCTATATTATTATTATTATTGTTGTTGTTGTTGTTGTTATTGGTACTGGGAACTGAATTCAGGGCCAGGTGCTTAGTTCTCTTCCCTTGGGGCCACACCCTCAGCTCTTTTGCATTAGGTGTGGGGTCTCCCTCTTTGCCCAGGGCTGGCCTCAGAATATCATTCTGCTACCTATACTTCCTAACTGGGATTACAGGATGAGCCACCTGTCTAGCCATGAAATGGTTCAGGGTGTCCTTTGGGGAAAAGTTTCATTAAGTACAAGATAATTGCTTTTCTTCTTTTGGTAACTAATCAGTAACAAACAATATTGGGAATGCACTGAAACTGGTTTGCTGGTACAATTATTTGGACAAAGGAGTAGCCCAGTATGTGTTTGTGTATGTGTGTGTGTGTGTGTGTTTATGTGTGTATAGTAAATGAAAGAAATCCAAAAACAAAAATCATTTTTTAAAAGAAATTTTGTATAAGTTGTCTGAGATGTTCGCGTGTGCTTCCAGGCAGATGCAAAGGTTCCCATTCAGGCAAGGAGGTTAGCTATTCAAAGGAAACAGAGAAGAGAGAGAGGAAATCAGGAAAGCCTGATTTGTCTGGAAGAAGGATTTCTAAGGAATCAAAGCACTAGAGGGCCTGAACTGAGGGATGCCACTGAACACAGTAACTCAGGTTCAGATTTGAGATTTTTCATCCAAGTTACCCGTCTGACACTGAAAGCACTTGAGGTGCCTAGACAGCCACCCTAGGCCAGCCCCGTGCTACCTGCCACACTGCCTGCACATCTCATCCCTCAGCATGGCTGGCAGGGATATGTGCATGCCCATCTTCATCCTTTCTTTTTTTTTTTAATTTTATTTTATTTTATTTGTGAACATACTATACAGAGGGGTTACAATTACATGGGCAGGATAATGCATACATTTCTTACCAAGCATTGCAGCCTCCTCCTTTGTTTACCCTTCACATCCCTTCCCAGCCTCCCCCCTCCCAATTCCAATCCCAATCCCAATCCTTCCCTTCCCCTCCCACCCCCGCACCGACGTTGTAAAGCTCGTTTTGGACATGACAACTTGTACTTCTCATTGTTGCAACAGGTCCACCTGTATCCTTAAACAACTGGTTTTTCCCCATCTCCTCCACAAGTTATACTGACATCAAAGATAGTGAAAGCAGGGGTTATACTGTGGGGGAGGGACATACAAAGCAACAAACAGATAGTCTTATAAATGCGTTAGAAACACATGCATGAAAGAAAAAAACATTAAAATACATATCTAAGGGTTCATTTTCCTAACATCACATTATCTGACCTTTTCCGCTTGACTCATACATATACTAGATATTGCAAATAAGGGAAACCATGGGACCTATGTTTCTTTGGGCCTGGCTTACTTCACTTAATATAATTTTTTCCAAGTTTTTCCATTTCCTAACAAATGGGGTAATGTCATTCTTTCTGATGGAGGCATAGAATTCCATTGTGTATATATACCACATTTTCTTGATCCATTCATCTACTGAGGGGCATCTGGGTTGGTTCCAGATCTTAGCTATGGTAAATAATGCTGCAATAAGCATAGTTGTGCTGGTAGCTTTAGTGTGCTCTTGTTTGTAAACATTTGGGTAAATGCCCAAAAGTGGGATTGCTGGGTCATAGGGGAGTTCTATGTGAAGTCTTTTGAGGAACCTCCATACTGCTTTCCAAAGTGGTTGAACAAGTTTACATTTCCACCAACAATGAAGTAAGGTTCCTTTCTGTCCACATCCCCTCCGGCATCTGTTGTTGTTAGAGTTCTTGATTTTTGCCGTTCTAACTGGAGTGAGGTGGTATCTCAATGTTGTTTTGATTTGCATTTCTTTTATGGCTAGGGATGTTGAGCATTTCTTCATGTGTCTATTGGCCATCCTTCTTTCTTCTTCAGAGAAGTTTCTCTTTAAGTCTTTAGCCCACTTATTTATTGGGCAGTTGTTTTTTTGAGGATTTGTTGTTGGGGGGGTTAATTTTTTGAGTTCCAAGTATATTTTAGATATGAGACCCTTGTCCGTTGTATGGCTAGTGAAGATCTTCTCCCAATCCATGGGCTTTCTATTGATCTTGCTAGTTATGTCTTTTGCCCTGCAGAAGCTCTGCAACTTTATGCAATCCCATTTGTCCAACCTTTCTTTGATTTGTTGTGTTTCCGGGTCTCTATTCAGAAAATTTCGCCTGAGCCAAGGAAACCTAGGGTTTCTCCTATTCCATCCTGTAATGTTTTCAGAGTGTCTGCTTTGACTTCAGGTCTTTGATCCATTTGGAGTTGATTCTGGTGCAGGGTGATATATAAGGATCTAGCTTTAGTTTTTTACAAGTAGTTAACCAATTTTGCCAGCACCATTTACTGAAGAGGCTGTCTTTGTTCTATTCTATTGTTTTAGCTCCCTTATCGAAGATTAGATGGCTATAGGTCTGTAGGTTCATTTCTGGGTTTTCAATTCTATTCCATTGGTCCTGAGGTCTGTTCTTATGCCAATACCAAGCTGTTTTGATTACTACATCTTCATCCTTTCTTATGCCCTTACCTCTCCTTTCTCACTCATCATCACAACCCAAGGTACATTTGTTTTCCTGCCTCATAGTCAATCCATTCTACTTATTCAGGTCCTCACTGGGAAGGCTTGAGTGAATGTCACTTGAAGTCTGAAGATAGAGACCAAGTGATTGTACAGAAAGTACCTGCCTGCCTGCCTGCCTGCTTCCTCCCTCCCTCCCTCCCTCCCTCCCTCCCTCCTTCCCTCCCTCACTTCCTTCCTTCCTTCCTACCTTCCTTCCTTGCACAATACTTGTGTGGAGCTCTAGGAATGTTACACTGAAACTGACATGTATGACTGATTATATCTCTGGAGATCTGGATTAGATCTCTGGATTCTCAGTGTAACAGTAGAGGTAGAGGTAAGGGTTGGGAGTAAAGGAAATTAAAGAAGGATTATGGGGGTGGCGTAAGGAGGTTCCTGGTTTAGATGGTGTCATTTAAGACACCCAGATGAAGTGAGAGAGGGAGCTCTGTTAGCGCCTCGCTGTCAAGAACAGACAACTCAGCAGGGCAGTGCTGATTTGGCAGGTGCAGCTAAGGGGCTCATGCATAGAGAGGTAATGGGGGTGGGAGATGAAGACAGGAGGAGGATTGTACAGGCTTCTCTTTGCTTTCATTCTACTTGTGACAGGAGCCCCTGGAAACTTTTGGCAGGTCAGTGGTATGATCTGATTTGATTTTAAAGTAATATACTGGCCGCTGTGTTACGGGTATGGTACTAGAAGCTAGGATGAAAATAAAGAACCAATTAGGATGGTAGTGCAGAAGTCCAGGAGAAAGATGGGTTAGGTGAGGATGGTAGCAATAGTTACAATTCCAAGTGGTCTCAATTGGGATTTGGTTGGTAAAGAGTAGAAATCAAAAAATAGCATAAAGCTCGGCACCAGTGGCTAAGGTCTGTAATCCTAGCTACCTGGGAGTCTGAGATCTGAGAATCTTGGGTTCAAAACCTGCTTGGACTGAAAAGTCCCTGTGAGACTATTAACTCCAATTAAACACCAGAAAACCAGAAGTGGAGCCATGGCTCAAACTGGTAGAGGGCTAGCCTTGAGCCAAAGAGCTCAGAGACAGAACCCAAGCCCTGAGTTCAAGTCCCATGACCAACCATCTCTCTTATATCCCCCCCCCAAAAAAGCATAGTGTGCAGAAAGCCAACAGTTCACGTCTTGTGCCTAAAATTTTGGATGTGTAATATCAGATGATGGAGGCAGAGATTTGATCTCTGTTATTACGAAGTCACAGTAGATGAGGAAGTTGGGGAGGGGCATGGACTGATTTCTGTTTGTTAATCTGCCGCGTTTCACTTCGGTTGGCATGGCAGAGGCTGTTTCTACTTATCAAATACTGTGTGCTTTTCCATGTTGGCCACCTCATTGTTGAGATGGAGTCCCAGGGCCTGGGCTGTGCCAATAAAGATGGGAGAAAGTGGTCCACAGGATCCGGTATAGTCCCTTCTTCTCTGGTGATGACCCTCAGAATTACATATCAGGATTCAAAGTTGCAGGTGAGGGACAAGCTGGGTCCCTGAGTTCTCATTTGGAGCCTTCTTTGATCTCCATTCACCCTGTTGACATGAAATCTGGCTTTTGCTAAGCCATTGACTTTTTTTTCTTTCTTTCCTTTTCTTTTGGGGGTGGGGGTTGGTCATGGGGCTTTAACTCTGGACATGGGCACTGTCCTTCAGCTCTTCAGCTCAAGGCTAGTAGTCTACCCCTTGAGCCACAGTGCCACTTCTGGATTTTTCTGCTTATGTGGTGCTGAGGAATCAAACCTAGGGCCTCATGCCTGCAAGGCAAGTATTCTACCACTGAGCCACCTTCCCAGCCCAAGACATTGCCTTTTCAAGACTTTTTGTTACCCTAGAAAACCTTCTATTACTCAGTTCTTCCAGCGGGGGTTTGATCACTTGCCAGGACCTCTGGCTGGAGGTGGTTGTGCTATTAGACTATTAGAGATCTGGGTGCCTAAATCAGGGCAGTGGCCATCTAGGCTGAGAGAAGAGATTTTTGGAATGAATGCTCAATCCCTGTTGGTTTGAAGGCTGAAGTGGGAACAGGAATGGAGCGTACCTGAAAATCAAGGACTCTGATGCTTAGGTGGCATTCTTCTCCACAGTGGTAATGGCAGCTGTCAGCCTCAGCCACCCAATCTCTTCATGTAAATGTTCAATTTTAACCTCCTGTCAGGTTATGGACTACCTGACAAGAGCCCTGAAGATCTTTTTCATCACATGTTTATTATAGCTGACATTTCTGCCACAATGATGTGCCCAGTAGAATGAACTTGATATGGCTTTATTCCTACATGTCAACTCTTGGCAGTAATAATTTATTGAAAAGGTGTTTGGTACCAAGTGTTATTAGAAAGGAATATAATGCGGTTGATAGTGAGAGAAGAGATTACTTCATCTATCATATAGTATTTTATAGGTTATACAGTCTTTCAGGAGAAACAGTCTTGCAAATTAGTTTTATTAAATCATGGTGCATATAGTCTTTGAAACCTATCAAATTAATACCATTTCTGTTAATTGGTTTCTATTGGATTTATTCATTATGAACAAGTCACTAAGCTTTGCTTTTTTGAGAGAGGAGGATGAGGTATTGGGGTTTGAACTCAGGGTCTTGAGTTCTAGGTACATTCTCTGCACTGAGCCACTCCTCCAGCTTCTGTCACTTCAGGTTGTATTTTCCCTGGAGTCTCAGGTGTCTGCTTGTGGCCAGCCTACTGCATAGCTAGAATTATAGGCTTGTACTGTAACCCAATGTAGGGATTGAGATAGTGCCTCACTAATTTTTCTGCCCAGCTTACCTCAAACCAGGATCCTTCTGATTTCTACTTCCCAAGTAGGCTGAAATTATAAGCCCATATCACCATGCTTAGCCTACTAAGCTTTACCTATCAGTGTTAAATGGATAGATTGAGAATAAGAAGTTTAGAAAGGCAGAATATTCAGTTTCTCAAAATCTTAGGTTCTAGGAACAATATATCCCACTTTTTAGTTTTTCAGATGATGTACTTTTTTTTTTTAATTATGAAAATACCATACAGAGGAGTTACAATTACTTGGGCAAGATAATGAGTACATTTCTTATTAAGCATTGTAGCCTCCTCCTTTGTTTCCCCTTCCCATCCCTTCCCATCCCCCCTCCCACCTGCTCATATCCTTCCCCCCTCTCCAGCCCCCCTGCTCCCCCCCTGTCAGTTGTAAAGTTCATTTTCGACATAACTTGTACATCTCACTGTTGCAGTGGGTCCACCTGTATCCCTATTTAAACGATTTATTTTTTCCCTTCCCCTCCAGTGAAAGCAGGGGTTATATCATGGGGAGGGACATACAAAGCAATTGTTAAAAACAATCGCATGAGATTGGGATTGGGGGGGGAGGGGGGGCTGGGAAGTGATGTGAAGGGTAAACAAAGGAGGAGGCTGCAATGTACGCATTATCTTGCCCATGCAATTGTAACCCCTCTGTACAGTATGTTCACAAATAAAATAAAATTAAATTAAAAAAACCAAAACAATCGCATGAAAGAAAGAACATTTTAATACTTATCTTGGGGTTCATTTCACCTAATATCAACTTATCTGACCTTTTCTGCTTGTCTCAGACATATACTAGTTATTGCAAATAAGGGAAACCATGGGGCCTATTTTATGCCTTCATATATCCTATAGATTTGGTCCTTTAATTACATGATGATATGAATGTCTTATACATGACTGTTTCTTGGATGTTGTTTTTAAAAGATCCTATGTTCAAACATGGGATGGTATATAATCACTAAAATAAACCAAGCACAGGGTGATATATTAGTAAGTAAGTCCATGGTGTGTACTATTGTATAAGAAATAATTTCTGGTGCTGCCACATACTTCTGGGTCTCTCATCATTGGCATGATGCAGCTGACAAAAAATTAAAACAACAACTTGTAGGAAATAGGGTTTATTTTGTCTCCTAATTGCAGTGGGGTTTCAGACCATGGTTGACTGGCTCTGTTGTTTCTGGGCCATGATCAGTCAGACTGTGGTGGTAAGGGGTGGTCAGGTAAAGTTTCTCATGGCAGCCAGGAAGGATAGACAGACAGACAGACAGACAGACTGACTGACAAACAGAAAGATACCAGGGAGAGGGAAAAGGGCAGCAGGGGTGTTCCCTTCAAAATCGTGCTTCCAATGATTGAATTTCTTCAACCAAGCCCCACCATCCAGTAGCCCATTGAGGAAATTAATGCCCTCCTGATCCAGCCGCTGCTCAATGGCCATCAGCTTGAAAAGAAACCTTCAACGCTTGAGACTTTAGGGGTCCTCTTCAGATTCCACCGTGTTGTTTAACAACCATTAAGCTCATGTTGGTTAAAGCTATTGCACCAGGCAATGCACAGAATTATTTTCTTTTTTAAAAAAATATACTGTTATTATAAAGGTGATGTACAGATGGTCAGGTAAAGAGTACATTTGTTTTTGGACAATGCCACCCTTCACTTGCTCTCTCCCAGTCCCCCCTCCTCCACAGTTGTATAGTTGATTTTCAGCATAGCATCTTGTGAATACTACTGGTGCATTTCTTCACACTTTGTCCCTCCATTTCTGTGCCCCCTTCCTCTCTCAAAGACAGATAAATGAACAAATAAGACAAAAATAAGAGAGCACAAAAACAGCAACAAAAAAAATCTCATTTTCCATTTCCTGGAGATCATTTTGATACATATTATTGCATAGGATCAAATGCACAAAAGCATTAAACCTTTGTGCTCCTCCCCTAAGAGTATCATCCTTTCCTCTCACTGTGTGTGAATGCCTACAATCCCGTACAATTTATCATGTCCTAGTGTATTTTAGATTTAGCTTCTGCATATGAGAGAGAACATATGCCATTTGTGTCTCTAAGCTTGGCTTACCTACTTAACATTATTTGTTCTGCAATTTGTCCTGCAAATGACATGATATTGTTCTTTCTAATGGTTGTGCAAAATTCCATTGTGTATCGGTACCACATTTTTTACATCCACTCTTACAGGGCATCTGGGCTGTTTGCATACTGTGACTATTGTGAATAGTGCAGCAATGAACACGAATGTGCAAGTGTTTTTATGGTATCCTGGCTTGCAGTGTTCTGGGTAGATGCCCAAGAGTGGCACAATTATTTTCTTGCCTATAATAAATTTGCACTCCTTCTAGGGAAACTAAAAGTATACACTGACATGACTTTCAGAAAGGATCACAAAGGTAAAGATCAATACAAAAGAAGGCAGTCCAGACTCAGTATGCCAAGTGCCAAGGTACCACAGATGATGCACAGGCCCTCCAAGTCTGCAAAGATAGCATTCTGTTAGAGTGCTCTGTCTTAACTTCAGGCCTCAGCTGTGGGCTCTTCCTCATGCCTTTGGTTCCATTATTTCTCTCTTTAGCCTCTAGTCATGGTCCCCACCATTTCTTTCTTTCCAGAGATCTGACTGGTCTGATAGTTTGTCTACCTTTAGTTTTTCCCTGTCCATTTAGCTTATCTAAAACCACAAAATGAGTTTTTTTTAATTGAATTCTTACCTTTTAATTAAACATTGGCTTAAATCCCACTAGAGAATGCTGCTGCTTTAAGAGCCACAAAGCACAGTATCAGGAGAATAATACAGAGTCTGTGACTAAAAACCCAGCAACATGGTAGAGTCAGCCACAGTCATTGCTGGTTTCCATAGAATGTTCTTTACCTGTTCTCCATCACTGCCCGGGTTGTTTTCGGGTCAAACTCAAGTTGAGACTTAGTACCTAGTACTCCTTCCTACTTTTGCTTTCCCTACGGGTAAGTGGAACCTTTCATGGCTAGATCCTT
Organism: Dipodomys ordii; assembly: GCF_000151885.1. NCBI lineage: Eukaryota > Metazoa > Chordata > Mammalia > Rodentia > Heteromyidae > Dipodomys > Dipodomys ordii. Next base: position 32,505,577 of record NW_012267218.1, read on the forward strand.
TTCTGCATCATCTGGTTGATGCAACAAAAGCCCATTTTTAGCTTTGCTGATATGAGCTGCTCAGGTGTTGGACCATATTAATATCTCAGGATTATGGGATTGCCCTTTATAGACCTCACTGTTTGCACTGGCTTACTACTGTGATTGTAAAGTAGTTTTCCATGGAGATCAGGGTAATGTTTGTAGGCTTCCAATGATCAAAAAGGTTCCAAAAGCAAACAAGAACGAAAAATGTTGTCTTTACTGTGAGGCTTCTTAGTGCTTTGATATGCTAATATGCATTGTGATATGCTAATGTGAATTGGGACTGAGAATTAATATGCAACATTAATGAAATTTATTTGATTCAGAAACTATTTTTTTCTAGAGGAACATCTGTTACCATCACAGTGAATTACAGTTCCAATAGACCACATTTCACAGATGTTGGCTGCTCTATCAAATAAAATTCCTTGCACCTTAACCAACTAATTTTGTCTTTTTAAAACATACTTTTCTCTTCTCATATATGCATTCTTTCAGATTTCACTGTCTGTTTTAAATTCTCAGTCAGCTTAATTAATCTGTATACCATTTCAGCAAACAAAAGAGAACCTAGTGGCTTAAAATTCTAGAGGCATGTTTTTATACATTATGCTCATTCAGATGAAAATTAAGAAAAAAAATCTGGGGAACAGTAACATTGAAGGCTGGGCAAATTGACATACTTCCTTGTAGGCATCACAGGAGACAGCCTGAGAGGTACATTCATCCAAGTCAAGTGGTTGTGTCTGTACTTGAGACATGAGCTGGTATTGGGTGTGTGAACAGGAAATCCATTTAAGTCCAGATGTTAGCTGAAAGCGTGACTAGGCTTCCTCAGAGAGTGAGTATGTCCGATGTGAGCGATAAGCAGAAGCCCACAGGCTCTGTCTCTTTTAATGGGAGAGACAACATAAAAAAGAATTGAAATAATGGTAGCCTCAATTATTAGGTCTTGTTTACCCTCAACAGCCTCTTCTGTTATTTTAGTATAACTGTTAAGAAGGCCTTCTTGCCAGGCACTGGTAGCTTAAAGCGTCTAAAAGTAACATCCATAAAAATTTGGACCATGTGCATACAGTTTAATAAGTATTTTCATTCAAGCTAATCATACTCCCCCAAATGATGTTCATTTTTTTCATGTTCATTGTCAGTTTTTGTTGATAACCTATTTTGTTAAAGATGGTTATATCTATTCTTGGGCCTCATGAAGGAAATAGATTCTATTGATTCTGCTTTACAGAGTTTAGAGAATATATTTATAATGCTTGCTATGCATAGACTTAAATAGAAAGCAAGATAATCTATGTTCCTTGTCAGGCAGGTGGAGAAGAGAAATATACTTGTGTTATTGTTCTGTTATAATTATGGAGGAATGAAAATGCCTTCCAACTTTTTTATAGCTAGGTTATATTAACTTTTATCTATTATTCACTGGAAAAAAACCCTCTGACTTGGTTGGAAAAGACATTAGTACGTTTTTTATTGTAAAAATAATGTACCAAGGGGTTACAGTTACATGAGCTAGGTAATGAGTACATTTCCTATCAAGCATTGTTGCCTCCTCCTTTGTTTTGCCCCTGCCATCCCTTCCCTCCTACCTCTACAATTACCCCCCTGCCTTCTACCACCACCCTGCTGAAGTTGTGAAGTTAGGATCTAGTTTTTTTCTTTCCAGGAGTTCAGCCTCTATGGTTTCTTTTATTGGGGGAGTGAGGGAGGAGGAATACTAAGTATGGTAGGTATAAATTTTTCCCTGTTGTGTAGATCCTTCCAGTTTTCTCAGACTGCCTTTATTTTACAGACTATGAGAATATACTAAACATTTTTAAGGAGGCAAATAAGTGAGAATAACTAGTTTAGAAAAAAATTTGCCTGTTGGCTATGTACAAACTTACAATATTAATACAGTATTAATAGAAAAGAAGCAATGAGCATAAGAGCTATTCAAAACAGAAGAATGACTAACTCTTCTTCTTCTTCTTCCTCCTTCTCCTCCTCCTTCTTCTTCCTCCTCCTCCTTCTGTTTGTGGGGCTTGAACTCTGGGCCTGGGCACTGTCCCTCAGCTGTTCAGCTCAAGGCTAGCGCTCTACCACTTGAACCATAGCACCATTTCTGGCCTTTTCTGCTTATGTGGTACTAAGGAATCAAACCCAGGGCTTCATGTATGCAAGGCAAGCACTCTACCACTGAGCCACCTTCCCAGCCCCAAATAACTCTTTTTAGTTTATTTATTATGGAGGGTCACATGGCAAGGGGAGCCAAAATAGACAGAAGAGGTGTTGTGGTTGCCTTGAAGAAAGTGTTGGCCTAATAAAATTAGAAAGGAGACAGGAGAAGGGTATTAGTTTGATAGAGCTCTGAACCCAGACCAATTCTTCTTTCTATCATTGTTTTCAAGATAGGGCTTAGTGTGTTGATAAGACATGTTTACATACTCTTGAGTTCAGTGGCTTGTTCGTGCGTTTGAGAAAATGGAGACAGGAGCCTGCTGCAGGTAGAAACTGCCTTCGAGCTAAGTGCTGGCAGAACTAAACTAGAATGCAGTGGAAAGACAAGGAATACAGGAATGATTTAGTAATACAAAAGCGGAGGAGTGTTGGGGACACTATAAATGTGTGATTTGCATTATTCATGTTCCCTGTGAAATTTGCTCTCCAAGATTCACGTATCAGAAATTACATTCTATTATAAGTATATACTCAGTACTTTTTTAATTTAATTTTATACTCAGTGTGTTTTGAAGGTTTCTTTCTTTCATAATAAAGAATGCCTGGTTAGTGTTTCTGTCCTTGTCAGCATAAGGAAAGAAAGCAAAACCCTTGCCCCTATTTTTAATAGAGATATTAGGATTTTTTTTTCTGTTGCATTACAGGGATGAGTTTGGTAATGTGATCACCATCTTAGCCTGAATGTCTTCTTGTCTGCATTATATCCCAACTTAAAGACGGCTCAGAACACCTCTTGTGTATTGTGGAAGGCATGTGTAATGTTGCCTTTTGGTCTACATTATAGCATGTTCTGTCAGCTGTGTAATTTGTGAAACAGATTAAACTTTCAGTTATCTCTTAAATTTATAAAACAGCACATTTTAGAAGTAAAAAAAAAAAGCAAAAAAATACCCTCAGTTGTCCAAAACCAAATGTCAGTCATGCTGCTTTTTCCAAGTGGGGTTCTGCTGCTTGAGAATGTGGAGTTGTGTGCTGTGCCGACCCTTGTCCAGCTCTGCCTCACTTGACACAAACAGATTTTTATTTTCCTTCAGCCATCTGTATTCAACTGAAGCTGTAGTCTTTCTTGGAACCTATGATGTTATTCTGAAAACATAGTGTCAAAATCAAAGTGTCTCTTTTCCTTTGTGACAAGGAAAAGATGGCTGTGCACCTTTTGCAAAGCTCCCGTACTTTTCTCCTTCCTCTGTTTCTTTCCAAGCTGGATTCTGAGTTCCAGAGGTACAGGGAGTTTTCCAATATTAGCATAGAAACAGATGTGCTTGCTGAAAATTTGATTTGGTACCTAAACAATCCTCCTCATCCCAGCATTGTTTTTACTTACCTGGAGTTTTTGTTAGCTAAAAGAGGGTATGAATTCCTAGGCAGTGGAGTATTGCTGAGAAGGGAGCTTACAATGGTGAGAGGTTCCATATCTTAGCTATGGTAAATAATGCTGGCATGAACATGGCTGTGCTTGTAGATTTAACCCACCCAGATGCCCCTCAGTAGATGAATGGATCAAGGTGTGATATATATGCACAATGGAGTTCTATGCATCCATCAGAATGATATTGCCCTATTCATAAGGAAATGGAATGACCTGGAAAAAATTATATTAAGAGAAGCAAGCCAGGCCTGAAGAAAAGTAGGTCACATGGTTTCCCTCATTTTTGATAACTAGAATATGTCTATGATACTCTTAACAGGAGATCACAATAGCCCAATCACTAAGTGCATATGGCCATATATAATGAAGCGCACCAAAATGAACTCCAAGTATTGGAAACATGAGGTTCTTATTATGTCCTGTATGAAGTTACTTCTATTTTTTTCTGTTTCAGTTTTCTGTACCTTTTGTCTTGTATATGTTTATCTGATCTGTGGGAGGAAAGGGAACCACAGAAACAGCAGGACAAAGGATGAACTAATGCAACAATGATACTCAGTAGACACTGTGTTGGAAAGGAACTGTACAACTTGGGAGGGCAGGGGATTAGGGAGGGGTAAATGGGAGAAAATGAAAATGATGTAGTAGTGTTTAAAAAGAAATGTACTCGTTGCCTTACTTATGTAACTGTAACCTCCCTGCTCATCACCTTTACAATCAAGATAAAATAAATAAAAATAAAGATGGTGAGAGGGACACAGAAGAGGAGAAGCAGTGGCCACTAAGAAGGTTCTAAAGGCTTCTGAAATTAGCATATGATTTTCGCTTCTAGTTGTCTCTGGTTGCTGACACTTGAGAGGTGGGAATTATTGTGTAACCCTGTAAGAAATGGATCTGATGAAACCATTATTCACCAAGTGTCTATTGTTCTTTAGAGGGATTTAGTTCTTAGAATTTTTTTGAATTAACCATCTTCTCATATCTTTCCAATCATTACTCTCTGACTCTCCCACTTTTGATCAATGTGGATTCAGGATTATCTTCCCAAAATTAAATCAGATTTAGAAAATTCAGGCAAACTCAGTTATTAAGGTGATCATAAGATCAGCCCTGAACTGCTGACATCTTCCTATAATCTATTAAAATTTTACACTTTCTAATAGCATTTTCTTTGTCCTAATTTATCTCATGAATTGGCAGCTAGTTTAAACAGCTTTTAAAATCAAATCATTGGATTATGTCATTGTATTCCCCTTTCAGAATTCCAACATTTCCTGAGAGGAATAATATATTAAGTAGTTTTCTATAACTAACATCTAACAAAGTAATTAATGATGTTTTTTTGACCAGGATAATCAGCATAAGGTAGATATGAAGTGGAAAAGGAGAGTGTAGATTAAGTGAAGAATAGAGAAAGAAAATGCCTGGGTCACAAATGGATGGGTAGAGTGTCCCTAAACATATGGGTCATTGCTAAAACACTATCCAGGAAAACCAGGAGCCCTTATGAAAGAGGTGGGAGGGAGGGACTTCTATACTGGTAGGTTTCTGAAGATCAGTGTCTTCATTTTGCTCTAAGGCCAGTAGAAGCCATTTCAAATACTTCAGTGAGCTGTGTGACAGATAATCACAGAATGATACTACATTTTCCTACCACATCTTAAATACCATCAACAAAGGTAGACTATAAATAGAAAGGAAAATGATATTTGGACCACTTATGTTGCCCTGTAGGTTACCAAGAATGCATTTCTTTGTTAATATTCACTATTCACGCTAAAGCCAATGGACATTTGCCAAGAATTATAAGTGGAAGACAATTAGGAAAAGTAAATGTTAGCTATAATTATGAATAGGCACAATATATCTAAGAAAAGGTGATGGTTAATAAAGGATAAATGGATGCAGATCGAGCTGATGAGCAAACAAAGTGCACTAACTTCAGAATACAGCCGTGCAGAGAAGCAAAAGTTGCTGATAAAAATCTGCTGTCATGAGCAACTCATGGGTGGCGGTTGTTACAATTAATTACCTGAAGATAGATTTCTGTTTGTTCTACAAATCATTTAATCCTGAGAAATAAACCACAGTTCATTTATACACTTAGAATGGCTGAAAGTGTATTTGTTGAATTTTGTAAACTCTGAAAGAGAAAAGATTAACTTTCTTTCAAAGAATGGGATCTGCGATAATTAGAGACTAATACTTTTCTATAAGAAATAATGGATACTACTTGAGGGTAGGATTATGTCTGTGTCTTTTTAAATCATCATATCCCTAGTGGCTGTTATTGGGCTGGTACATACTTAATATTGAATTTGTAGCGTTTTTGTTGTTCTTGTTGACACAGTCTTGCCATTAGCCCATGCTGACCTCAAATCACAATCATTCCACATATCCTCCTGAATATTAGGATTATAGGCATGTGCCACCAGGACTGGCTTGAATTGAACAGTTCTTGAATGAATACTATAGTTAGTTATTGTAGCATTGTTCAGTCTTTTAACCTTTTAACCTGTCTGTTTTTGAGAATCTCAAACATTCATTCATGATTTTAATATTTATTTGTAATACAAAATAGGTATTTTCAATTTTAAAATACAAAACAATATTAAATATTTACAAAGGTTCTTTTCCAGAATATACTTTGGGACTGTAATGTGTGTTATAAGGTCCCTTTCTAACCTCCTCTCCCAGCTTTATTTACTCAGCTGAGAACTGTTCTGCTTTATTATGGCCATTGTTGATGTATACCAAGTCATTATTGTTGTATAACTAATCAGACTTATGGCTTATAGAAAACAACTAACTCACCCTCCCAAATATTTAGTTATGCAGGGGAAGGAGGGCATAATTACTTCTAGTTTATGTAGGATCAACTGGAATGACTTGAATCGGCCTGGAAACCTCACTCCATAATTGCTCAGCTAGATAGCTGTCAAGCTGTGAGTTACCTATAGAATCACAAGTGGATGGAATATGTCGTTTTTTAAAAATTAAGTATCGTGAGTATTGATAGGAAGGATGGTGATGGCTGAGCCACTTCCATGAAGTTCTTATCAGAAATATACAACCCCATCAGTGTTTCAAACATTTCAGTTCAAGGATAGATTTTTAACTGGTGTTTAGCCAATGGTACTAGCCAGCAGTCTTAATTCCTCTCTGTGAGAGTAATACACGAGAGAATACTGGGTTTCCTTATAGCATACAAATAAGATTCTAAGAACAGGTTCAAATATTGATGTATTGGAAGTTTCCATGGCATACAACCATGATTCCCAGTTCCATTGGTTGAATAATCATGAGATATACCTATATTCAAGGGGAAAACGATATAAATACTGCCACTCAATGGAAAGAGTATCAAGGAATTTGCAGCCATCTTTAATCTCGTAATTATTTTGAAAAATAATCTCTTTAATAGGGTGCCAGTGGCGTGTACCTGTAATCCTAGATATTTAGGAGACTGAAATATGAGAAGCCAGACTAGGCAAGAAAGTCTGTGAGACTCTTATCTCCCATTAAGCACCAAAAAAAAGCTGAAAGTGGAGCTGTGGATCAAGCAGTAGAGCACCAGTCTTTTTTTTTTTTTGTGGTCGGTTGTGGGGCTTGAACTCTGGGCCTGGGCTCTATTCCTCAGCTCTTCAGCTCAAGGAGAGCGCTCTACCACTTGAGCCACAGCGCCACTTCCATGTAGAGCACTAGTCTTGAGCAAAAAAAGCTCAGGGCCAGTGCCCTAGCCCTGGGTTCAAGTTCCCAGACTAGAATGCATGTGCGTATGCACGTGCATGCGTGTATATATGTTCATGCGCATATGTATGTGCATGCACATGCACGCGCGCGCACACACACACACACACACACTAATCCCTTTGTAGTAAATAAAGAAAACATAAGACTTTTTAGATTAGACATATACAGATGTGTAAACCAGGATTACTAAAACTCTCTAAATATAACTCATAAAATTAGCACTTATATTAAGTCCAAAAGCCTGAAAAAAAACATAAAAAAGACTTCTTCACAAAATTTTGGCTCTCTCCTGACATTCTAGCTACTGGGAGACTAAGATCTGAAGGATTAAAGTTCAGAAGTTCAAACCAGCTCAGGCATAAAAGTCCAAAAGACTTGATTTCTAAAATATCCAACAAAAAGCTAGATTAGAGGTATGGTTCAAGAGTATCAGTGATGAACAAGTAAACAAGTCCAAGGCCCTGAGTTCAAAACCTGACACAGGCAAAAGAAAATCCCAATTGTTACAAATCATAGTTATTACTAATAAAGTAGGTGAATTAACAATGTTATTTCCATTCTAAAGTAAAAAAATGCAATAGATCTTTTAAAAACTAGATCATAGTCCCATAAATATGGGACTTTGAAATATAGTTATAGTCTTAATATAGCTAGGATATGGGTTACTTTATTTTTTATTTATTTTGGGGGGGCTATATATAGCTTTATTTTTTAAATATTTAATTTTCCTATTTTACCAGTAGGGGTATTTTTATGTTAAAGATAATGTTTCTGGAAAATGGTTTCATAGTTTTTGGAGTGTTATTTACTGGGAAAATATTTTAACAACTATGTCTCAGAAATTGATTCATTTGGTGGAAGAATATAGTAGTGAGCAAAGATCACTCGGCCACACCTACTTCTATAGAATTTGTAATTCCAGAGGGAACATTCATAATAATGTATGCAAGAATGATCAACTGTATCTTAAGATGCATAGACTCAATACTGCATGTCACCTGTGTCTGCTACTGAGAATTCATCTAATACAATTCTCTGAGGGAAACCTTCAAGTCCTATGAGAGTGAATGTTGTAGGACTATATATCATGTAGTTCTCATACTTAACAACTATGAAAAATAGAAATGCAGGTATTATTGCTGAAATGGAATTGACGAATCCTGGAGTTTGGAGGCCTGTGCAGAGTCTCACAGAAAGCATCCATCTGAGACTCAAAGAATTTGGCAATGGGCAGAACTGCAAGGCTACACTTCCATCTATTGAGTTAGTCCAAAAGGAAGTAGAGTGTCTAATTTGTTTGCATAAATCAATATGCAATAGAAAGTACAGAAGTGATAAATAAACATGAACCTCAGTAGAGAATGGAAAGTGATAATTTGGAGGAAAGCATTGTTGGCCAGGGAAGGCCTCTGTGAGGAGTGAGGTTTGGAGTGGAGACCTGAATGAGAAGAACTAACTGTATGTATTTGTATACACATTTAATGCACCCAAAAGAATAAAACATGTTGTCTTTTAGCATATATAAAGTGTTGCTTTTTATTCATTCAGTTGCCCTGTTTCTTTTCATCCATTTACATTTTAGGCAATCATAGATAAGGCCTTACTACTACCATTTTGAAACTTGTTTCCTTTTTCTTTTCTTTTAAAATTATTCATGATTTTTAGGTATTTCCCCTTTTTTCTTCATTCTCTGACACCATAAGTAGTTCATTATAATGCATTTTGTTCATCTATTATTTTTAAATTAAAAAATTTAAATTTACTTTATTGTTATTATAGAGGTGATATATAGAGGAGTTACATTTATGTGAATTAGGTAATGAGTACATTTCCTTTCACACAGTGTCTTCTGTTCCCTCATTCTCTTCCAGTCCCTCTCTCCCATCTCCACCCATGAGTTGTATAGTTCACTTTCATCCATGTCCAGTGAGCTCCACTGCTATACTTTTTCACCCTTTTCCCTTAAGTTCTGTGCTCTTCCTTACACCCTCCCGAAGATTTACATGTGAGTACACCATTTATAAGGTAAAGAAGGCATAATTATAAAAAATTAAAAACTGAAAAAGAAATAAAAGGTCTTGTTTCCTTATTTATTATTATTTTTTAAATAAGTTTTTTATTGTGAAAATACTGTACAGAGGGGTTACAGTTACATGGAGCAAGGTAATGAGTACATTTCTTATCAAGCATTGTTGCCTCCTCCTTTGTTTTTCCCCTACCATCCCATCCCTCCCACTTCCTCAACTACACTCCCCTCACTTCCTGCCTAAATTGTAAAGTTCGTTTTTCAACATAGCGTCCTGTACATCTCATTGTTGCAGTGGGTCCACCTGTATCCCTATTTAAACACTTTGTTTTTTCCCTTCCCCTCCCCAACTTATACCAACATCAAATACAGTGAAAACAGGGGTTACAGCATGGGGGAGGGACATACAAAGCAACAAAGAAATCACACAGTACCTTATAAATACGTTAGAAACAATCACAAGAAAGAAATTTGGTGCCAGTACTGCAGCTTGAACTCAGGGCCTTCCTGGGCATTATCCCTGAGTTTGTTTGCTCAAGGCTAATAATGTTCTACCAGTTGAGGTGCAGATCCACATATGGCTTTTCTTTTTCTCTTATTGTGGTTAACTGGAAGTTGAGTCTCATGGACTTTCCTGCGTGGGCTGGTTTTGAAGTACAGTCCTCAGATCTAGCCTCCTGGGTAGCTAGGATTACAGGCATGAGCCACCAGCACCTGGCATTATTTTGAATGTTTGATACTCTTTTTTGCCTCTTTCTGTATAGCTATCTTTTCACAAACTAATGTGGTTATTGTTTTGATGTTATATAAATGTTATAAGTACCATGTTAACAATCTTAGGTCTTTCTGAATTTGTATGCATAGTTAATCCTACCAGTAAGTTTATACCTTTCAATGTTTTCATCTTACTAACATCTCTTCCTTTTAATCTATCAGATCTGGTGGCAATAAATTCTTAGAGCTTTTACTTGCCTGGGAATGTCTTTATGTCTTTTTTAGTTCTGAAGGATAACTTTGCAATGTATAGTGTTTTTATTAGAGTTTTCCCCTGTGTCATGTGACCATCTCATCCTACTCCTTATCACTGCGAGGTTTCTTCTGGGAAGCCTGCTGTTGGGCAGTTGAAAAACCACAACGTGTTCACTGTTTTCTCTTGCTGCTTTGAGCATCTCCTCTTTGATTTAACATTTGGGAGGTTGATTTTATCATGTCTTGTGATAGATTTGATTAAACTGAGTTTGATTGTTGATCTTTGAGAGTTCTTATATGCTTTCCTCATTATTTTTAGCCTCCAGCTTCTCCTTCGCCATCTTCCCAGAACTCCTTTCCTCATTATTTTTATCTGACTATATTTTCATTTAACCTTTCTTGAGCTTACAATTTTTATTTGATTTATCAATGCTTCCTATCATACTTTAAAAAATCTCAATTCATGTACTTTCAAGCTTTATTGTTTCTTAAATTATTTCCGTCTTCAGTTTCTCTGATTAGCTATTGAATTGTTACTGAATGTTTTCCTGAAGTTTGCTCAGTTTTGTTTAAATAATTTTTAAATTCTCTAGGAGTTTCTACAGATTTATGATTTCATGCTTTTATCATCACTGTGGGTGGCACACACATCATGTGTCATCATAGGTTCCTGAAAGCTCTTGATGCTCATTGGCATGCAAGAATATCTGCATATTTGAAGGAGGAAGTATTTATTCCAGACTTCATAATTTGGCTTTGTTTATTCTTGTTTTAGAAATTGGAAGCAGGTTGCTTCTTTTCTCTGAGCCTGTGTTCATTGTAACTATTTTAGTAGTAAGTGACACTAGCTTCAGGTTTGCTACAAGTCCGCCATGGTTGCATTGTCTCTATTTCAACACTATTGGGCATTTTGAGACCAATTTTTTTCTTTATTTTTTTTATTGTCAAGGTGCTGTACAGAGGTGTTACAGTTACATAAGTAATAATACATTGATTGTCAAAGTTGTTACTCCTTCCCTCATTTTTCTCTTACAATCCCTCCCCTCAACTCCCACAAGTTGTACAGATCATTTCCAACATATTGTCTTATGTATATCACTGTTGCATTGGTTCCCACCTTGTCCTTTGTCTCACCATTCTATTGTTCCCTTTTCCTTCCCTAACTCAGATATATATACAATACCAGGGTACCAAAATCAAATACAGTGACAACAGGGGATATACCATAGGGGGAAGAAACAAGAAATCACATAGCACATTTTGTGATGCATTCATACTTGGTTTTATTCAGGATTGATCAAAAGGATGTCTAAGAAAGTATAGCTTCTTTTTTGTCATTCTTTTTAAAAAATTATTATTGTGAAAATTCCACACAGAGGGGTTACAATTACATGGGCAAGATAGTGAGTACATTTCTTATCAAGCATTGTTTCTTCCTCACTGCAAGTCTTTGCCTAAGAGTAGGGTAAGCCCAAGTATCTTGCCCATAGTGTCTGGCCTGCCATCAGAGGCCACAGGATTCTGTCTCATACTGGCCCTTACTGTGGAGGCACTGAACATAGGCTCTTCAAAAACTACCTACCTCTTCTTCCCCCAGTGGACAATCATTTGTTTCATATTGTGATTCCTAGGTGCCCTGTGTGCCACCACACAGTTTACCAGCACAAGCACAGGTCATATTTGCTGATGTGATATACTCAAGCTCAAGACTAGTGCAGCCAGCTAGAAGTGATATTGGCTAGAATATCCATTCCATTAGGGCTTCCGGTCTCTGCTTAGCACCAAGACAAGGTCAAGAAACCCTGTCAGTGAGCATCGGCCTATGGACAGGAACTATGGAAATCTCAGTCTTGGGTTTCCCTAGCCTGGCTCTGAGTTTCAAGACTAAGTTTTGCTTACTTTCCTGTCCTATTCTTCAAGTGATGGGACATTTCTCAACACTGTGCCCCTTGAGTTAGAGAATGGGGGTGAGGGAAGAAAAGTCCTGTGGCACCAGGCTGCTTGCAGGCAGTGGTCTGAGATGCTACAAGAGTTGATTTTACCTTGGCAAGACTGTAATAAGTTTCAAGTCTAATGTCTAGATTTAATTTCCTCCTTCTCCTCTAAGCACAGTACACTGTTTGGAGTTGGAGAGGGTAGTCCTGGGAAATCCTTTTCATTCTGCTGAAACCAGGTACTGTGATTGCTTACCTTGTTTCCTTAGCTCTTGCAAAGGTGATTTTATGTGTGAAGGAATATTTGTTCAGATGGATGTTTATTTATGGGACATTATTACCATCTTGCTCCACTTCTTTGTGTGGAAATTTGTTAAACAACAAGGCAACAGTAAGTAAGATATTTCAGCAAATGTAGAATGTTGTAATTATCTTAGAGAGCCAACTGAGTTAAATACATCACAGCAAGAGGCAGTTCTGTGACATTAATTGAAAATTTGTGAAAATTGGGCCTTCTTCCAAAACATGAGCCAGAACATCATCTCACACACTCTTAAAATGTCCATTATTTTAAAAACATAATTTCTCCTTATTTCTCTTTATGAAAACATGAAATTCTGTCCTTGCTAGATGGTTCTTCTAAATAATTATTTCTCTGTCATTCTTCATATCAGTGATGGTGGAAGAGGGGCAGAAAGCCTGTGCTTTTTTTTTCCTTTTCAAATGTGAATATCCAAAGGTTTAAAGAGTTCCATTGAGAAATGTGGACATTATATTTCTACTTAATGTTGACCAAATATCATCTATTTCAAAAATTGTCCTGCATCAGTATGTAATTCCCCCAAAGAACAGTAGAAAAAAACTAAATGCTTGTAAAAACAATCGATTTCTGTTGTGAAATTAGAATTTGTTATTCAGAAGATAACAATGGTGCTTGTAGAAACAAATGATTTCTCTTGAATGGCATAATGGATCTGAAGTTGCTTCCACAGTTTGATTTTTGTGCCACTTTCATTAAATAGGACTTGCTTGATGAAACTGCAAGATGAATCAGCTCATGCTTTGCTTAGAGACATAAATTTTCAGGGTACAAGATGGAAATCATTGCTGCCTGGTTTTCAGTTTATTAGGAAGCATGTTCAGTTTAGACCAAACTCAACAACTTTTAACGTGTTTTGATGTAGCAGGTCAGTGTTTATTAGTCTGGCCAGATTGGTTTGTAGAATTATGAATTCAGGATGGAGTAGCAGACCTTTCTGCTCACAAATATTCTTGTGGATAAATAATAGCTGTCAGTAAGCTTTCTTTACTCTTAAAATGCTTGTAGTCACTAGACTACTGACAAGAGTTTAATAACTACAGGAATTCAGAGTTTTATTTCAACATTAACAAATAATCTTTACTGGTACCAGAATTTGAACCCAAGGCATTCTGCTTGCTCTGCTTGCTTGCTGGTGCTCTACCTCTTGACCCACACCTCCAACCTAGGTTTTTACTGACTATTTGGAGATGGAGTCTCACAGAATTTTCTGCCAGGCTGCATTTGGACTGTGATCCTTTGGATCTCCCTTGAGTAGCTGGGATTACAAATGTGAACCACCGGCTCCCAGATTTTATTTAATTCCAATCCTAATTATCCCCCAAATAGCCTGAAAATTTGTCTCCAGTCCCTATATTTCTGATGTTCTATCAAAAATATAACAAGAGAAGAACTTCAAAAGTTGGTAGGAGTTAAGTCATAAGAAGGTGTATACATGTTAAATCCCAGACATTAATCTCTGGAAAATTTTCAGTTGATTAAATTCAGAAGTGCAAGACTGGAGGCTAACTTTCATTTTAAGGCTAGATTATATATATTTGCATCATTTGATTCCCTATGGGCTATTTTAGCCACTCTTTTAAAACCACCATTTTGACCATGGTTGGTCATGTTGGCTAGAGCGATGCCTTGCTCCTATATCATCTGGATGATTCCGAGTGACTAGCAGGTTCTAGATAGGATCTGCCGAGTTTCATAGGCAGCAACGACTGTAAGTTTATGAAGACGTTGCTATCAAGTGCATCCTGATTTAGTCAATTTTGTATGTTTTTTTCTCTCAGGATATTTATTTTATTTTCATCATTTCTTCTCTTTCAGCTCTTCTTTATGCAACTATTTTTGGAAATGTTACCACAATTTTCCAGCAAATGTATGCCAACACCAATCGATACCATGAAATGCTAAATAATGTTCGGGACTTCCTAAAACTCTATCAGGTCCCCAAAGGCCTTAGTGAACGAGTCATGGATTATATCGTTTCTACATGGTCCATGTCAAAAGGCATTGACACGGAGAAGGTATGGCTTATTATTATTATTGTTACTATTCATTTACTAATTCTTCTATATCTTCTATCTACTTCTACTTCTTTGTACTATATCTTATATCTACTATATCTTCATGTGTGTGTTAACTTTCCCAGTTAATATGTTGCTCAGACAATTGCTTTGTAAATGTTACTTTGTGTTTTGTATGTGACATTTCAATCAATCATATTTATTGAGTGCTTAGAAGGTGCAAAGCACTCAACAATTAATCATCAATTATTACCAGACATTATAATCAATTTAGAAATTGTGGTTCCTGAAAATAAGTAATTATGCCATTTCCCTAGAACACTCTCATTACCACTTACAGTGATTTGTTGTATTCCTCTTAAACTCTGAGAATGCTGGCATTTCTCCTGATGAATCATAGTTTTGATTTTCCCATTTTTTGTCCATTTAAAAATCAGAAAGAAACTTTCTTCCTATCAACAGAAATTTTATGTGTCTTTGGTGATATCTTTCACTTAAATTTCTCCCCTTTCCACATGTTTTATAAAACACTAAAAGTTTTTGTCTACTTGGCCTGACATTCATCCATCAAAGGGATACTTCTCTTTTGCCTATTATTTGTCATCTCCATTTTTTCCTTGTGTTTTCATGGAACGGTTGTTCACTTTTTCCACCTATTTCATATTTGGGATAAGAACAAAAATGATAAGATTTCTAATTTCTTACACCCAACTGACTTGCATCAATTACAGGAGATGATAACAAGAGCTTATACATTGTTTTAGAGAAAACCACTCTGGTGCAATTTAACTTTGTAAGCAAAAAGAAAAGAGACTATGCTTTTCACTTACTGAATTTTGACATAATAGTCAACTGATACAATACCTTCCTTGCCAGTTTTTTTTCCTTTGGTCCTGGGGCTTGAACTCAGGGCCTGGGAACTGTCCCTGAGTGTCTTTGTATTCAAAGCTAGTGCTCTCCCACTCGAGCCAAGTACCACTTCCAGCTTTTTCTGAGTAGTTTATTGGACTTCCTGCTTGAGCTGGCTTTAAACTGTGATCCTCAGATCTTTGCCTCCTGAGTAGTAGGATTACAGGCATGAACAACCCATGCCTAGCTTCCTTGCCAATATTTTTAAAAACAGTTTGTAATTTTAACTTTTTGGTGTGGACGTGTAGGGTATTTTTTAAAAGACCTTCCCAACTAGCATCTTTCGGTGTTAAAGAGATAAGAGCAAATGACCAAAGACAATGTTTATTTATGGAAACTTCTTAACACAACAAGAAAGTCGTTACAAGCCAGAGCAGGGTTTGTTCGGACCAGATGGTGGAAGGGAGGTTTGGGGAATAGATATGAAATGTAAGAACTGAGGAGCAGAATCTGAGGGGGTGAAAGTGAGATGCCTGGGGGGTGAGAGAGATAAATCATGAAAAGGACCAGAGTTGTTCCTCTTTTAACATTTTACACAGTACAGTAGAAATTTTGCAGTCAAATAGCTACCTACAGTGATATGCATGACAAGGGGGAAAATTGCAAACTATATTGCTATGAAATTTGATTCCCTGAGTCAATGGATGGATAACAGGAAAAGGATCCAAATTAAAAGCAGAATGTTCTCCTGGTGACAGAATCATAGAATTTAAGGATGCCCGTTGAAATCCACATGAAGTATAACTGAGATGAAGAGGCAAACAACCTGCTTTGTCAGTCCTATGCTGGCTAATAGAGAGCATTTGAAAAGAGCTCAGTGGCCGGGGTGTAGGACACAGGGTTATAGTCTCTATATTTTCAGATCTTGGGATGTTTCAAGAGTTGAGCTAACACAATTTTACTCCATCTCTTTTGGGGGAGACTACCTCAGCTGTGTGTTTCACAGCCCAGTGAGGGTTGCAGCCCACGGGCATGGAGGAAGACTGCAGATGCACATCCATGCATCTGCTAATAGTTTTCTTTTTTTGGTAATCCTGAACTTAGGGCCTTACACTTGATAGATAAGCACTGTATCTCTTGAGCCTGGCCCCTGTCCTTTTTACATGAGTTGTTTTTCTTGTAAAGTCTTCGGGGAAAATAAAAGAAGGTATTGCTGGGCACTGGTGGCCAGCTAGGAATGTAGACAATCCTAGCTACTCCAGAGGCTGAGATCTGAGGATCACAGTTTGAAAGTAGTCCAAGCAGGAAAGTCTGTGGGATGTTTATCTCCAATTAGCGACCAGGAAACCTGAAGTGAAGCTCTGGTTCCAAGTGGTCAAGCTCTAGCCTTGAGCAAAAAGAGCTCAGGGATAGCACCCTAAGTTGAAGCCCCATGACTAATCTCTTCCCACTAAGAGAAATTAATGTGAATTGCACAAAGGGTATTCACTGTAGTATTTTGTACATATATGCATTGTACGCGGATCCCCTATCCCATTGCATTGTACCAACTTTTAGAAGTTGTTTCGTGGCATCTTCATGTATAGACACACTGTGTTTCAGTGTTGTTCACTGCCTTCCTTCCTCATCATTTGTTTTCCCTCTCTTTCCTCACTCCCTAAAGAGTCCTACAATTATTCCCACACTTTCCTTTATATCTCTCTCTATCTCTACACATACATATATATGCATATCTATCTATATATATATATTTTTTATGTCTAGAGACACATATGAGACAAAGCATGTAACCTTTGTCCTTCTGAACCTAAGGCTTGTTTACATGACAATAATCTCTAATTCCAACCATTTTCCTACAAATGACATTATTTCTTTCTTTTTTATAGCTACATATTGCTCTATTTTTTTTAATAGGTTCTCCATTTTACTTACTCATTTTGTCAGCTAAAAGGCACCTAGGCTGATTCACAGCTTGACTATGCAGGTAGTGCTGTAGTAACCATGGGTGTACCAGTGCCTTCATTGTATCTGATTTATATTCCTACCAAGTTATGCCCCAGAGTGGTATTGTCAGCTCTATTTTTAGTATTGTGATGATCCTTCATACTGCTTTCCATGGTGGTTACCCTAATGTACATTCCCACCAACAGTGCATAAGGGTTTCTTTCTCCCAATTTCCTCCTCAAGAATTTTCTGTTTCTTTGAAGATTCCACTCTGATTGGGGTGAAATTAAATCTCAGTGTTGTTTTGGTATTCATTTCCTTTATGGTCAGGGATGCTCAACATTTCTTCATGTAAGAATTGACCAATTGTAATTCCTTTTTCAAGAATTATCCCTAATTCTTTTGCCCATTTAGTAAATGAGGGTTTGTTTTGGACTTTAGCTTTTTGAGATCCCTCTATATTCTAGTTATTAACCCCTCCTCAGATGCATAGCTGGCAAAAATTTCCTCACATTCTGTAGGTTGTCTCTTCAGTCTAGTGACTGTTTCCTTTGCTGTGTAGAAGATTTGTAATACCATTTGTTGATCTTTGTTCTTTTTTTGTTGTTACTCAGGCAGTTGTTTTCTATGCCAATGTTTTCTCTTAGCTTTCACATGATAGTCTCAGAGTTTCAAGTGTTACATCAATGTTTCATAGTTTTTTGGTAGAGTTCTTTCACTTCTTTAGCTAAAATAATTCCTAGTTATTGAAGTATCCCAACTTCTAGGGGCTGGTGGGACTTGAACCCACAATCTATGAAAGGAGTCACCAACATTCAGTCAATAGGGTTAAGAATCATTTAATAGCCACGGCAGCTGCCCCTCGCTATACCAAGACAGTGAAGAACAGCAACGCAGCTCAAAATGGCGTAGGCTTAAAAGGAAAAAAACAGCAAGGGGGTCTCTCACAGGTGGCCAATGATAGTTTCCCAATTGGCAAAGAGGCAAGTTCCAGAAGCAGTTAGTGATTACAAAATAGCGATTACAATTCCAGTCATTCCAGTAGACAAGGCAATAAGTCACAAGGCAACGTTCTTTTCCCAATTTCCCTTTTTTTCATTTCCCAGTTTGGGGTTTAGTTCATATCGACCAGAACACTTTCCAGACTTCTTACTTATCACATCCCAAATCAAACCACCTTCTGGGTTTTCTGGCTCTTTCTGAGTTTCATTATTATTTACCAAATTCTAGTAACCGAGTGTTTAACTCACCAATGTACTACTAGCCTTTATCTTTGGAATTTCTCCTTCTAATGACTAGCCTGGAGTTTTTCTCTCCAGGGAGATCCTGCCTTTCAAGTTTGGTTCTGTCCTTACTCACATTGCAAATTTCAGTAAATGCCAGCTCTCAGTTTGTTCCATTCCTAGGATCTGTACTTATGTTTCTCAGGTTACCTGGGACTTGTTTATCCCAGTTAAATTTTATTCTTCCTTGGTCTAATTGATACTCTATTTGTTTAATTTAACCTGGTTCCAACAGCTATTTTATTGTCTTAGAGAATAGTGTGAAGAGGATTGTTTTCTTGATTTTTTTTCTCCGCTTATTAACCAGCAAAGTGACAGGTTGAAGGCCATGAAGTGATAGATTACTATCCATGAGCAAGAACGCTGAATGAGAACACAAGCCTCCTGAGTTCAATCCCTGGTAGCAGGGGAAAAAAAAAAGGAGAGAATGAGGGGATTGGACACCCTCATTTAAAATAGTTCCTACTTTTTGGAGGAAATGATTTCAGTTTTTTAATGTTTAATATAATGCTGGCCGTAGGTTTCTCTCTCTCTCTCTCTCTCACTCACTCTCTCTCTCACACACACACGCACACGCATGCATGAAGGAACTCTTTTTTATTCCAATTTTTTTTCCAGAACATTTATTATTAAAGCATGTTGACTTTTGTCCAGGAACAGTCCTCAGCCATTTCTGCTGTAATTAATTTTTCTGTCAGTTCTTGAGATTTTTTTTTGCTTGGGTTGGCATGTTCCAGGATCCTCACAAGTAGTTGAGATGATGGTGCATGCCATCTCACTGAGATGTTTTTTTTTTTTTGGATGAGATCGTGTTTACTTTTTGCTTTGCTTGTGTTTATCTCAAAGTGCAATCCTCCTGATCCCTACCTCCTGAGCGGCTGAGATTACAGATATGAGCCACTGTTCTCAGATTATTTGCTGCGTTTTGGAGTGATGGTTTTGCTTAGTCATCATTTGTGGTTGTAGCAATTAACTTTTGATTTATAGAGTTATCATGGAAAATAAGATAGTAGGAAAATATGTACAGTATTTAATATGTAGAGTATTTAATAATATGTAGTATTTAAGGTAAAATAGAAATGCAATTTCTTGCATATGCTTAATATATTAAATAGGTTAGCTTCTGAATAAGAAAAATATTGCTATGATTTCTGGGCAGCGAATCATTTTGCCTACTTAAAAAGTTTTGCATTTTGCCTACTTAAAAATTTTTATGATCCATAGGAGTGGTTGACAAAGGCTCAATAGCTATGTGCATATGGTCATATAAAATAATATTTTATGAAATGAACTCCGAGAAAAAGAAATGAGACATACATTTTTTTCTTAGTTGCCGTTGTTGCTGTTTTTGTTTTTTTCTTTTGTCTAGTTTGTTACTATTTGGGAGGGTAAGGGGAGCACAGAAAAGGTGTAAGAAAGAGTGAACAAATACACCAGTGACGCTCACTAGATACTGTAGAAAATGAACTGCTGATCAAGTGTGTGGGGATAGGAGGGAAAAATGGAGAGAGCAAGGCGAGGGGAGACATGGTTGTACTCATTACCTGACTCATGTAATTGCAACCTCTCTGAATATTAACTCTACAAAATAAAAATACATTAAAAAATTTAAGAACCCATTATAATGGTACATAATTATGGGTACAATGTGATATTTTAGTACATCCACGTAATGCGAACTTATCAAATCAGAGTAATTCACATTGTAATCTTTTTGCCTTCTTCACCATCCCTCTCTCTCTCTCTCTCTCTCTTTTTCTCTCTCTTTTTCGCTCATTCTCTCTCTCTCCCTCTATTTGGTTAGTATGGGGCTTGAACTCAGGGCCTAGGCACTGTCCCTGAGCTTTTTTGCTCAAGGCCAATGCTTTACCACTTTAAGCCATAGCACCACTTCTGGTTTTTCTGGTGGTTAATTAGAGATAAGAGTCTCATTGGCTTTCCTGCTGGGACTGGCTTCAAACTTTGATCCTTAGATCTCAGCCTCCTGAGTAGCAAGGATTATAAGTGTGTGATACTGAGGTCTAGCTCTTTTTATTTCTTTATGTTTAGAGTCTTCAATGTCCTCTTTTCTAATCTATCATAGAATCTATAATGATATTTGTCAGCTGTATCACTGTGTAGAACAGTAAGATTTACTCCTTTTAACTGTGCAAATGATTGGAATGACAGTTCCCAGAAGAAGAGATCTGTCTGGCCAACAGATGAATGAAAATATGCTGAGTGACATTAGTTTTTAGCAAAATGCAAAACTATGGTGAGATATTGTGTCACCCCAGTTAGGATTACTATTGTCAAAGAGGCAGAAAATAAGAAATGCCAGTGTGGATATGGAGGACGTAGAATGTGTTTTCACTGTTGGCAGTGTGAATTCATGCAGCTGCTACTGAGGACAGTATGGAAGTTGCTACAAATACTAAGAATAGATCTTAAGATGATCCAGTGTTTGATCCATCCGTCTCACTTCTGGGGACATAGAAAATGAAACGAAAGCATTGTAGCCAAGAAACACTGAACACCCATGTTTACTGCAGCACTATTCATAACAGCCAAGATATGGAATCAGCTTACATGCCTATCAACAGATGTTTAGAAAGAACAGACTGTATAAACAATGGGCAGCTTTTCAGTCATTAACAACAGAATGACATCTTGCCACATGCAGCAAAATGGATGGAGCTGGGAGACATTATATCAAGCAAAGTTAAGTCAGAAGACAGCATATGTAGAAGCCAAGAAAAGTAGATTTGAATACATAATGGAGATTACTGAAGATTAAGAAGGGTAGGCACAGCAGAGGGAAAAGAGGATGGATTAGGTAACTGGTACCAAAACACAGGGTTGTTTTTGAGGAGTAGGAAAAGCAAATTTAAATAACTGTGACAAATAATCAGAAGTTTCATTGTAAGACATCTAAAGCTTATTCCTTGACTATTGATTTCCTTTAGCCCATTAAAAACCCTCCACTCAGTTGCATAAAAACAAGTGAAGGAAGAAAAGACACATGCCAAATTCTGGGCCTGCAAAGGTGTAGGGATTCCTAGTAATTATATTCTCAGTCAGGCTATACCTTAAAATACTTCCTAAGCTACACATCAGATGTTTTACTGAACAAGAGGAAAATCAAAACGCCATCCATACCTCTGCGTTAAATAGAATCTAACAAGAGTGTACCAGTTCACACATTCATTTATTTAAGCAGTGCTTGGTATACAAAACATGTAATTTTAAAATACAATAATAAAGTGCTTAAGATATAAACAAAACAATTAGGAAACAAAGCAGTGACTGGAAATATGATCTAAAAACTAGATTTTAATATAGTTAGGAACTCAGTATAAGTAAAAATTGTAAAGTTGAAATGTATGTATTGTTCAGTATGATTATAAGATAAGCTAAAAACTTATAAGGAAATTTTCATGAATCTTCTTCTGTTGCCT
>NW_012267218.1:32528661-32551006 GCF_000151885.1 Dipodomys ordii
AGGTGTCTGGTGAACATTTTTTTTGCCTGGGCTGGCCTCAAATCATATTCTTCCCACAAAGTTTTATGTCCAATGGACAAAGACATCACCCAGTCATAGACATTGCCTAGTCTTAGCAAAGGCTGTAATGACGGATCTGTTGTATAATTCTGGAAGGTGTTTGAATGGATAGAATATTTCTTGAAAGTAATTTACTAAGATACTGTGCATTGGGGGAGGGAGGTAGTATCTTAAAGCTCAGTCATGTACCTCTTCCCTTTTTCTGTCTACATGCATTTATTTCTTTAGTGGTACGGTCTCATCTCATGACTTTGACATGTGCTAACAATACCCCAAATATACATGTTCATCTTGTACCTGTTCCTCAGCTAGAGGTTCCTCTAACTGCCTACTCATGTCCAATGAAATTTTCCCAAATTAGGCTCCTGATCTTCTAAAAAGCTGTTCTACAGACGTCTTACCCAAGCGATCAAAGGAAACTCAACCCTTCAGTTGCTTAAGACAAAGCCCTGGACATTTAAACCTCCATCAGATCCTTTCAACTCTAACTCCAGTTTTTATCACCTACTTTGCTGTTGCCTGGTCCATGTTACCAGCATGTCCTAACTAAGTGTTTTTACACATCACCTAGTTGGTCAGTGCCTCTAGCTTTACTGTCTTATTATCTGTTCTCAAATGAGTATCTAATCAATGTAACAAAGTGTTTATCTGTCTATTCATTTTCCCTTTGCCCATCTGCTGTCTGTGTCTATCTTTCTATCCACAGAAATAGTCATAAGAAAGCTTTCTACAGATCTATTGATATGTCTTTCTAGCTAGCCACTTATACACTTATCTGTGCTTCAGGCATTTGAAACTTAAAATACAATTAAAGAAATACTAAAATGAAAGATTGATGAAAGTAATTACAAACTTAGTAACTGTAGTCACAGTATTAGAATTATGGATGTACCTTTTAGGGTGGAGCTTTCCTGGAATCTGAATTCTAATGATTATCTAACATTTAATATTAAACTCATCTAATCCTGCTATTACTTCATCTTACTGTATTTGTTATTGCACATTTCACTAATGGTTTCTTTTCATTATTTTAACTTTTTATTTTTTAGTGTTCAAATGGTTCTATGTGGAGGTTCCAATTTAACATGTCCAATGCTCCTTGATTAAAGTCACCTCTTCCATTATTCTCCCACATTCCCTTAGCCACCCTCTTACCCCTAGGTGTTATATCTACAGATTCAGTGCAATACTCATCAAAATCCTATTATCATTCTTCTGTAACAGAGAGAAAACAATCCCAAAATTCATATGGAACTATAAAACAACCCAAATAGCTAAAGCACTTCTGAGCAAAAAGTTCAAGGCTGGAGGTATCACAATTCCAGTCCTTCAAACTTTTTATTGTTAGAAGATTAAATTTATACTGAAATAAAAAGAAACAATGTCTGCTTTCAGGTTTCTCTTCTGGGTTAGTTCTAAAACAGTGATTTTTTTTTCTCTCCTAAGTACAATGGAATTTAATGATGCATTGCAGTTAATTAGAGAAAAACCTTTACCCCAATTACTAGGATTTCCTTCTATCTTTTCCACGTATTTAGGTTTATGGATTTTTGGATTTCACTTTAACCCACAGCAAATTAATCATTATGATTTAATTCAGTCTTAATTTGTTTTCTATGAATAATGTTTTCTTGAATACAATTGCAGAATCAAAAACTGTACTGATGGAGAGACGGTAGCATTTCCATAATGAAAGTTTGTTTTAGGTAATATGGGTTTTTTTATATAGAATAAAACCTTGGTTTATTTCAGTTGACAATGTTTTATTGACTATTAACTAATACAGTTGCTTTTGATTCTTTTAAAAGTTAATAACCAGGGGCTGGAAAGGTGGCTCAGTAATAGAATGCTTGCCTTGCATGCATGAGGCCCTGGGTTTGATTCCTCAGCACCACATAAGCAGAAAAAGCAAGAAAAAATGGAGCTATGGCTCAAGTGGTAGAACGCTAGCCTTGAACTGAAGAGCTGAGGGTTAGTGCCTAGGTCCAGGGTTCAGGCCCCGTGACCGAAAAAAAAAAGTCAATAACCAAATCCATCCTCTGGGCTC
The DNA here is from genome assembly GCF_000151885.1 of Dipodomys ordii. Classification (NCBI taxonomy): domain Eukaryota; kingdom Metazoa; phylum Chordata; class Mammalia; order Rodentia; family Heteromyidae; genus Dipodomys; species Dipodomys ordii. Next base: position 32,530,769 of record NW_012267218.1, read on the forward strand.
TGCTAATATTCTGTGCACCTAGAAGATTGAGAAGCAGGTGGAATGAGAGGATTTTAAGGGAAAGAAGAGATTATGGGAAAAAATAGAAAGGATGACGTTAAAGCTCAGAAAATCTACCCTGCAGTTTGAAATAACTTTGCTGGGAAATAATTCAACTGAAATAAGTGGTAAGGGACTTTAATTTTAGCTTAGGGACCATGCAAAAATGTACAATTTGAATAATATTGTATAGATGGCATATTTCTCAATATTTCCCCCAGCTTATTTTATAGAATGAAGTGTAAATATTACTTTTATTTTCCATTCTCACTGTTTTTGTTTCACCCTAACAAGTAGCTTGAAAGAAATCAGTAGAAAAAAGTCTTAGGTCCTCCTTTTTGTTTTATGTGTTTTATGTAAGCCTAAAATGCTTGTGGGAAGACACTATGAAATAAAATGTCTGGCACATTTATACAAAACTTTCTGATAGAATTATGCCTGTAGAATTTAAACAAATTGAGACTTGAATGTTTTAGGATTTTAGATTATTTTTAAATCAAACCTACTAGAGTTGTAAATTATAACTTCAGTCTGTACCTTAATGTGAGAAGGGACCTTTGTTAGAGCCACATGAGTCTCTTATGTGTACCCACTGAAGTAATTTGAGCAAGCATTTAGAGTTATTATTTGCATTTATCTTTCCTAGCTGGCCTGTATACCTTACCTGAGAAGGTAGATTTTATCTGAAATTCCAAATTTTCATTTCATGTCAGAAGTTAAACAATACTTAAGGGCTTATTAGAAATATTATGGGCCAACAAAAACGTTAATATTTTCCTATAGTGAAAATTTCCAACACTATGAATGATTGAAACATTTTGCACATCAGATATTAGGCAGTATTATTTTCCTGTAGTAATGATGAAGAATGGGGCATTAAGTTAAATCTGAATGACTCGTCTCTAGGAAGAAGATTTGGTATAAAATCATGTCTTGTATTATGCTGCAGTTACTTCAGTAGGTGCTGTCTGGTTTGTGTTTTGTTTTCTTGTCACTTTCCCATTAGCCTCTTAGGAAGACAGACTCGTTCAGTAGTCATAGTACAGGAATGTGAAGAAGGAACAGTTCACTTCACACTGATAACTTCCTCAATAACTTGGCTTTATCTCAGCTGTGGGAGGGGCATCCATCCTTCCCTGTTCATGTGTGTAGTGGAGAGATCACTGTGCATCTTAGTTGTCTGGATGGTGAAAGTAATTAATGCCTGGAAAGCTCAGGAGTGTAAGAACAGGTAGTAGATAGTTCAGTTTATTCTGATCATAGTACATTTATTCATTTGCTTCATAACCTATAAAGATTACAACAGGTCTGGCACCATTTTCTTAATCTTTGCTGGCATTTAGTGAGTCCTCCTTCCCTCCATCCTTCCCTGTACTGGTGCTTAAGTTCCGGGTCTCATGCTCTCCCTTGGTTTTATTATTCTACCACTTGAAGCATAGCCCTACATCTAGCATTTTGCTGCTTAACTGGGGATAAGAGTGTCATGAACTGATCTGACTTTGAACCATGATCCTCAGATCTCAGCCTCATGAGTAGCTAGGATTACAGGGATTAGCCATTAGAAAGAGCACAGCTTGTTTTCTTTTAGTGTAGATTTAAAAAAAAAAGAAAAAGAAGTAAATATAGATGAGAAGGGAACATCAGTTTGCACTATAATTTGGATGGGCAATGTATTTCTATGTACATTTCACACAAGTACATAAATATATTTAGACTTTGAGGAAAAATGAATTATGAATAAAGCCACATGCAGATGATGTTGCATTATGAGCAGGCATTTGCATTCACCCCAATTTTTCCCCCCTGCACTGCCTTGGTTGATCTGTTTTCAGACTACCACTACAGAAAATCTGAAATGTCTCTTTTAAATGAGATCATACATGCTTTTTACAACCTTTTACAGGCCTTATTTATTTTTGTGCCAGGTCCTGGGGCTTGAATTCAGGGCCTGGCATCATCCCTGAGATTTTTGCTCAAGGTTAGCACTCTTCCACTTGAGCCACAGTTCCATTTCTGGCTTGTTTGGTAATTAATTGAAGATAAGAGTTTCATGGATTTTCTTTCTTTGTCTGGCTTTGAAATGTGATCCTCATCCTCTTGACTAGCCGGGATTACAAAACCCCACAAGTGCCCAGCTTGCATCCTGGAGCTTGAACTCAGGGCCTGGGCACTGTCCCTGAGCTTCTTTTATGCAAGGCTAGCACTCTACCACTTGAGCCACAGCTCCATTTTTGGCTTTTGGCTTTTTTGCTAGTTTATTGGAATAAGAGTGTCACAGATTCTCTGCTCTGGCAGGCTTGGACCCTCAGACCTCAGCGTCTGGAGCAGCTAAACCTGAGCCACCAGTGCTCAGCTTTGTGAGGTTTGCTTTTTAAAGATAAAGATAGGGTTGTACAGATGGTTGAAGTCTACGGACTAGAGAAGTTTTGTATTTTTTTAAATATAAGATGTTTCCCTTTCTGTGCTTCCTGTTGTTGCTATTATCATTATTTGACTGTGTTGTGATTCTGTAAATTTTTCTCTAGGTATTTGTAACTTTTTCCTCTCCACCCACTCGCCCACCTCTTTCTTGTTTTTGTGATATTAAATAAATGATGCCTGTGTGTTTTGGCACAGGTTGGTTGCTTTTGATGTTGTATTCGTTTATATTCTGGAAAGTACTGAAAGATCCTCTTTTAGCTCCTTTAACGAGTAGTGCCAGATAACCATGGACATCCCTGACTGGCACAGCAGAAGGCAGCAAGGGGGTGGGAGAAGATGTTAGTGAAAAGTTAGAAGGAAGGGGAGATGATTAGGTGAGAAAGAGATTCCGCTAGCTCTGCTCTGCCAGTTGCCTGAAGTATGGCTCCATTCCCCTCCTGCATGTGCTTACACCAGCAGGGAGAGGCCATCCGGCTGTGTCACATGATGGCTTCCTCCCAACTTCGCTTTTTATGAATTGTGTCCTTTCCAGTGATAACCTCTTGTTTTATCACCTTAGCATCTATGATGATTACTTGTGATTATCAAGTTGATTGGCTTGAGAAATGACTAGAAGGTGAGTGAGGCCGACCTGTCACCGGCGGCTGTGTCTCAGAGGGCATTCTGAGGGACTCTAGCTCAGGAGGGCTCTGACTAATGGTTTAATTCATTGATGGATTAAAATTGTGGATAGACTTTTGGGAGGTGGTGGAACTGTGAAGTTCAGGCCTGGTTGGAAGAAGATGGTTCCTGGGGGTATATTCTTAGGGGTGTTATCTTCCAACTAGCCACTTCCTGGGGGTATATTCTTAGGGGTGTTATCTTCCAACTAGCCACTTCCTGTCAGTGCTACACTTCATTGCCTGTCCATCGTGATAATTAGATGCTCCATGACATCCTCCTCATCATGATGGACTGAAACCTCTGAAACTTTCCTCCCTTTGTGTACGTAAAGCATTTTGTCATCATAATGAGAACCTTTATGTCTTCATGTTCTAAACTTTTTCTGGAGAAAGATTTTGCTTTTCTGTTTTTTTTTTTTTTTTTACTAGGACATGGTCTGAGATGCTCCAGATGCATACTGCTTAGTACCTATATCAAATTCAATCAATCAGCATATATTTCTTTAGAATTTGATAAAAATGTGCACATTGACTGCCTTCCTGGAGTTATTCAAAGACTTAATTAATATAGAGATGATGTAGGTGACATGGCAGTCTGTGTGAAGTGCTAAGAATGCACTAGTGACTAGAGGACCACTGTGAACCGTTTCCTCTTCTCCCAGGGATGAGAAAATAGTGGAGGAAAATTATAGTCCTTTGCTTGAAAAATGTATGTGTGCTGGACTTGAAATATACTATTTTTGGCTTCATTCCATGATTATATAACCATTTTGTTTCTAAAACTGTTTATTTAATAGAAACAACTGTTATGTAAAATGAGGAGTGAGATTTAGACTTGGTTAGCAATTCATAATCTTAACACTTATAGAACCCTCACTGTTGAAAGAGAAACGACCCAGCCCAGCCACCAAATTATACTCGGGGACTTCAATTAAGATCTCCCTTGTCCCATTTAATGGCACAATTTAAAACAATAGAGCATCCAGAGAGATTTTTCCCTCTTAATCTGTAGTTATTATTTTGAGCAGAGTGCCTTACAAAATGATAACTCAACATTCACCTCATTTCAGCATGTTTTAAAGCATATAATCTAATAAACCTACAGCACAATGATTAGAGATTGTTAATTTGTCAGGCACTGGTGGCTCACACCTGTAATCCTAGCTACTCAGGAAGGTGAGATTTGAAGATCATGAATCAAAGGCAGAAGAAAGGTCAGTGAGAGTCTTATCTCTAATTAACTACCAAAAGAAGCTAAAAGTGGAGGTGTGGCTCAAGTGGTAGAGTGGCAGCCTTGAGGAAACAAACAAACAAACAAAAAGCAAGGGACAGCAGAGGCCTGATTTCAAGCTCCAGTACTGGCACATACACACACAGCCATTCTCAACACAGTTGAATTGCATTCTTCCATATGGTAAGGTAGTAAGCCCAGAAAGCATTTTAAGCTTCAAGTGCTTTTTTTAAAATAATTTTTTATTGAGATTAAATGATTGCATAAATTTCATAAATTTCACAGTATTGTAGGATAGTGATACTTAGTTAAAGTCACAAACACATTTTAACCTTCCCAAGGCAAATTGTCATTATCTTGGTCTATAAAGTCTGTGAATTCTATAAGCTTTGACAGTACAACTATTTGTCCGCATTGGGTGATATATGCATTTCTTTCCTTTTGCTTAGTTCAAATGCTTTTTACTCTTATTTGTAACACATTATCCCTTCAGGTTTTGGTTAGAAGATTTTTTTTTTTTTTTTCGGTCGTGGGGCCTGAACTCTGGGCCTGGGCGCTGTCCCTCAGCTCTTCAGCTCAAGGTGAGCGCTCTACCACTTGAGCCACAGCGCCACTTCCGGTTTTCTGGTGGTGTATTGGAGATAGGAGTCTCATGGTCTCTCCTGCCCGGGCTGGCTTTGAACCACGATCCTCAGATCTCAGCCTCCTGAGTAGCTAGGATTACAGGCGTGAGCCACCAGCGCCCGGCTAGAAGATTTTATTTCAAAATGGCCCAGTAGCTTTGTAATAAAATATTGTATGATTAGTAAGAAATGGAGAATTATTTCAAGAAAAGATAACATTTTCTTATGCTAAAAAAAATAAGGCCTTACAGGAAATTTACACAAGAAATATTTAGCTAGATGTTGAGTCATATGTTTGGTAGGATGTTTTGATAGATAAGGACTTTAAATTTATATCCACTTTAGTATTCTGTTGTTCAATAATGAATGTCCATTAAGCCCTTGATTAGATTCAAGATATTATTCAGTCTATAGAATGACAGTGGTGCCTCAGCAACAGCCCCTGCCACAAAGAAGTCATAGTCAAACAAATCCACTTCCACCTCTTGCCTGTATGGGCGGGCTCTTTGATTCAACCAGGATGTCCTGGCCTCTCAGCCTAAAGCCCTGGAAGAACACAGACTAATAATTAGGAGATAAGGGAACACACATTTAGAGAATGTTCATCTCTAAGTACTTTGTGTTATTTATTCTTAGTGTTGCTTATTTTTCTATTCATGTCAAGATTATATATCCTGACGGGTGTTACAGTCCCCATTCTAAAGATAAGGAAGAGCTTCTAAAGAAGAAATCACCCAAGGTGCTAGAACTTAAAAATAACTGAGTCAATGTTAGATCTTGATTCCTGAGTGCTGACTCCAGAGTTCATGATCCTGACCCCTTTAACTGACTCCAACCTAATATGGTGCAGACACCATGGCCAGGAATACACCATAAGCAGGAAGCTGTGAGGGAGAAAAAAAATTCTTTGCTATCTTCAAATTCCCAATTTACTAGGGGAGACTGAAGCACCTAGTTGCAGGGTTGATTCATATTTTACTAATCCCTCAAGAAAATTCTAGTGATTAAGCAAGATTAGCATTTAAGATAAAAGAGATTTTTTTCTCTCTTTTTAAAATTGTTTTCTTTATTAGCACAGAGTAGGATGGTCCTTACCTGCATTGAAAGTGAATTAAGTGCACAATATATTCCTAAACAGACCATGCTCTGGGATATATGGAAACCTCTGATTCAATATGAACATGTCATGTCATCTTTGATGACCATTCTGAAGGCAAATAATAGCTAAGAGTTTGAGAGCACTTGTTTCTGTTTCATTAATTCATAGAAAGTCTGTCATTTGACTGAACTGAACTGGTCTAATTACAACCAGGAACAACAGAGGTTGGAATTGCACTGAACTTAGGCTGCACAACTTGGAATGAATATGAGAATTAATGTGAGAGTTTTTCAATAATGAGAATATTTTCTTTACTTGTGGTAGTATTATGCTTGAGAAAAAGAGCTTCCATTCATAATTAGTATAAAACATTTTTTTAAAAGCACATGCAAATTTTACTTTCTCAGACTCCCTGAAGAACTTAGTTTTCCTTAAAACCTTTTGGCGAATAACTATATAGTATCTCTGTATGAGAAAGCAAAGGATGCCAGATTCATGTGGCTCACACCTGTCTTACACTACTCCTGGCTAAACAGGAAGCTGAGATCGGAGGATCGTAGTCTGTAGCCAACCCAGGCAGACAAATCTGACAGACTCTTGCTTTCAATTAACCAGTAAAAATCCAGAGCTGGAGGCTTGGCTCAAGTGTAGAGTACTAGTGATGAGCAGAGAGAGCTAAGCAGAAGTTCAAGGCCCTGGGTTCAACCCCAGTATTTGCATAAAAACAAAAACAAAAACCCAGGAGAGTGGATGAATTAATAGTGGTTCTGTTACTTACGTAATCACACATATACAACAGAAAAGCCTTATTTTGTCATCTACAGTTGGTGGAATTCTAGAGCTAATATTTCTGATCTTAAATTTATCTTCAATTGGTTTTAAGAAAGTTCATACAGTGAAATCTCTCTTCATACTTACAGAGAAATAATTTCCTTTCTTTGGCCTTTTAAGATCTAATATAAGAGATTAAAATGCCACAGAAATTAAGCAGAGAAACAAAAAAAACTATAGTTAGGCCACTTCTTTCTCCATTCTTTACTTTTAAGCAATTACACATGAAATCAAAAGAACTGAGAGGTTACAACCTTATTTTGTATCCAGTAGAACACTTGGCTTCAGATTATCACTTAATAAACCTACTTTCTTGGCACGGTGCAGGAGAGTGTTACTGTAAAGAGGTAAATTATCTCTGAAAAATAAATTTTCCAATTGACAAAGGCTTTTGCTTTTTAAGAAGAATCTTAAGAGCCTGTCTAGTGGTATTACATATTTTCCTTAAAGTCTTCAGAAGAGTGTTTTATAATTACATTATTTAAGACATTATTTAATCACAAGGAAATTAACTGTGTAAACTTAAATAAATGTGTACCTACTTAATTCCAGAGTTGTAAATCCCATAATAGAGAAAGACAGGTCATGATACTTGGTCATTATACTTGAAGGGTAAACTCCTAAAATGAAACCACAGACATAATATTTCTGTGCTCATACTTGTATTGGATGTCACACGAAATTGTAGGCTTCATATAAAATTAAAATCAACATCAAATGAAACAATGAAACACACCATAAACACACATCCACAAGGAGATAAAGGACCAAACACAATGGAAGTGTTCAGCCACCTGGAGGATTGTTGTCACTGAATTTAGTCACATTGAGCTTTTGAATCTCTTGACAGCTGAATTAAAAAAAGAAATGCTTTTGTTTATGAAGGGGAGCAAACACAGTTGTCTAAAGAGTTTATAGTTTTCTCGCATTGATTCTGAAAATGATTCTGTCATGTGGGACTTGGCTTGTAAGTGGTATCGAATACATTGGTTAAGATCAGAGATTGACAAACCTTTTTGTAAAAGACTAGATAGTACAGTTTTTGGTTTCTGTTTTGTTCTACCTACTCATCTTTGCCAAAGAAGCATAAAGAGTATGTAAATAAATGATCATTACTATGTCCCTATAAGACCTTCTCTAATAAAAACTAGAAGCCACTTAAGAAAGAAATTGTAGAAGACACTAGGAAAGAAAATGTCTCCTGTGTTCATGGATTAGCAGAGTTAGTACTGTGAAAATTATTAGCTTGCCAAAAGTGATCCATAGATTCAATGCAGTGCCCACTAAACTCCCAGTGACATACCTTACAGAAGTCATACAAGCAATCTGAAAGTCATATGAAAGCACAAAACCCCCCAAAGCCAGAAAAAATGTGGAAAAAGAAAAATGCTTTAGAGCAATAGTTAAAGCAGCAAAACAAATCAAAACATGCAACATGATTTCTGACTCAACACCAGACATGGAATAGACTAGAAGATTAACAAATAAGCTCCCACCAACACACCTGTAGCCACCTGATTCTTAACAAAGATGCCTCATGCTTGAGAAAAGACCACCTCTTCAATAAGTGATGCTGGAAAAACAGAGTACCCACATGTATCCTATCTCTCACCCTATGTATAAGTCACCTCAAAATGATCAAGACCTGGAACCAACAATATAGTCATAGACATTGGCTTTCTGCATAGGGCCTTAATAGCTAAGGAAAAAATGTACAAGAATTGATGAACAGTACTGCATCAAATTAAAAAAGCTACTGAACAAGATGCATTGTGCTCATAAATTGATGTGTTAACTTGGAACCCCTTTGCACAAGTACTTAAAGAATAATTGAAAAAATTTAAAAATAATAAATACACACTCAAAACTTCTGAACAGAAAGTGAAATAACAACTAGCATGAGAAGACAGCCAACAGAATGGAAAAAAAAACCTTTATCAGCTGTTATCCAACAAGGAATTAATAGGATATATAAGAAATTCAAATAATTAAACATGGAGAGAATAATCCAGTCACTAAATGAGCAAATAACGTGAGTAGGCAGTTCTCAAAGGAGGCATAAATGAACAATAAATACAAGAGGAAATATTCAACATCCTTAGCTATTCAGGGAAATGCAAATCAAAATTACATTGAGATTCCATCTCACTTCTGTCAAAATGGCTATTAGCAAGCAAACAAACAACAAATGCTGATGAGGATGCAGGGAAAAATGAACTATTACATACTGTTGATAAGAATTTAAACTTGTTCAGCTACTATGGAAATTAGTATGAAGGTTCCTCAACAAACTAGATATAGAGAGTTTCCATTTGATCCTGTTAATCAAAGGCTGAAAGCCATGTTGAATCAGTCAGATACCTGCACACCCATATTTACTGCAGCACTATTCACAACAGCTAACTATTGAATCAGCTTCAATAATGCCCATCAGTAGATGAATGGATAATGAAAAGATGCTGTCATATATTATTATTATTATTATTTAGCCATATATAGCAAATTATGTCATTTTCAAGAAAATGGATAAAACTATAAAGACCATGATGCTCAACTAATGACAGACTCGGAAAGACAAAGATTGCATGTTTTCTCTCGTACGTTAAATCTAGAATTAAGTTTTAATAGAGCCCCAAAGAAGCAGGAGGCAATTTGGAAAGAAGGGAACCATTCAGAGCAAGCAGGAGGAACAGGAGGGTGAATATGATCCTTGAACATAAAAACATGTATGAAAACATCATAGCGAAATCATTATGTTGTATAACTGAAACATAACTTTCAAAGGATAAACATAATCTAGGTGAAAACATAATCTTTATAGACGTGTTGGTTTGAATTCTGTATATTTTTACAAGCCATAAAATACTATTTTTCTACTCATTTAAACTATTTAGAAATGTAACATCCATTCTTAGCTTACTGGCCATGCATATACAGTTGTCAAGGGCCACAGTTTTCTGAACACTATTGGGAATGATTTGGTCCCTGGTTGGATTATAAGACTTACTGTATTTTAGATGGCAGTTTATTTGCTCTGTTTTAGTTTTCTTCACAGAGGCTTCATTGCAAGCTTGAAGACAGCTTCAGATCTTGTTTCTAAAGAAAAAGAAAAATAGAAATATCAGATGACCCATTAATCCCACTCCTAAATATAAATGTGTACTTCTATGGTCATTGCCATTTTAATCACAATAGTTGTGAGGTAGAAACAACCTAAATGTCCATCAGATGGATAAATGGGTAAAGAACATTTAGAACATTTAGTTCATACAAACAATGGGATCTTATTCAACTATAGAAAAGATTCTGACATATGTGATAAAAATGAATTGGCCTTGAGTACATTATGTTAAGTAAAATAAACCAATCACAAAAGGACAGATACTGGGTGATCACTTACCCAAGGTATATAAAATAGTCAGATACTGGAAACAAAATAAGTCGTGGTTTTCAGAGACTACTAAAAGTGGAGAGGAATGGGTAGTTGCTATTGTTGGATATGAAGTTTTGGTCATGCAAATCATCAAATTTCTAGAGATCTGGTATGTATCATCGTTTCTGTGGTTAATACCATTGTACACCTAAAATTGTTAGATCTCAGAAGAAACATTTTTGCCACAATTGAAAGTAAAGTTGTATGAGGAAAATACTTTATAATTAAACATTGCAAATTTCTTACATATTGTACACTGTGGATAAACAAAGAAAAAAGATAAATCTAGTTGTTAAGTTTAATTATGTTCATCAATGTGAATTAAAAACTGTAAAATAATACTTTATAATTTGCTAGGAGCTGTTGAAGCATACATGATCAGTTAAGTACATTAGCATGCACAATCTATGAAAAATTCTCAAGAATCAGTAAGAAATCTATGGACAAGCCAAGAGAAAATTAGACCCTGAACTCAAACATATATTTTTCAAAGTAAAAAAAAAAATATTTTCAAATAGAAATGGGTGATGAACACATGACTATGCTTAAGGTTATTGGTGATAAGCGAGGTATAAAGGTCAGCCAGTGCTAACCTTTCGGGTTTTGTAGCATAACAACTGTGGCCTATGTTTGCTCCTAAGTCTTCCCCCAGACCTACAGATTAACAAGGAGAACAAATGCAGTCACTCTTCAGGGGATAGCTAACAGCTTAAGTGAGAAATGGAACTGATCTGTGGGAAGTGTGGTCTAAAGTGGGATCCAGAACTCACACTGAAGCTGTCATGAGAGAATTACCAGAAACAGAGGAGGAGAAGAGTTCCTTTCGTCATGGTGGAGGGCAGACTACAGATGTCAGTGTTGACAAGCAGGAAGAACAGGGTCATCCTGAATGGGAAATACTGAGAAAAGAAGTAGCGGGGGCAGGTTGGGGGTGAGAGGTCAGTGCACATGCTAAGGTACAGTGAAGTGGCTTGGAGAGCACAGAGGATAGAAGTCACCAGCCACACTTCTGAAGCAAGAGAAGATTTTGGAAAAGCAGTGCTTTTCTTGGAAACTTGAAGGGGAAGAAGAAAGTTATATGTAGATAAGGGACCCAACTTAACTGTAGTAACAGAAGATGTCCCTGAAAGAAACCTTACTGTATATAGAAAAAGAAATCTCTTTTTTTAAAACAACAACAACACAAAACAAAAACAATTCTGGCCTCCAGAGGATCATCTACTATTGCTAGTTACAAAATAATGCAGTCTAATTATAAGCAAAATAAAAGGAGAAATGTAAAGATACTGGAAACTGAATTAGAAAAAAAAAAAACCCAGACATTTCAACCTAAAATATATCCCTTTTAAACAGCTATGGTGCAGAAAACAAATGCAGCATCAAAACTAAGTTAGATATAGTGACATAGCAATTTAAGGTATAAAATAACTTCATAAATTAGAAATCTTGAAAGTCAATATAAAATAATATACAGAGTTGATCAAAGTCAATCAACAAATGAAAGAAAAAAGGAAAAATATTCTTACGAATGAAGATTGAATTATAAAGTGACTACATTCTAGATTCTGTTATATAAGGAATGTAAGGATGGACATAGAGTATTGAATGAAAGGTTATAAAGAATAATGAAAATGGGATATAAACTATGTATAAATGACACAGCTCTGCTGTACAAAAGACCAGTGCTGGTATCTGATGATAGAATTAGTGCGCATTAAAACATAAAGTAGGAAAAAGACTTCTTTTAAATTATAATTCAAGAAGTCATTTTAATATGAAAATCAATACCTTAACCAACTTCTCTGGGCCATTACATACCTGGGATTATCCTTCTTTTCTAATTGACTACAAGATATGTCCTATAAGAACCATATAAGTTTTTGGAATATTATTATTTTCTTTAAATACAAAGGAGTTGCCATTCACCAAAGCAGTTTATGAATACAGTGCATCTGGATCACTGTCACCTCTTTAAAATATTCTCACCCACCCCTCCCAACCCTCCCCTTCTTTTACTTAATTTTATGTTATTAATTTAATTTTTTCCTTTTAACAAAGCAGTTTATGTGTAAAATGCATATTCTCTCCCTCCCTCCCTCTCTCTGTCTCTGTGTCTGTCACTCTGTCTCTGTCTCTCTCTCTCACTCTCTCGGTTGGTTGTGGGGCTTGAACTCAGGGCCTGAGCACTGTCCGTGAGCCTCTTTGTGCTTAAGGCTAGTGCTCTACCACATGAGCCAGTGTCACTTCCAGTTTTTGAGTGGTTAATTGGAGATAATAGTCTCACGGGACTTTGTGTCCCAGCTGGCTTTGAACTGCCAGCCTCAGATCTCAGTCTCCTGAGTAGGTAGAACTGCAGGTGTGAGCCACTGCACCCGGCTTGCACAATGCAGCTGCATCTGTGTCAGCACTTCACAGTCTCCACCCTCCTTTGGCCCATCCCTTCCCTTATATTTCTCAATTTTCTGAATTATTGCCTGCATTCTCCCCCTTCCCGGACTCATTCTCCTATCCCTTTCCTTCTGGCCCCATCTTAGCTTCTTGCCAAGTATCCATTTCTGGTACTTATTTTGTTGGGCTTTGGTTTAGTTTTTTCTTTTGTAAAAGAAGGACACTATCTGGGCTGTCTGTAGAGCCTATTCTGCTTCAGTTAATTCATTTGTAACCACTTTCTTCCCACCTAGTATGTTTATTTGTAGATTGATAGGCACATTCTAGCTACCACAAATGAGGGAAACCAAGAAACACAGGTTGCATTTGTGGTAGAATGGTTATTATTTTAAAGTAACAGGAAAACCAGACAAAAAGACCTGGCCACCTACAAAGTAAAGAAAATCAAGTTGATGTCAATCTTTGTGACAGCAGTAAATAAAGCAAAATTACAGCCGAGCAGCATTCTGAATCCAGCTGCAAGTGTGATCTCTCCATCTAACAGCAGTACCCGAAGAAGTAAGTCCATAGGTGGTGCAACTGAGGATCTATTTGCTTTTATTTTTTATTTTATAAAATTAATTTTATTTTTTATTGTAAAAGTGACGTACAGAGGGGTTACAGTTACACAAGTAAGGTACTGAGTACATTTCTTTTTGACCAATGTTATCCCCTCCCTCATTTTCTTCCATTTCTCCCCCCTCCCCGCTACCCTCCCTCAGTCATCAAGTTCATTTCCAATATAGTGTCTAGTGAGTGTCACTGTTGCATTGGTTCACCCTTTGTCCCATATTTTTTGTGATTCCCCTTCCCTTCCCCAAATCATATAAATGGATTTATAAAACAAAGGGTACAGAAATAAAAAGCAGTGACAACAGGGAATAAACCAAAGGAGGGGGGAAGAAAAATGAAATAACTGTAACCAGTACTTTTAAAAAACAACTGTGGATCCATTTGTATTGCCAATTATTTTCTCTTGGTCCCATCTCTTGGTTTGTCTGGAGATGAAAAAAATGATGGACTCTGAATAATATTAACTTTCTCCAGACAGATATTTCTTTCCTTTTGGAAAGGCAGTAAGTGAAGGGGTAAGCTAATTTAATGTAATTAGAGATTAAGGTGACTGGAGGGATGTTTTTTCTTTTTTTCTATTTTTTTAAGTAAGTGTTTTATTGTGAAAAAATAGTGTACAGAGGGGTTACAGTTACATGAGTAAGGTAATGAGTCCATTTCTTATCAAACATTTCCTTTGTTTTTCCCGTACCATTCCTTCCCTCTCACCTCCTCAACTACCCCCCCCACACACACACATACACCTAAATTGTAAAGCTCATTTTTCAACATAGTGTTTTGAACAAGACTGGAGAGATTTTAAAGGTTCTGAAATACTGAAAAATTCCCAGGAGTAGCAACCTTTACTCATGTCCTTCTACTTTCTGGATCCTGAACTCAACTTTTATTTTCCAAGCACATGAAAGGTATTTTGTTGTTGTTGTTGTTTTTAAAGAAACCCTACTGAGTTTTATTCCCTCTGGCCTCTTAATAGTTAAGAATTAGTGAGTAGATTTAGGAAAAAGGCATCTCAAACTCCTATCATATTCCAGTGTTTTTCCGGTTGAGGTTTTTGATCAGATTTTTTACCTGTGTTAGTTACAAATTAGTAAATATATCCTAAAATTGAATAAGATAATTGAAATAGAAATTTAGGCTCATCTTTATGAATGCTTCTTGCTTCTGGGGTTGCTCAAATTGTGAATGTCTTCCTAGCTATTTTGTTTTCAGATGCCTATTTGGTTCTTTTGTTTGCTTTTATGTTTGACCAAGTATTACATTTGTCTTAACAAAATAAAAGATTTAGTCTGCTGCAAAGGAATTTTTTCAAGCCAGAGTTCATCTAACTCCTATTCCCTTTTTTCCTTTTAATATATAAGGAAAAGTAATCAGCTGAGATTGGGAAGTCAGATTGGGAAGGTTGAAGAAAAGGGGAAATTGTGTGAAAGCAGTTGTATTGACCTGTGGGAATTTGTTAATGTCAGAGAAATATAGTAGAAATTCTAGGTATTGATTGGTGCCTACTTTGTTACGTTAAAGTGAAAACACTTGGCAGAATTATGCAACATTATCTAACCAAAGGGGGATGAATCAGAAATGGATTTTTATGGACAATATAATAGAGGAAGGATAACTCAAAGTGATTCCAATTGATAAACAAAAAAAAAATCAAAACATGAAGACAGGAGTGAGGGTTGACGGGTAAATCTACAGTGACTACATTATTGATACCAGCAGTCTCTAGTCTGAATATTCTATTAAGCTGATGCATGACAATCGGTAGTGTGTACTAGGAACTGTGGTTTACTGATGCAGTCACTCTGAAACAGAAAAAAAAATAATTTGAGGTGGGGTGTGCTAAGTACAAAAAACGATTACATGTAATTATAGAAGACTGAAAGCAAGAGTCGAAGTTAGGAAGAACACATGTGAAGTTTGTTGAGATTCAGCTTTTCATCTCCACTCCTCTACTCTTACCTCCTCTCCTCTTCTTTTTTTCTCTTTTCTTTTGTGCTCATATTGGGACTTGAACTCAGGGACTAGATGGTGTTGCTTAGCTTTCTCATTCAAAGCTAGTGCTCTACTATATGAAACACATCCACTTCCAGCTTTTAGCTGGTTAATTGGAGATAAGTATCTTGTGGAGTTTCCCCCCTAGGCTGGCTTCAAGCTGAGATTATCAGATCTCAGCCTCCTGGATAGCTATGATTACTGTTGTGAGCCACCAGTGCCTGACTTCATGGTGGTTCAAACTCTGGTATGCATAGCTGTTTTGGGATGGTGAAAATTATGGCTACTCAGACACTGAGAAATTTCTTCTCTATGAAGACATTGTAACAAATATTGATATAAATAATGCATGAACAAAAATTCAAACTAGGGCTCCCCCACCAAAGTCCTTTTTCATAATGTCAACAGAACATGCTATTTCAAAAAGATGATAGTTTGTCATCTAGGATGTTGAAGAATATTAATGAGTTCTAAAGGTTTTTCTTAAGCTTAAAAAGATTTATTTTCTCTATGCCACTAAATGAGATTGATCAAATGAGGGCAGGTTGATCTTAAAAACATTGTGGCATTTATGTCACTTGCCATGGCATATGTATATGCCATGAATGTACATGAAGTTCAAAAATCTCTAATATGATTCAAGGCCAAGAAGATGTCATGAAGGTACTTAGAATCAGACTGTCAAAAAAAAAACAAAAAGCTGGGTGCCGGTAGCTCATGCCTATAACCCTAGCTACTCAGGAGGCTGAGATCTGAGGATCATGGTTCAAAGCCAGACTGGGCAAGAAAAGTCCGTGAGATTTTTATCTCCAATAAACCACTAAGAAAACCGGAAGTAGCACTGTGGCTCAAATGGCATAGTGCTAGCCTTGAGCTGAAGAGTTCCAGGATAGTACCCAAGCCCAGAGTTCAAGCCCCATGACGGACAAAATAAAAGATAAAAAAAAATGAGATTACATCCTGATTAGTGAAACAAGATACAGAATGAAAAGTATATGAAAAGAGATACACCCATGTAGAGAATAAATGTTGGTTACCAGGCAGTGGAGAAATGAAGATCAGACTGGGCCAGGCATGGTGGCATATATTTTCAATCCCAGCTACTGAAGATGCATAGATATAGGACAATCTCAATCTGAATACAGCCTGCAAGAACCTGTTGAACAATCTAAAAGCAAAAAGAACTGAGAAGAATATAAGGCAGAAAGTAGACTTGTAAGATGAACAAATCCAGAGATCTAATATACATAATGACTGTCATTATTGATACTATAGAATGTTTTTGAGGAACTCTGCCCCCCGCTACACACACAAGAGTGACTGAGAGATGTCAATATTCTAGTTATACATTTGATGTGTGTATCAAATATCATGTTATATATTTTAAGTACATACAGTAAAAGAGAGAAGAGACTTAAAAACAGCAAGGAAACACAATATCTTTACGTGTAAAGGAATTCCCTTAAAACTCCCAGAATGTCCTTTTGCTAGAACTTTGCAGTTTAAGAAAGATAAATACCACAGTTTTTCCCCCTCATATACAGAAATGTAAAAGTAAGACACTAGAGACGACCTGAAAGTAGGTCTGAGAAGGGAGACAAGAAAAGTAGGTGAAAGAGGAAGAAAAGGGGAGCGGGGCAGAATACTTTGCCCTTGAAGAATTATCCATTAGAAATAATGGACCTGAAGATTTCCCCCCAAATGTTTTTAAATCTTATTGGCCATTTTGAGACCCATTTTTATGAGCCATTCAATCTTGTGCCTCTAAAAAAGTTGTATTGCTTACTTTTTCATTAGTACAGATTTTTAGGATTTTAAAAATGTTTGCCGGGCGCTGGTGGCTCACGCCTGTAATCCTAGCTACTCAGGAGGCTGAGATATGAGGATCTCGGTTCAAAGCCAGCCCAGGCAGGAAAGACCGTGAGACTCCTATCTCCAATAAACCACCAGAAAACTGGAAGTGGCGCTGTGGCTCAAGTGATAGAGCGCTCGCCTTGAGCTGAAGAGCTGAGGGACAGCGCCCAGGCCCAGAGTTCAAGCCCCACAACCGACAAAAAAAATAAAATAAAATAAAAATAAATAAAAATGTTTTTGTATGCTAAGCACTTAAAATGAGAATTGTGCAGAGTAATGGGTTTCACTGTGATGGTTTATGAATGTGTATAATGTACTGTGATTCTGTTCTCCTGAGAATCCTCACTTAACATGACAGTGGCTCCTTTTTAGGATATATATATATATATATATATATATATATATATTACTGCTTACTTTTCACTCTGATTGTAAATTTTTTTTACTGATTGTAAAATTCCGTGCTGTCCATGTTATATATTTATTACACTTGATACATTGTTTTCCATTGGCACAAATGATTGCCAAAAGAAACTTCAAGAAGCAGACCTGAGCATACACATGCTCAAATATCTACTCTTCTGGTCAAATGTCTGCTTTATTCTTGCTCATTCTAGAGACTGAAATTCTTGAGGCAAACTTGACTAATAGTGAAGAGTATAATTTTCCAGAAAGCTCAATCAAATCATCATTTTGCAGCTATAGGTAATAACAAAACAGACTTTACTCAATCAAAACAGATTGATCAAGATCTACTCTGGTAAATGCTACTGTATTTGCAGAGTGGGAGACGAGCTCATGCTCTTTGAAAGCTTTTGGATTAATAGGCTGTGCTCATTGAATACCACCACTAGCTTTACCACACACACACACACACACACAGACACACACACACAAACACATACACATCTGTGTGTGAGCTTTATAGTTGTAAAAAACATTTTAGTCTGATTTCATTTGGTCAAATGTTAATTTTAAAATGAACTCACTTATTTTTTCGCACACTTAAATAATTGCCCCGCCTTTTCAAAGATCATTTTCTAATTGCTATTTTATGTGCACTTAATTTTTAAATCTATCTGCACACATATGTCTGTACCCATGCAAATATATATATTCATGTGTATTATGTGACAATATGTTCTTTTATAAAATTGGATGTTAAAATTTGGAGATGAGATGAGATAAAAAATATGGCTCCCTGCAAATTCTTTGCTTCACTTAACTACGCTTTAACCTTTTTGTCTACTTGGAGTTCCTACATGTGAAGCATGTTTGTGTGTATATCTTAAGTTATAAGTGTAATTTGGAAAGAGAGCTGATGTATTTCTTTAGAACTTCAGTTTGTTTCTATCCTATGTTTATACGTAAGATTTCCTGACAATAATTATTGCAGAGGTGACATGTTCAATGGCTTGGCAGCTTTTGTTTCTACTTCATTCTTTTTTCTTTCTCTGGACAATACTCATTCATTAAGAGATAACTTGCTATTTTTCTCCATGACTACTACTCCAAACTCTACCAATTGGCTACACTTTTCACCCAATTACTTGCTTTTTCACATAAATGTTTTCACCTTTATTGAAATGTAGTTGACCAATAAAAATTATATATATATATAATTTTATATATAAGGTGTATAATATGGGACTTGGATGTGTGCATGCAAGGTTAAATGATAACCACAAAGTAATAAACATGCCTGTCACCCCACAGTTATTTGCTGATGAGAATAAAAAACATTTGTTATTCTAAATTTAGTATTCTAAATTAAACTTTAAAAATTGAACTATTATGTAGCACTGACAATTGAATTGGCTAATTTTTAAATAAGCAGCTTGAGAAATTTTCACTTGGGGAATATGCCCGCAAAACCTCATTACCAGACGCTCAAAAGTTCTCCCATGCATTCTACAGGTATTAACCAATTCTGCCTGTCAAAAGTAGCTCATATCAGAAAGGAAGGAAGGTAGGAAGGAAGGAAGGAAGGAAGGAAGGAAGCAAGCAAGCAAGCAAGCAAGCAAGCAAGCAAGCAAGCAAGCTCATGTTTTGCTCTCAGCACCCTAAATTGGTTTTATATCTTTTTGGGCTTGATTCCAGTGGAGTTACAATATTGAATTGTTATCCATCTGTTATGGTAGTGAGGTGTCACTTCTTGCATTTTCAGTCCCTCCTAGAAGCACATAATGGTGAAGTTAGCTAAATATGGATCCTTGGGTGTTTTTCATTTGGGGGCCAGTGTGAACAGCTGCTGCGAACAGCTAATCTGTGTGGTCTGGGGCATGTGTATAGATGTTTCCGTGGTGCAATGGCTGGGTCTGAGTACATTCAACCTTTGCTAATACAATCAGACAATTTTCCAAAGCAGTGAATGGTGCTGTCCCTTACAGTACAGTGCTCAACAGGAGCTCATTTGTTGAAAGAAAGGTTGAAATGTCACTTGTCATGGGTGACCTTTGAAATTTATGAAATAGGAAAAATATTGTTCCACTCTTTTTAGTTACCAATCACACACATTCACTTGAGCAAATATTCTCACATGGGTGGAAAAACCCTCTTACTTAGTAAAAACTCTGTATATTATAAATTAGAGGGACCGAGGGAGGGCATGAAGGTGGTAGAGCACTTGTCTAGCAATTACAAGGCTCTCAGTTCAAATTCCAGTACTGCCCCCAAAAGCTCAAAAATGATAGACACAAACTGTCTTTTCCAGTACTTAGACAGGTTGAGAAAGGAGGATGGCAAGTTCAAGATCACCCTGGGCTTTTAGTGAGACCCTGTCTAAACAAACAAAAACAAATACAGACATGAGATTAAAAGCAGAATTCAATGGTGACTAAGTGTTATTGGAGACCTAATTCTGGAAAGAGAGTACCCTCAAATGTTTTCAGCTTTCACAAGTTATTACAAAAGTGGGAAAAAAATTTTTTTTACTGCTTACATTCAAGAGCCTGAACATCCTGATTGGATTGGCTTCTGGTATATTTTTTTTTATTGTGAAAATACTGTACAGAGGGATTACAATTACATGGGCAAGATAACGAGTACATTTCTTA
>NW_012267218.1:32552706-32666647 GCF_000151885.1 Dipodomys ordii
CTTCCAGCTTTTTCTGCTTATGTGGTGCTGAGGAATCAAACCCAGGGCCTCATGCATGCAAGGCAAGCACTCTACCACTGAGCCACCTTCCCAGCCCTGTCCCTGAGCTTTTTGACTCAAGGCCAACACTCTACCATTTGAGCCACAGCTCCACTTTTGACTTTTTGGTGGCTAATTGGAGATAAGAGTCTCATTAACTTACCTACTTGGTCTGGCTTCAAACCATGATCCTTGGATCTCAGCCTCCTGAGTACCTAGGATGACAGGGGTGAGCCACTAGTACCCAGTCTGAAATTATTTATCTACAGTATTTCACAGCATAGAAACTGTTTACAGTGTGATTTCTAGTGATAACAGGAAATAAGACTTTAGGGATTCAAGTTTTATACAAATATGATTTCTTTATGCTTTTTATTTTCTATAATGAATTTGAGAATATAGTAAGTATATTCAAAGGGTGAACTAGATAGCAGATGAAGCTTCTTTCATTGGCTATAGTGACCATTTCCTTTGAGGTTCTTGGTTTAGCTTCTTGGTGTGTTGGTTGTTATATTTAGATTTCTTCTTTGCTTAAGGATGTACAGCATTACTGAT
This sequence comes from Dipodomys ordii, assembly GCF_000151885.1. NCBI lineage: Eukaryota > Metazoa > Chordata > Mammalia > Rodentia > Heteromyidae > Dipodomys > Dipodomys ordii. The sequence continues at coordinate 32,553,301 of NW_012267218.1, forward strand.
GCCACAGTGGATCACAGTGATAGAGGAAGGACCCAGGAGAAAACCATTCTAGATAGCTAGCTCATTCTAAGTAGCTAGCCCCCTTTTCATAATAACTAAAACTTGCATTTTAAATAAGATGACTTCCTTTTAGCAAATTGAATAACTGTTTTTACCTTTGCTAATACACCCAAGTATGCGATATGTTTGCTGTACCCAAAGTCAAAGTGTTTAAAAATGGTGGAAAATCCCTATTTGGTTCTTATTTTATATCTTCCTTTTGTCTTTTGGCTCTAGTTAGTAATTCCAGAACCACACTAAGAGTGGGGTGAGTAGACAGCCTTATCTGTTTCTGACGTTAGAAGAAACAAATTTCAGTTTTTCCCCACTTGATATGTTGTTAGCTATGGGCTTACTATACATGGCCCTTTTTAAAATAATGTTGAGGTATATTCCTCTATTTGCTTCAGAGCTTTTCTCATACATGGATATTGAGTTTTGTCAAAGACTTTCTCTGTATTAATTGAGATGATCACTTGATTTTTGTCCTTGTTCTTGCTTATGATGGATTACAGATTGATTTGTGGATGCCAAACCATCCTTACATCCCTGAAATGAAACCAACTTGACCAGAGTGTGATCTTTTTAACATGCTTTTGAATCCAGTTTTCAAGTATTTTGTTGAAAATGTTTGCACCCAGGTTTGTTAAAGAGACTAGGTGTATAGTTCTTTTTTCCTTGTGTCTGGTTTTGGAATGAATGTAATGCTGGCATTATAGAAACAGTTTGTTAGTGATCATTCATGTTATGTTACATGGAAAAGTTTGAGGAGAATTGGTGGCAGTTCTCTAAAGATCTGGTACACTTGCCATTGAATCCATGTGTCTGCGCTTGTAGATGACGTGATTCTATACTTCAAAGACCTTAGAGATTTCACACACAAAAAATCCTGCTAGATCTGATAAGACATTTTTGGCAATGTAACAGGATATAAGATCAATATATTAAAAAAAAGCTTTTCTAAATATCAACAATTAACAGGCTGAAAAATAAATCGAGAAAATTTCATTTGTTGGGGCTGGGAAGGTGGCTCAGTGGTAGAGTGCTTACCTTGCATGCATGAGGCCCTGGGTTCGATTCCTCAGCACCACATAAACAAAAAGAAAAAAGCTGGAAGTGGTGCTGTGCTCAAGTAGTAGAGTGCTAGCCTTGAGCTGAAGAGCTGAGGGACAGTGCCCAGGCCCAGAGTTCAAGCCCCATGACCGGACACCCCCCCAAAAAATAAAATTTCATTTGTTATATAGCCCCTCAAAAAATGAAAAGAAATAAAGAAGAAAAAATAGTAGGTATAAACTTATTCAAGGAGGTGAAAGTCCCGTACAATTAAAACTATAAAACCTTATAGAAATTAAAGAAGATTCCAAAAGATGAAAGACCTCGGAAGTGGCACCATAGCTCAAGAGGTAGAGCGCTCACTTCGAGCAGAAGAGCTGAGAGACAGTGCTCAGGCCTAGAGTTCAAGCCCCACGACTGACAAACAAACAAACAGAAGACCTCCCATGTTCATGCATTAGCAGAATTAATAACAAAATGGCTGTATTATCATAATCCAATAAAATGCCCATCAAAATACATGTCATTCTTTGGAGAAATACAAGAAAAATCAATCCTAAAATTCATATGGATGAACAGAAGATCCTCAAATAGCAAATGCAATTCTAAGCAAAAACAGCATTAATGGAAGTAACACAATATTAGGGGAAAATTGTTCAAAGTTTACTGTATGTAAATATAGAAATATTACAACAAAACTTCCTTATATTATAAATGCATGTTAACTCAAAAATAAAATTAAAGCTGAGTTGCTTATGCTTGTAATCCTACCTACTTAGGAGGTTGAGATCTGAGAATAATAATTTGAAACCAGTCCAATCAGAAAGTCTGTGAGACCCTTATCTCTACTTAATTACCAAAAAAGCTGCAAGGAAAAGTGTAGCTCAAGTGGTAGCTGGACAGAGTTGAGCAAAAAGGCTCAGGGACAGAGCTGAGGCCCTGAGTTCAAACCCTAGGACTGGCATAACAAAATAAAAAACAAGATAAATAAATGAAATTAAAAATGCCAATTTTTAAAAATTATTAAATTGTTAAAAAATAATGGGAAAATTTAAAAGAACACCATTCTCAGCTACTGAGGTGGGAAATTAGTAGTTTTCCAATAAACAAACTATAGATTTTGATTATTTCTAATTAGTAATGAAAATTCTAATAACCAAAATCAAGATTGGATTTTAATGACTTTTTAGAAATGAGTATTTATGTCATTGTTATATACAAAGAAAATGCCAGATGACATTCTTTATTCCTGATTGATCTTTACTCAGGAGTGTGACTTCAGAGCTGGAACTCCACAGAGGTTTTGCTTATAATGTTTTGAGAATACCTCAGGACATCACATGGCTTTTCTGAAATGCATTTGTCTTATGTGTAAATGGAGCATTGGCCTCGGAACAGTGATTTTTCAATCTGTGCCCAGCAAAAGCTCCAGGGAAGCAGCAGTGTGAAAAATTTGGTTGTAGACCTAGAAGGCCTGCGTAGTGCTGGGCACATAACCAGTGTTCACTAACTATGACTGAATGGCCTGTGGAGCTCTGCCCATGAGGCCCACTCTCCATCTTTGCTTCTCCCTAGCATCATTCTACTTGCATGTTTTTTAAAATGGTTTTTTTAATGCTTTCTTTTTCTTTTAACTTGCATGTTTTATATATTGTACATAAGGCTCATGTTCACCAACACACTGAAGAATTATCTTATACCTGAAGAGTAGAAGTTCGAAATTCCTCATCATAATTCCATGTTGCTATTTTTTAAATTTTTTAAATTGCTATTATAAAGGTGATGTAGAGGGGTTACCGTTATATAAGTCAGGTGGAGAGTACATTGGTTTCTTTTTGGACAGTGTCACCTCATGTTATTATCTGTGGCCATCTTTAAAAACAGCAGTTACAATGATCATAATACCTCTTCCTTTGTCTACTGTCCATTGCCAATTTTTTTGAAGGGGAAGAACTTGAGTTTGAACTCATTGCCTTGTACTTGGAAGGCAAATCCTCTACTACCTGAGCCACATCCCCAGCCCCTTTTTTTCAAATAGGGCTTTGCATTTATGCCTGGCTCCCTTGAGCCACAATCCTCCCGTTTATGTTTACTGTGTAGCTGGGGTGATAGGCATGCATCAGTATGCCAAGTTTTTATTAGATGAGATGAGGATCTCATAGACTTTTCACTCAGGCTGGCATGGAGCCCTAATTCTCCCCATCTCTACCTCTCTAGAATTAATGTGCTACTGTGGGCAGCCATATTGCTAAATTCTATGGTAGTGAATATAGAGATTATGTTTATGACAGAGACAGATGAATGGGAGATACATAATCAAAAAACAGGATGATGGGTATTGCCAATGTGGTCATGAGAGAGGCTGGAAAGGTCAGAGTGGTGGAAGTGTGTGACTGAGAGGTCACATTGGGGGAAGTAGTTAAGATGGAGGAGGACCTGGTCATCATGAACAGATCATTGTGTTTGCACAGATCTTGGTAAGACATTGGAAATAACCAGGTATCACCGGATTTACTTTGTTTATGGAAAGTTCCTGAAAACAGTGTTGAGGTTGAACCTTTGGAGCCGGAGAACATCTGTTCTGGGACCACTGGGCCTTGGGTTTAATGGATAATAAATAATGTATATATTTCTTAATTTTTCAAACCAAGATGTTCTTCTTTTTTTTAATTTATTTATTTTCAGGATTGGTTTGCAGATCCCCAAAACTAATTAATTATATAATTCTATAGCTCTCCTGAAGGGAAAATTTATTGCTTGTCTTAATTAAGAGCCAACCTTAATTTATTAGTTTGCTGACATGTAGAAGGGAGAAATAACCAGCTCTGGAGACAAACAAAAGCCACTTTTCACTTGAACATTTTCTAATGTAATGTAATTTGATTTGCTGGTAATTGGGTGATACCCATCGGGGAATGTACCTAGAGAGGAGGGTGGATGTGATATTTAGTGCAGGGAACATTGAAATTGAGACCAGTGGGCTAAGTGTGAGTGCTGTCTTGCTCTGCCATTTAAAACACAATTTTGCCTTGCCTGAGAAAGTTATTAGCACCTTCGTTTCCCAGGTAAATAGCACTTCAGCTTTATTTTCATGTCGGGTACATCATCTGTCTAGAGATGGCAAAGGCCCTGCGCATGACTCCCCTTGATCTACTTTAACAATTACTTTTGGCTTATCATTTCTTGGCATCTGGACATAAGTATAAACCATCTATCAAAATGATAAATGATCTAGTGTCATACATGGGATAAAACAGAAAGGGATGTTCTTAATGTACAATGAAAACCCTTCTAGTATACCAGTGAACATATTATTACAAACACTGAATGATTATACCCTCAAAAATGATTTTAAAGGACAGAAGATGACTCTTGACAAAATGAATCTAAAGCAATGAAAGTCCTATATGGTAAATGAATAGAAACAGACCCAGACCAATACATTTTCACAATACATTTTTCAGTGTACTATTTATATGTGTGTATTTATTTAAAAGTCATTCTTTTGCTTTCTTAGAGCTCATTTTATTTCCAACTTGAGAAAAATTTTGGCCTCAATGAGTACTTACGATACCTATAGGTTTATGCTAAAATAAAAACAGTTCAGATACAAGCGTCATACAGGGGTAGAATGTGAAGAAAAAAGAAAATTGCTTTGGCAGAGAGTTAAAACACCAATAAACTATAGAAACTCATGATTCATGAGGAAGCTAAAAACCAGTCTTTATTTAGCCTTGCTATGTGCCTCGCTGAACTGGCTCAAGTCATCAGCATTTCCCCTTAATCTTCACAATGAGTTTCTGATGTAAGCACTATTATTATCCCCCTTGCAGAGATGAGGTTGATGAGATTAAATACTGTGTTCAAGGCTACAGACACAGTTAAGTCATAGATCTACACCAGACTTAGGTCCTCTTCAGCCTGATCTTTGTAACTCATAAATAAAACTCAGGCACAATGATCACTTATGTGTTTACCTTCTGAAGTCATGGTTAACACCTATGTCTTATTTATCTTTCCACATTGAGGAACTTAATTATGCAAAATATGAATCACAGTAGAAGCTAAGAAAGTACGTGTTAAATAAGTAATGTTGTCTGAACTCAGTGAAAATGAATATACGAAAGAAAACATTGCACTATTATTGAAATAGTATGAATGATAAAAGTGCCAATTGTTTTCAAAGCTCTGTTATGGTATTTCTTTCCTCAAAGAAGAGATAGTTCAAAAAAGGAAGGGAGAAGTTTCTTTTGACTAGAAAAATTGAGAGATTATGAAAAAACAAACCCAGATGCCTGTGATATGAAATAATGTTTAAGCTATTCGGAAAAGGTTCAGAGAATGACTTCTCCCAATTCATAAAGTGTAATTTAATTGGACTGTATGATGGGGTCACTGTTACTACACTAAAGCAGCCAGAGTTTCATCCAGAGTGAGTCCCAAACAAAAGGAATAGTTAGGAGCTATTTCAAATCTTAGGTCATTTTTTTAAGGCTTCAAATGTGTGATTAGTATAATAAAAAAAGCTATTATGAATTACATTAGTATACACTATAACATAATGAGGGGAAACTAGCTTATCTTCAGCTTTGAGAAACTGAAGTCTTACATTAAAAAACAAACACAATAATTTAATCAAGGATATTGGTGGAAGGTTCTAATTGAGTTTGTATGCATGTCTTTAAGGTGAGTAGTACTAACTTCAGTATCACCTCGTGCTTACCATTCAATATAATGATGGAGTCTATTCCAACTTGAGTATTTAAATACTATATAAGAAAGCTGTATCAATAAAAAGTGTCTCCGGGTGCCGGTGGCTCATGCCCATAATCCTGACTACTCAGGAGGCTGAGATCTGAGGATCATGGTTCGCAGCCATCCCTGGCAGGAAAGTCTGTGAGACTCTTATCTCCAATAAATCACCAAAAAACTGGAAGTGGTGCTGTGGCTCAAGTGGTAGAACTCTGGCCTTGAGTTGAGGAGCTCAGGGACAGCTTGCAGGCTTAGAGTTCAAGCCTCATGACTGATTTAAAAAAAAGTCTGTCCACCTTGCTTTCTATGCATGGTTTTTGCCATTTGTCCCTCCTTCAATGGATGCTCAGAGATTGAATTCTGCTATTACGATTGAATTCTGCTATTCTCCCCAGAAGTCTTGAAGGAGTCAGACTGGAATGAACAAAAGGTGTCATGCGGTGATGGGTCTACTCTGCTTTGAGTGACACTTCCAGTTACCTAAGCCTTATGGAAGGCGGGGGCAAACATTTTTTTTTCTCTCTGTCTTTCTCCCTGGCCTTAAATTTGTTGGCAAAAGAAAAATCACTCAGACTGAAGAAAATAGAGCAACATCAGCCAACATGTCAAGTTGGTGGGGTTGCTTTTGTTGATTTTAGTTTCTTAGAATCGGTGAGTGGGAATCTATTTCTAAATGTGCACAGAAATCTGTGGTTCTCAATTCTGATTCAGTTATAACATAATTCTGAAACATGTTTGACTGCAGTGTATGTGACTACTCATTTTAGTGAGCCTTGATGACAGTAATCTTTTTTTTTTCCTCCGAGACTCTTCCTGACTGTTCTTACCATGGGAGATCCATTCTCCTCTCAGAGCATTGCCTACGTGATACTGTACTGTGATAATCCATAGGAATGCTGGCCCCTCTCAGTAGATTGTGAACTCCTTGAGAGCAGAACTGTGTCTTATTCATTTTGCCTTTCTGATACCATGTACGGTGTTGTCTTAGTCAACCAATATTTGTTGAGCCTTTGTCCCCCCCCTCCCCAGGAATGATTCCTCTTTCATTCCCTCTTATGTCTTCATCTCTCATTTTCTCCAGGTCCTCTCCATCTGTCCCAAGGACATGAGAGCTGATATCTGCGTTCATCTAAACCGGAAGGTTTTTAATGAGCATCCTGCCTTTCGATTGGCCAGCGATGGGTGTCTGCGCGCCTTGGCGGTAGAGTTCCAAACCATTCACTGTGCTCCTGGAGATCTCATTTACCATGCTGGAGAAAGTGTGGATGCTCTCTGCTTCGTGGTGTCAGGTTCCTTGGAGGTCATCCAGGACGATGAGGTGGTGGCTATTTTAGGTACTGTGAACTTTCCTCACATAGTCACAAACATATTGCGACTTTAGAGCTATTGACTGTCAGGCTTTTAAACATTTTCTTTTTTTTTTTCTTCCAGTTTGGTAACTTTAGAAATTGGGTAGTAATGAAACAATCTCAGTGAAAACTAGTCAGTCATAGTGCTTGAGCAAAGAACATTATTTGTATTCATCATGGCCTGTTGGGGTGCGTGAGAGTCCCATTCAACTGTGACTCTTTGTGGGAGAGTTGCTTTAGGACAGCCTCAAGGTCCTCTGTAAGTGTGAGCTGGCTTTAGGAATGAATGTTTGGTTAGTAACCTGGGGAGTTAATCTAGAGAGGCAATGGAACCTGGATACTTCAGCCCTTTCCTTTAAAGAGGGGCTAAGGAAGGGACCAGGAAAGCTTACTGACTTGTCTAGTTAGTAAGTGAATGACCTTAAGTCTCTATTCGGATTGCACTGCCTTGTCACAGAGGATTTCAGAAGTTAATTGTAGAAGGTTCTCAGGAGTCTCACAACGAAGCATAGTGCAAGTGAATTACATCTGGGTTTATAAATCTGATTCATCCATCTTCCTAAGTCAGGGAAATCATTTGGCTAATAAAATATTCATTCTAGATCTATTCAAGAATAGATGCTGTGGTGAAGAGTGCTGTAATAAACATGGTTTATGCTGGTGGCTTCACTTTATTCTGGTTTGTAATCTTTTGGGTTAAATACCCAGGACTGGAATTGCTGGATCCATAGGGTAGTTCTATGCTTAATTTTTTTTTGAGGAACCTCTATACTGCTTTCCAGAGTGGGTAAACAAGTTTACATTCACACCATCAATGTAGTAGAGTTCCCTTTTGGCCACATCCTCTCCAGCATCTGTTAAGTGTTTATTTCCTTGATAGTGGCCATTCTAACTGGGGTGAAGTATTGTTTTGATTTGCATTTCCTTTATAGTCAGAGATGTTGAACATTTCTTCATGTGTCTATTGGTCATCAACAGAATGTGTTACATATACACAGTGGAATTATACTTATCCATTAAATAAAATGATATTGTACTATTTGTAAAGAAATGGAAAGCTTTGTAAAAAAAATTATAGTAAGTTAAGTTAGTCAGGCCTAGAGCGACAGGATGAATGTTTTCCCTTATATATAGCTTGCAGACTATAAGTCGATTATGTTGGATGGAATGCAAGTGTACACAAATGTATTAATCAAAACATGGTAGAGTCAAGGGAAATCACAAATAGCATAATTTCTTAGAAAGCCAAAAATAAAAGTTCAGCAAAATTAAGCACCAGGAAGCCGTACTAGATGGGAGTAGAGTGGGGTCAAGGGAAAAGAGATAGAAGACTGAAGAGGGGAAGAGGGAGATATGCAGATAAAAATCCAATGTAGATCCTACAAAATTAAGAAGAGGTGAGGGAAGGCTGGTTAAGGGTGGGGATGGGTGAGAACGTTGAAAGGGGTAACAGTGATCAAGATATATTACATTCATAAACTGCTTTGTTAAATAACAACTGCTTTGTACAGCTATGTAAAGATAATACAAAAAAAGTGGTCACTAAAATATTTCATTCTCAAATTCAGAGATCCAGTAGATAGTTATTCTAATAACAGTATGACCATGAAAGCGATAACGGTGTAGGACACTGACAAAATTAAACATTGGCAGTTGGAAGATTGTGTAAGATATACACATTGGTTAAGAATATTCTAGATGAACTTTTCAGTTACTTTCTGCTCAGATGCCTGCAGCATAGATCTAAAAGGAAGGAGTGATGAGCCTATGTTTTTTTTTTTCCTCAGGTGAAGTAAGTTAGACTTTGCCAAGATGTCCATTTTGATCATATTCATCATGGTTGGTATCTCATGAAAAACGAGCTCAATCTTTAAATGATTGGATTTTTAGTTACTGAAGTGAGCCCACTGCAACTTGAATGCTACTTATTCTCATAAGAAAAAGGTCGATGGATTTAGAAAGCCACAAAAGCCACAACGAAAGCTGATTTCAAATCCAACACAAAAATGAAAATGGACCTAAAAATAAAAATCACTATTTTTTGAAAAAGAACCAAGAAGAAATGACCTTTTATAGGAAAAGAGTTTCTATAAAAAAAAAACGTGAGTGATCAAAAATGGCGCAGGGTGGCAGATCGCTGAATAGCATTGTTTGCAAACTTTTTCTCCAGTGTCTATAAATAAGCTTACAGTTACAATCCTAGGAACAAATTTTGAAAATATTTTTGCAAGAAAGGAGTGCAGTACACTAGAATCAGTTCTCTGGTTGTATTGAATGCTACCTGGGATTTGCTCTGCTGTGTTGGCTGGAGTATAAGAGAAGCATAGTTAATCCTCCATAAAAATTGAACAATTGGATGACAATGCTGAAGGGTATGACATTGATCAAGATGAACTGAATCCATAAACTACTTTGGTGAATGGCAGCTCCTTTGTACAACTAGTTAAATATAATAAAAAATTTTTATTATTTATTTACTTTGGGTCCGGTCATGGGGCCTGAACTCTGGGCCTGGGCGCTGTCCCTCAGCTCTTCAGCTCAAGGTTAGTGCTGTACCACTTGAGCCCAGCACCACTTCCGGCTTTTTTCTTTTTGCTTATGTGGTGCTGAGGAATCGAACCCAGGGCCCCAGGCATGCAAGACAAGCGCTCTACCACTGAGCCAACTTCCCAGCCCAATAAAATATTTTTTAAAAACAGAAAAATTCTTTGTGAACTCAAGACCTGGGCACTATCGCTTAGTTTTTTGCCCAAGGCTGGTGCTCTACCATTTCCACTTCCAGCATTTTCGTGGTTAATTTGTATAAGAGTCTCATGGATTTTCCTGTCTGGGCTGGCTTCAAACCTTTGATGTTCAAATCTCAGCCTCCTAAGTAGCTAGGATGAACATAAACCTAGCATCCAGCACTTTGAACAGACTTAAAGGTTTACTTAAAGAGGAGGATAAAACACAAGTCCCAAATCAATGTGTTTCAATTTCCTGAAAGTTCCCTCAGTGGGGATTGAGGGAAACAGACATCAATATATCACATGAAAATGAGATTGTCATGATACATTAGCTCAGCAGCTGACTCCTGGTCATTTGTTTTGGCCCATTTTCTTCATTATAGCTGCACCTTGGTAATTCCTTTTCTAAAAAAAGGTTGAAGAAAGCTTGGAGTATCGTGCCTCTGGGCTGGGTCTACTAAAAGAGAATCATTTGCTCAGTGAGACAGACAAAATGCATTTTCGTTTCATTTTGAAATAAAATGGTAACTGCTTTCACCCAATACCAGAGTGAAAATGAACACTGGGCTCCTGGGTATTGGAACCAGTCTCATATAACTGTCACATTTTATTTCTTAGAGTGTGTGTTTCTTGTTCTTCTTCCCCCAAAATTGTGGGATTCAAAGACTTTTCCTATATTGGTGTAATGAGACAAAGAATTATATGAACATCTCTGGATTTTAATCACTCACAATTTTTTTATAGAGACTCTTTTCCTAAAAACACCTCCTCTGTTTCTGTCTTTCTTTGTCTTTCTTTCTCTTTTTTCTCCTTCTCTTCCTCCCTGTCTTCTGTTCTCCCTCCTTCCTTCCTTGATTTTTCTTGCTTTCTCTCCTACCTTAATGAATCAGTAGATCAAGTTTCTATAACTTTATTTAGCAGCCTTCCTATCTCCTACACGGGCACATTTGCTAGTGAAAAAGTAGAGGAAGGGAGGTCATTTTGAAATTAATTAGAATCTCTGGATCCTGAAACAGGTGTAGTTTTATTCTTTTGGATCCTTGCCTCTAGCCTCTTGGTGGGTACATAATTCCTTAGTGCGTCAAAAGTGCTGAGGAGTTTAATGAATAAGTTCTGAAGCAGAACTAATTAATGGAAAGATAAAATGCAGTCAACAAATATCTCCTTTTTGAACGTCAAAAGATGACTTCTACATGTTTTCTATTTAGAATGTAATTGCAGTTCGTGTTTCTTCCAACTTGAAGCTTTTGCAGTTTCTACACCTCCACCTTTTTCTGACCTTCCCACTTCTTATAAAACACAAAGAATTCCAAAATTAAGTTCATGATGCATACATAATATTTTATCTCTGTTAATGTCTTCTTACTTTGTAGTTTCTACTCTGTAATTACTTAATGTGAACAGATTTATTGGTGTGGTTGAAATAGCCAGGTTATTTCTAAATGCCTTGACAAGTATATTGTACCTTTCAACGTATATAAAAATAGCATTTGCCACCAACAATAGACCCAATGCCCAAGACAATTGTTTTTGGCATATACGTTTCTTCTTTTCTCTTCTGTTCTTATTGATTATTAGAGCATGAGGTTAGAGTTCTTACATTAAAACAGTCTCTATCTTAAGTCATTTCATTGTAACTTCAAATTCCTCAGAGACCTGCCATCACTTACATAGGGTTTGGATGGATGTGTTAAACACTGCTCTGGCTTTGGGGAAAGAAGTCATGGAAAAGAAAGGGAAGTTGGATTAAATGAGCTTAGTGATAGTAGAAGGGTAGTTTCTAACACGTAGGTTCAAGATTAGAACTACTTAAAATCCCTGTTGTGAACGTTTGTGTATAATCAGAGAAAACTGGTGGTTCTGAAAATTAAAAATCTGAGCTGTGAATGAATAATATTTTGCCATTTTGAGAACATGAAAATGGGACATTTTTTTTTTTGCTGTGGTTAAGATTTTTTCTTGTACACTTGTGGTTAAAAGTCAAATGTATTACCTGTTAAACCCTTCAAAGGGCTTTCCCAAGTTCCAGAACATTATTTGCTCTTATTTTTCTCACATATCTGTGGTTTTATAATATGAACCATAAAATCTGTAGATTTGTCCTGCATGTATTAAAGTTCATTTGGACATGTTTATAAAGGGCAAACAAGTTGTCTGGTTTCTTTCTCTTTAATACATGTTTGCCTCAGTATAAATGTTCTTACTTCAAATGCTTAGGCATTGTTTATAGCATGTTTATAGTATTGTTTATCTCTGGTTCAAAGTCTGTATTTTAGAGTTTCTCAGCCTACATATGTTTTGGATAATATGGAAGTATTTCCAATCCTAGTAATATAGACTTCATTGCAAATCCTCTCCCCAGCACTCTTAGATAAGTTTTGTTGGACCGCCCACCCTTCTTTGCTAGTACTTGGGCCTGAACTCAGGACAGCATGCTCTCATTTAGCTTTAATTCCTAAAAACTCATTTGCTTTTGCCATATTTCATATAAGAACTATCATTCAGTATTTGTCCTCCTATGACTATTTTATTTCACTTGGCCTCATGGTTCCTAACTGCAACCTGAGCGGTGCACAGGATCTTGGACCAAAGAAAATTAGAAAGCACAGAGATGTAGACATAAACAGATAGAAAAGGAGGGAGACAAGGGGCCCACAGCTCTCCTGCACTTAGGCCCTGAGGCCCTACAAACAATCCTATTTATTGGAGTTTACACAGGGAAGGTTACCATGGATACATGCAAAACATAAAGCACCTAAATTAATATTACAATCAGAGTTGGGCTCACAATTCTCATCCTAGCTACTCAAGAAGCTGAGATCTGAGGATCATGGTTCAGTGTGAAAGTCTGTGAGACTCTTATCTCCAATTAACCACCAGAAAACTGGAAGTGGTGCTGTGGCTCAAGTGGTAGATCACTAGCCTTGAGCTGAAGAGCTGAGGGACAGTGCCCAGGTTCAGAGTTCAAGCCCCATGACCAAAAAAAAAAAAAAAATTACAGTGAGCTAAAATAGAGTATTTGAGAGACATGGGCTCTCTTATTCTTTTGAGACAGGAGACTGCAGTCCAGGGAAAGTCCAGACACAGTGTCCATATAATGAGTCCAAGATTAAGTTGTCAAGGTCTCTGACACAGCTGCCAGCCCAATGAAAGCCTGGAGCAGGAGCGAGGAGGGAGGAGTGGCAATCCAGTCTCTAACCCTCTCCAGAGCTTCTGTTTTAACCCTTCCATGGCCAGCTCTCAGCATTCAGAGTACTGTCCAGGCAGCACTCCAACCTCTTAAACCTTTTCCAGGTCTCACAGATAAGCTTCAGAGGTCCCTACACTAATGCCCTCTAGGTTCATCCATGATGCTGCAAATGGCAGAATTGCCTCCTTTTTAAAGATTGAATAATATTCCATTGTGTCCATATTTGGTATTTTAAAGAATGCTGCAATGAATATGAGTATATGATTATAGATATCCCTTTAAGATTTTGATTTCAATTCTTTTGGATGTATGTCTAGCAATGGGATTCATGTGTGTGTGTGTGTGTGTGTGTGTGTGTGTGTGTTGGTTTTCTGGTGGTTGATTGGAGATCAGAGTCTCATGGACTTTCTTGCCTGGGCTGGCTTTGAACCATGATCCTCAGATCTCAGCCTCCTGAGTAGCTAGGATTTTAGGCATGAGCCACTGGCGCCTGGCTTAGCATTAATAGGTTAGAGCGAAGTTGGGGTTAGGACACCGAGTGCATTAATTGAATGAGGTAAACCATTGTTTCTGTCACTTGACATGTGTCAGTTGTAAGACTTAGTTGTAAGATGAGCATTATTTTAGACTACAGGTCTAAAATCTTTTTAGAAAAACAAAGCAGAAGATCTTTTCTTATGGAGGATTAATTTAATTTTAACAAATATACAAATTATCCATTGTCAGTTGTGAAGTTAAGTTCTTGTTAATCTGTCCATATAATTGTGATACAATGACAAGGTAAAACAAAACATCTTTCCAACTTAGTGGTCCCAAGTTAAAAATAAATGAAAAAACAAAAAGCTCAAAAGTCATACTTCTCAACCATGAAAGTTCAATGCAGTGTTGTATACATGTCACCCCAGCTTTGTGGGAAGTATAAATAGGAAAATTACAGTCTAGGGAAATATGGGGAAAAGTGAGCCCTTGTTAAACAATAATAACAATGAATGCAAAACAGGACTGGAAGCATGATTCAAGTGATAGAGTGCCTGCCTTACTTAAGCTCAAGGCCCTGAATTCAGTCCCCATTGCCACCAATTAATAAATGAATGAATAAATAAGGCAAAGGACTTGAACAGACACTTCTCCAGAGAAGACATAAAATTAGTCAACACCAACCTGGGCACCAGTGGCTTTTGCCTATAATCCTAGCTACTCAGGAGGCTAAGATCTGACCATCAGTTCGAAGCCAGACTGGTCAGGAGAGTCTGTGAGACTCTTATCTCCAATTAAGCACCAAAAACAAAACAAGACAAAACAAAAACCTGGAAGTGGAGCTGTGGTTCAAGTGGTAGAGCACTGGCCTTGAACAGAAAAGCTTAGGAACAGTGACCAGGTCCTGAGTTCAAGCCCCAGGACTGGCGCGCACACACACACACACACACACACACACACACACACTACTTCATACTAATTGAAGAGGTTCCTACTGTTATTAAATATCAGAGAAATAGGAAATAGATCTTTATACTACCTCAAGACTATTAGGATAGCACTATATAAAAATTAGGAGATAATGAATGTTGATGAGTTTGTTTACTAGTACTGTTTGGTAGAAAAATACTTTATACAGTCATTATTGAAAACAGCCTGGATATTCCTAAAGAAGTTTAAAGCATAGAAATACCTTATTAACTAGTTATCTGTCTTCTGGCTACAGACTCAAAGGAGATGAAATCATCACGAAAATGTCTGCACTCTTTATTCATTATATTACAACCAAGATATGGAAAGAACTGAAAGGTCTCTACTGGTGTATGGTTGCATAACTTAATATTATAATCCATTTTAGTGCCTTCACCCCCCTCATGCTTTGTGTATACAAAGCTATTGGGGCCACACACACACACACACACACACACACACACACAATTTTTGTTATTTATACAATGTGAGCATTTCTCTAATTCATTTAAATAATCTATGCTATTTACTGATGGCACACACACACAAACTTAGTTGAATGATCACATACATTATAGTATTCCCATAAATATCCACTGGAAACCACCTACATAAAACTCAAATGATATTTTAAGATCTATTGGGTATGCTAGTTAACTATTTTCACTAATGAATACTGTGATCATCTTTATGCATTTACTTTATCCATGTCATTAACTCACCAAATAATGTGTATCGCAGTTTTCTTTTTTTAAAAAAAAAAAAATCTAGCTGTAAAATCAGCCCTATAGGGAACCATAATCCCAAGAATACCACAAACTGTATTACTGCTCTAATTATGTTAGAACTGTGTCTCTGTTTGGTCTTTAAAAAATTTTTTTTTTCAGTTTCCTACTACCCAAATCTTTAACATTCACTTCTATTTTGCAATCCTGTTTCCTGTGGTTTCACACTGAAATATTTCATAAGCCCTGATGCAGAGAACTGAGAAAATATAAATAGACCAAACAACAACTTTCATGTTGAGTGCAAACTTTGCTGCTATTTTAAGGATTTGAGAGAGGTTAAAGTTTGCCCAATCTCTAAACTGTTTATAGCTGAGACTACTTGCACACAGCAGGAGCTGACCTAAAAACCAGCATTGAATATTCTATAGTAATGAATACCATAGGAATTCTTCTCGCTGAAAGGGTGTGCAAATGTTTGTGGTGGGAAATTGGGGTACTTCTCCCTTGGCATTCCATGCATAATTCCCCACTTGCACGCCCATTTCCGCAGATTGTGTGAATGTGCATAAATATCCGTTATATACCTTGAAGAAAGATATGAGCCAGCTTAGCTACACCATCTATTCGACTCATTCACTGACTTGTAAGATGATTATCTTCCCAGTAGTGTCTAATTTAAAGTTTGTTATGAGTAGAATTCCTACTAGGTGACAGAAAGCTGGATAAAGCAAACATAGTTTTGAGATGTTTTTATTAGATTTCTATCTGACATACATTGCATATTTTAATGGAGATTGTCATGAAAGTATCAGTATGTGTATTATGTAATGTGAATTCTGTTGTAGGGAGCAGAATTAATTTGGTAATTAAAACCAACATTAGCTAATTTTGTTTTATTTCTCAACAGGTTTTGGAGGAAAAGCAGGGAAGACAGTTTGTCACGAGTTAATATTCTAGCTTCTTATTATCTTTTCCACATCATAGATTTATTTCCCCAGGATTCCAAAGAGATAAATAATTTAGGGGCTGGGTGTAGCTGAGTGGTAAAGCACTTGGCTAGCACAAGAGAGGATCTAGAGTTGATTCCCGGTACTGGAAAAAATAATAAATAATTTAAATTTAAAAGTTTTAGGTTAGAAATATGGTAGGAATTTTAATTTCATAAGCTTGGTAGAATCAATTGTAAATGTATAATTGAATGCCTTCACAATTAAAAATGGTCTATATTGGCATATGTATTGAATATCTTTAACCTCTTATGGGGACCTATAATAATAGATGTTTATGAACAATTATACATATCAAGACATGTTTTATGAACTCAGTGTTATTAAAAAGTATAAGGAAGGTATCTGTGAAAATCGTTTGCTGTTTTTAATAAAGTCTATACATAGTCATATGGAAAAATTTGGAAATCATTGAGTAGATGAAGAAAAATCATCAGCATACCCCTTGCAGCCAGTCACTGTTGCCATTTAAGAACACACTATTTTCTTCATATATATATATATATATATATATGTATATATATAAATCATTATTATTGTTGGCTTTTATCACAACTTATTTCAACTTGCAAATCAACAACATCATATGCTGTATATAACAACATAATTATATATTTTGATTCTATTGGGAAATTTCCTAAATAATTCCCAGAAGTGAAATTACTGAATGAAATGCATGGATTATTCCTGAAGCATACACTACATGTAAGCATAGAGTTAAAAAAGTAATGAGCACTTACAAATGGGTCAGAGATTGTATTATAATTGATCATTTTGAGAAAGAACCATAGAAATGAATCAAAGGGAAATATAATTCTTTTTTTCTGCCTCTTTAAGGAAAATATAGAACAACAATGATAAAGGAAAAAGAACAAAAAGTAGATTAAGATAGGCTGTTAGCAACATTATTTTTATAGTACCAGGGACTATTATGATCTAACGGTTATTAATGTCTTTGGTTTACAAAATTGTAAGACAAACTCACCCATTGTCCTATAATGCAGAGAGAATCTACCGTGGTTTTTTTTTTTTTTAATACATCTGCTTCCAGGCTTTGTATATGTTTGTGTGTTTGGTCTCTGAGGTACATACAGTGAGATTTACTTTTTGTATGGTTTGACAAGCTGTGTTAATTATGTATGTAATATGACTATTTCTCTGTCACTTAAAAAATCTATGCAACTTAGTGACTACACAATATTTCTTGATTTATTTATTTATTGACCTTTATGTTAGTCCACTTTATTGGCCTATTAAAAGTTTTTTTTCTTCTTTTTAGAGATAGAGTCTTGTTGTCTTTATAGACTCTGTTTCAGGTTTCTTGGGAATTCACTATATAGCCCAGGCTAATCTCAAACTCCCAATCCTCCTACTTCTGCCTTGAGAGTACTGGGATTATTGGCATGTACTATCAACCCCCTGATTTCAGTGGACATTTGTGTGTGTGTACGCGCGCGTGTGTGTGCATAGACATGCACACTTGCATGCTTGTGCGGGACCTGGGGCTTAAACTCAGAGCCTGAGCACTATCCATGAGCATTTTTGACTAAGGATAGCACTTTATCACTTGAGCCACAGTTCCACGTCCGGCTGTTTTTGGTTGTTAATTGGAGATAAGAGTCACATGGACCTTCCTGCCTGGGTGGACTTTGAAACGTGATCCTCAGATCTCAGCCTCCTGAGTAGCTAGGATTACAATATGAGCCACCAGCTCCCAGCCTTCAGGGGGCATTTTTATAACTAAATTTAGCACCCTTGATAGTGTAATTAGAATAAATAATTATCATTGGAATAACTTGTTCAAGAAGAATAATACATATAGACTTCTGAAACATATCACTCTGAAAGAATATAGGGTTCATCTTTTAAATTTTGATAATTAAATGATCTCCTAGGTTATCATACTACTTGTCCCAGAGACTAGCTTCATGCTTGATCACAAAAATCTCTCTTTGCATGAATATAAGGTCCTCAGGAAGTTTATTATTGTCACTAACTTCAAGGAATTTTTAAATGTGTGGCTTTTAAAAATATATCATTTTATTGCTATTATTAAGGTGCTGTACAGAGGGGTTACCATTTCACAATCCGGGTACTACAAGGAATTTTTGGATGGCCAGAAATGAATTGCTTTGAACAAGTGTTGTTCTATTATGGCTTATTTTATGCTGACCACATGATCATGGAGGGATTTTAACATCTCAGTATCAGGCTTGCTTTCATCCCTTATCCTGGAATGCCTCTTAAGGTTGACTCCCAAATCCTGGTGTTCTCCCATAGCTGTGCGCCTATGTGGAAAAGTAACCTGTAATAACACTCCATTGACCTTTCTCTGTTTCTGTGTCTCATTCTGAGTTCTCGAAAGGTATATTGTTCTTCTCTTTTCTCCTGTTAGTTCTACTTTTCATTGGAACCACAGGAGATATTTGTTCACTTCTGTGGTGTGAACACACACACACACACACACACACACAATACAGCTTTGAAAGAACACCTCTAGGAAGATTTTTTCCCCACTTAGTATATTCCTTTCATTTTTTCCACCTTAAAACTTTCCCTTTCCCAGAATTTGAGCAAAGTGCAGTTGACTACATGGGAGCCAGGAGCTCTTTGTGGACTGCCTCAGTAGAGAGGCCTTTCAGAATTATTCTTCATGCCCTTTATTGGTTGGCCAACCAAGTATCATTGATTTGGAGTGATGAGTGATTTCAAGACACCAATGGTTGGCGCACTCGAGTATAGCTGATTCCTAGATTTTTTTAAATTCTAAATTTGCCTGTAGCCCCTGTGGTACTCTTTATGGAACACTGTCTGGGATAATACATCTGTGAATCCCTCTCCAAATTTCTTTTTTTATTACTATATTTTTTATTGTGAAAATACTGTACACAATACAGTGAAATTTGGGAAATTACATAACCACTTAATCACAATAAAAAATTTGAAAAAAAATTGTGCCCCGAGATCCTGGATAAGGATTTGCAGGATGAAGAAGGGAAGGGACAGCATTGAGAACCAGTATATATCATAGGCTGTGTGTGTGTGTGAGTGTGTGTGTGTGTGTGTGTGTGTGTGTGTGTGTCCTGGGGCTTAAACTCAGGATGACAGAACTGTCCCTGAGCTCTTTTGTTAAAGGCTAGCATTCTACCACTTGAGCCACAGCTCTATTGATCCTCAGATCTCAGCCTCTTCAGTAGGATTATAGGAGTGAGCCATCAGTGCCATGTTTTAGTCTTCTTAAAGCACCAACCTTACCATTGAATAATATGGTATCAATTCTACGTTTAGAAAGGCTATAACACAATCATTGTTTATTGCATCTTGTTGCCATCTTGTCCAGTGGAACAAGACCATGGATAGAACTCACAATTTACCTTTGCTTCCTTTAGGCAGAATAGGAAAAGTCAAAGTGGGAGAAGATAGTGAAATTATTTGTCAAACATGAAGGTTTTGACTTTTCCAATGAATTCCATTTTATTCATTCTATTCTATGTTTTCATCAAGAAGTTAATTCAAGGTGGTGTTACTTTACTCAGTGAACACATTGTACATTGATATTATAAACAATTATGGTATATATTGTGAATATTCTAGAAGATCAATAGAATTAGTGAAACTAAATCATTCAGTTATGATAGGAACTCTTGTAGATACTTAAACATATACCTTATGCTGTTTTTCAGGGAAAGGTGATGTGTTTGGAGACATCTTCTGGAAGGAAACCACCCTTGCTCATGCCTGTGCCAATGTCCGGGCGCTGACGTACTGTGACCTGCATATCATCAAGCGAGAGGCCTTGCTCAAAGTCCTTGACTTTTACACAGCTTTTGCAAACTCCTTCTCAAGGAATCTTACTCTCACTTGCAACCTAAGGAAGCGGGTATGTTGTTTGCTTCTACTTTTCCATATTGGTCTTAATAAGTTATGCTCCATCAGCTGGGCAATTGATGCTAGCTCATTTTTGCAACAATATTGTCCCCATTAATGCAGAGCAGTGCAGTATTCTTTGTCTTTGTATTTTGTTTCCTTTGTAAGGGAAAAGGGCACCATGGTGATACAAGTAAATATCTGAGTTTTTGTCATTTAAGATGATGCAAAATGAAATACAGATCAATGAATTGGAAACCTGGACTGTCATATAGTAAGTTCTTGGACTTTATACTACTGCTTGAAAATGTATAGCAGCATCTTTTATCATCTGAGTTTCTCTAATTCTGGTAAGGTCAGTCAAGCTGGTTGCCTATTTTACATTCCTAATGCTCTTTAATCCCGTCTTCTCATTTAATAATCAATTTGAAAAGCTTACCCTCTATTAATTCTTTCAAAGAACACTATCTCAAAAATTAATTAGCCACCCTGACATGTCCTACAATAGGTATAGGAATCCTTTACTCTGTACTGGGCCTGCAAATTTAATCTTCATTACCATTTTCTTTTTATTGATGAGTGTGACACAAATTTAATTTGCATAAAGAAATCTCTTAGCTCTGATTTATAGGTCACTGAGCATTGGCTAGGGTTCTATTCTTGCCAAGAGTGGAATACACATTTGGATAGCTCCACTTAAGGAATTTCATCTAAAATGATTGCTTGTCTCTTTTGAAATAACAATGTTTCTTTTCTACTAACCCTTAAAGGAAATCTTCTTTGTAGTTAATATGGATGAAAACAATGAAGCCAAGAGACAAATGAATGTCTGTACAATAGCAACATAGAAATGACATATGTTGTGAATGAATGTGATTCTTACTCCGGGTTCTAAGAGAAGACAGGACTAGCAGGAATATTATTCACACAGGCTGCATTAAAATATATGAGCTATATTTGAATGATATTTTCACTTTATTATTATGGTAACAAGAAGTCATTGAATATCCAGAACCTCTGAGACAAGTTATGAGTTGTAGGAGAGGACAGAGTCTGTTAAGAGGGTCCCTGAGCTCAAGAAGCTTCAAGTATGAGTCTTGTGTGAGGCACCAGCAATTGAACATTAAGGCAATAATGGGTGTGGGAGAGCTGCCCAAATATTAACTAAAGGTGGAGCTTTCTTATATGTTTGTTTATTTGTTAGGGAGCTCTGAGTCTCTTAAGTCTATTGTCTACTTTCTATAATAAATATCACATCTGCAAGGCAGCCTGTTAGATCTTTGATGGTCTTACTCTGTTAAATCTTGTATAACCTGAAATTGCCAACTTTGAAATCTACTATCATCCTGTAGCATCTTATCCAAGTCTCTTCCCATAATTCTTGCTTTCTATAGAGTACATCTTGTTCTTCGGACACATTGCTTACACCATTCTCATTTGAAAATTACAATTTTCCTGTAAAATATGGCAGATAATTGTTTACCTCTTAAAGCATATAAAGTAACTTGGAGCCAGAGAGATTAATATTAAGGAACAAACGGGCATATTTGCAACACAGATCTCAAAGGAGGATTTGGGTAGTCTGTAATCCGTAATCCTAGCTGAGGAGACTGAGATCTGAGAATTGTAGTTTGAAACTAGTTCACATAAGAATGTTCATGAGATTCTTATGTCCAGTTAATCAGCAAAAAACCTGGAAATGGAGGTGTGGTTCAAGTGGTAGAGTGCCAGACATGAGCAAAAAGAAAACAAGTAATAGTATGAGACCCTAGATTCTAGCCCCAGTACAAGTTTGGAAAAAAAAATTGTGAGTGGAAAGTGAATTTTGATTCTTCACATTGAATTCAACACAGAGCTATATTACTCTTTCTCCTTTCTCTTTCTTTCTCTCATCCACACACATATTCAGAGCAGACATCAAAGAGCAACCGAATTGCACACTCTTTTGATGTATTTATGTACATAAGTCAAGATCCCATTTCCTGGGATGACAAAATGGTGTGTATTAGATTGAAGTTTGGCCATTAGGTATGGGTTGAGGAATGTAAGCAGCACACCCAGCTCACATGGTCCATTTCAAAGAATTCTTAAGATTTTAAATTATTGGTGTTCCTCCTCATCCTACGTAGTTCTTATTCAGTGATGTTGAACACAACTACAAAAGACAGTGAACACACAGAAGGTATAACTGATGTCCTTTAAAAGATTTACACAGTTGGCCTTTGGGACTTGATTTTCAAGATGAATCCCATTACTCTGATAGGAAGAGCTCACTGTGCTTAAACTGTTCATGAAAACACTGTGATTACTGTAGAATGCCTATATTCTTTCCAGAAGGGTAGGATTTTGGTATGTACCAGGTAAAGAATGCTTACATGACTAGTCCCAAAGAAATACTCCAGGCCCTGAGTCCCTGTAGAAAACATTTGCTGTGTATTGTTGCAGCCATTGCTGGAAAAATTAGGGAGATGCTGCCTGAGACTTGTACTGAGCTCTCTCCCCACAGGCCCTTTCCTTTGCCAAGTTTGCTTTGTACTCTTAGGCCTCCGTGAGCCTAGCTTGAAGCTGACCCTATAAGCCCTCCTTGTGACTCCTCCACCCAGGGGGATGTCTTTAAGATCAGCAGTTATTTCTTTATATAAATAAGAAATAGTATTCCCAGAGTCCCTCAAATCTGCAGGTACATTGTTAATTCTGTTGGAACCTTCCCCCCATACACACACATAAAAGACGATGGCGTCTACAGAGATTATATTTTATGAGTTTAAGGAAATGAACCATTTAGAAATCGGTGGGCATGTTTGTCCATGAGACTGTCAAGAGACTTCCATTTCCTTGAAGCTTAAAATAAATGTTACATTAGCACTTACGGCTACATTAAGCACGGTTGAGATTTTGAATTATTTCTGAATATTTTCTTCACTGCAAAGATAGCGAGAACATATTTTCCTCCAGATTGACTGCTTAAATAGGATGAGGGTGGGATTTGATTTGCTATTTTCTGTACAGCTTCCTGATGAGACAACTTTGTTGAAGTGTGATACAGAAAATATTGGCTGGTTCACTATGAATTCAGTTTGCAGCCATAAGGCACCTGCTAACAATGGTGGGTCAGATGGTAAAAGCCCCAGTGTCTGCTCTCCAGGAACTTACAGAATAATGGGAGGTTATGTCTGATTCAGATAAATAGTATAGGTAGGATACATACCAAGATAAGTAGGACACAAAGGAAATGAATCTAGTTCATCTGAGGAGAGGAGGCAGAGAATGATTCTTAGCAGGCTGTGACAACAGTAGAATTGTGACTTCATTTCAAAGAATGTTCTAGAACAAGCAAGGATCTTGTCAGTCACCTCTTACAATTTATTTTCTTATAGATGAAAACATTGAAACCTAGAAAATTTTAAGTGATTTCCTTGTTTTTAAAATTTTTTTATTTTATTTTATTGTAAAAATGCTGTACACAGGGGTTCTATTTACATGAGTAAGGCAATGAGTACATTTCTTGTTGAGCATTGTTACCCCTTCCCACTATCCCTTCCCGCCCCCATTTCCCTCACCCCTTCCCATACCCCCTGAAGTTGTACAGTTCATTTCTTTTTTTATGATTTTTTTCTGAAAAGTTCATTTCTCATATACTGTCTTGTGGGTATCCTTGTTCATTTAGCTAGTTAGTGGCAAAGCTTGGACTGGAATCCACATTCTTTGACTCCTATGTTGGGCGTATATCTACTATTTCACCCAGATTTAAAGCTTTTTGTCAAAGGCTGTGAGAAAAATTCAATACTCGGTTGTGTTCAGTTTTAATAGGGAAGAAAGGTATATGGCAGGGGTTGTAGGTGATTCGTAAATTGATTTCAGTGTTTGTCATGCTGTTGCTCAGGAAAAACTAACAATGGAACAGAAACAAGCATACAAACAAGCCATAAGCAATGCTTAGAGTCTGAGAAAGGACTTTGATACTGAGCATGGTCGAGTGTGTATGGTGTGGCTCAGCGTGTGTGCCAGCAGTATTGTGATAAATCTCAGGTTAGTGCCTCCTGGACCTTTCTTAAAGCATCATTGAAGAGGTGTTACTATCCATGATATGCTTGCTAATGATGTTGTACTGGGCTGTTTGTCCTCTTTGCAGATAATCAGGTAAATTCTTTTATGAATGTGTTGGCTGCTATACCACTTAATATAAATATATAGAAAGAGAAATCCTGGCACAAAACCAAAAGCAATAGTTTTTACATTTATAGTTTATTTTTAAAAGATATTAGCACTTTCACATAAAAGTTGTGAAAAATGTCATTGTACTACCACCTATGGTGATTATGGGTATTAAAAACATTAGTTGGCTAGAGCATCAATGGTTTGTGCCTGTAATCCTCACAACTCAGGAGAGATCTACAGATTGTGGTTTGAAGTTGGTCTGGGCAGGAAAGTCTATGAGACTCTTAGCTCTAATTAGCCAGCAAAAAGCTGGAAGTGGAGTTGTGGCTCAAATGGTAGAGGGCTAGTCTTGAGCAAAGATGCTAAAGGATAGCACCCAGGTCCCAAGTTTAAGTCCCAGTTCAGCACTCCACACCTCCTCCCCCTTCAAAAAAAGTATTAATTGATCAAAAGGAGAGACAGCGATGATGATAGATGAGAGCAAGAGAGACAGACAGAGATGATAGAAGAAAATGCTCAAAATATTGCATGTAAAATTGAGGATATCTGAGTTTGGTCGCAGGAAACAGGAAAACAAGGAATAAGCTTCTGTAGACACAGGTTTTTTTTTTCCTATGTTACATTTTCTGGAGTACATTTCAATAGATGATGTGTTAAATATTCTGAGAAGTTACACCTTTGTTTTCCTCCCCTACGAGTATCCTCCTGTAGTCTGTTTACATGTGAAAACTTAGAGGACTTTTAGGTTATCATGTCCAGTTATATTGTAGACCTTGCATTGCTTGTCTCTCTGAGTTTGGCTTACCTTACTTGGCATGATTTGTTCTAAGTCCATCCTTTTCACTGCAAATGATGTGTTATTCTGTCTAATGGCTGAGTAAAATTCCAACACTACTTTTTTTGATAGAGCTGAGAACTAAGGTTACTATGTAACCAATTTTCCAAACTCAAAAAGAATGTCAAATAAAATATGAAAAGGCAGAAAATGACCAACAATAAAGAGCATTAATGCAGGCTAAATTATATGTTAGTATGGGCTTCCCTTTTAAGTACCATGACTATATTATATTTGCCAAGAAAAATCCCTTTTATGGTTCCAGATTTGAGTAGTCATGGCTAAAGAATTATCATGCTTTTTTCCTCCAAGGCTTTGCTGAATTCGCTATACATGTGGTATAATCCACAGGTCTCTAGGGGGAAATAAGTGCAATACTTTTACAGCTGTCAAGGTGGGGAGCTAGAGGGCTCTCCATTCACGGTGAGGTACCATGGCCGCCTTCACAGTGCTTGTACATGAGGAGAGCATCAAGGGAGCATCTAAGGATCAGTATTCGTATTGGCCTATCCTGATGACCTTAGATACATTTAATCCACGGGAGCTCCATTTGAACTTGAAATCTCCCTTAAAGTTAGGGCTTTCAATATATGAATTTTAGGGTTATCACTTAGAAATGATTCCAAACCAACACCCTCGAGTTGTGTTGTCAAGGAAATGTTACTCCTTCAGTGCCTTGGAGACTGACCTTGTTCTAGCTCCAAAATTTCTAGTTATAGATTCCCCTTTACAGAACATCTCTGTAATCTATAGTTCATGACACTAATCAGGCTAATCTAGGATACTCTAACCAATACGTGTTTGTCTCTTGTATTAATCTTGTTGGGCTGCTATAATAAGGTAATGCAAACTGGGTGGCTTGAATAGTAGAGAATTATTTTCTCATAGCTCTCACAGAATTCCAAAATTAAGGTACCGGAGGGCTCTCTCCATTGTATAGTCCCACGGCCTTCTTCATAGTGCATGCATATGAAGAGAGCAGCCAGGGAACTTTCTGGTGTCTCTTCTTTTGAACACACTAGCCTCATCTAACTCTAATTCCTTCCATGGGAGCTCTATCAAAGCTTGAAAGCGTCCTGGGAACTGAGACTTCAATATATAAATTTTAGGGCCATGCCAACGTTTAGTCCAATCCTGTTTTGTTCTTAAGTTAAATTTGAAGGAATAACTGAAACATATTCTGCAATCAAACTTTAAGAGTTGGGTCTGCCTTTCTGCAGGTGAGCTGCTATAGTATTTAGTGCTGATTTTGTCCTCCTTTTTATTTTTAATAACATCTGGGCCATGTATGATTGTTGATACCAACAAGACATTCTTGGACTTGTGCAGTGATTTAAAAAGGTGTCTTAGTCAGAGTTCTCCAGAAAAACAGAGCCAGTAGAATAGTTGTATAATTATAAAAGGAGATTTGCTAGACTTGTGATCAGTCAAACTGATAAGTCTTTGGACTTACCTAAAGGAATACAGGGGCAGACACATAAAGGAGTCTTTAGAAGAGCAAATTTATTTAAGCAAAAACTAAATGTTACTGCAGCAGAAAAGAGCGTAAAATAATAATACAACTCTAAAGGAAACTGACCAATCAGCTTGCTCAATCAAGTGCCCTTGAGCTCCGAGCCTTAGGCACTTACTTTGGTTGCCTGGCTTTAGTGGACATACTAATGATTATGCTAAAGATAGGTACATAGTTATGAAGTTTTCCCTAGAATTGTGAAGGCATTTCCAAGCTCCTAGCAATAGGGAATAGTTTATTTAATAAAGCATCCTCAGAGCCAAGATGGTAACTTGCAGGGAGGTGAGTACATGAAACTACAACTGTAATGAGGTGCAAATGAAGTATCTAGCTAACCTCTACCGCTGGGAAAGTCCCTGTTGGGACACTTCCTGGAGTCCATTATGGCTAATGGTTGAAGTAGCTTCCACCAGAGTCAGCTCTTACCCAAAACAATGGTAAGGCAGGATGTTCAACAAAATATAGGTGAATTCTGTGTGGTCCCTGGTCCCTAGCTCCTTCATGTTACTATTACTCCCTTTTCACCAGCCTACCTCATGTCTGATTGGTTTACTGTTGGCTAGATAGTCCAACAGTGGCTGTCTGCATCCTTGAGAGCCAGAGAATCCAGTAGCAGCCCAGTCCAAGATGCTGACTGTGTTAAGTGGGACAGGTGATGCAGCCCTGTCAGAGGCTGAGGCCTAGAAACTCCTTGAACCGTCACTGTGGTGAGCTTGAAAGGCTGAAGAATTTAGGATCTAGTGTCCATGGTCCATGGAAACATCAGCATATGCACTGGATCAGGAAGTATGCAGTCTGTTTGTGCCATCCGCTCTCCTCTTTTTCCACTTTTGTTCCATCCAGCCTTCCCCCCCCCCCCGCAAGCCTGGGGATGGTGCAGCCCACATTCAAGGCAAGTTTTCCCTCTCAGCCATTGTCCAAGTCAATATTCTCTAGAAACATCCTTGTGCATACTCTCTCTCTCTCTCTCTCTCTCTCTCTCTCTCTCTCTCTCTCCAAAAACAGGCAGGAGAATTTCAAGTTCCAGGCCAAACTGGGCTATACAGTGAGACTCTGTTTTAGCTAAACAAAAATTACACCAAAAAAAGATCAACTATCACAGAGGGATTCCTTTAAAGCATAGCAAAATGCCTCTGAAGAATGGTCCAATACAATCATAAAATGGGGAGAAGAGAAGATCTAGATATGTGTAAATCTCTTCTCTATTTTACTAGTATTCTTAAGTCCCATTCAACCAAAGCTAGCTGACAGTTTTATGGAGAAGCGAAGTGCCAGTTCTGCATTTTGTTTTCCAAATAAGAAAAAAAATGGTTCTTACATTAGCACAAGCTCAGAGCTCAGTAACTACCTGCTTTATAGAAAGCTTGCTTAGCCTGGCAAATCCAGCTGCCTACAATGTCTCTCTCCCTCTCCCTCTCCCTCTTCGTCTCCCCTCTCTCTCTTTCTCTGTCTCTCTGTCTCTCTCTGTCTCTCTGTCTCTCTCGCTCGCTCGCTTTCTCTTCTGTGAGCAATGAAGTATTTTAGCAGTGATTACTTTTTGTGGCTGAAAGATGTTCTGGAATTGGCCATCAAACCTGTCTAGAGTACCAGCTTGGTGTACATGAGCTGCACAGTGTGTGGTTTTCAGTAGCGAATATAAACATCTTGGGAGGAAAGGTCTAAAAATGGTGACAGTGGGCATCTGAACTACACTACTTTATTTTTTTATTGCTGCCATTTCCATAATATATGATTTAAAACCAAATTAAAACTCCTTTATTATACTTTTAGTAATGATGGAAAAGGTATTACTACCACTGCCCACATTTGAAATAAAAAAATAATGGGCTTCCAGAAAACCCTGAAATGATGCATAGCATCGATACATGCTCACTGCACTCAACACCAGTTGTAGTACTTTGCTTTCCCACTTGTATTCTGGTTCTTTCAGTTAAACAATGAGCTCCTTCACCTAGATATTTTCTATAATCTTTTTATTGCCAACGACCATAAGTGCCTGTTATGCAAATGAATAAATAAACTAGAGAATGAATGAAGTGTGAATCTCAAGTTGCTCTCCTTTATCTCCTGACTAGCCTTCTATCACTCGAGCCACACCTCTGCTTCCAATTTTTTGATAGTTAATTGGAGAAAAGAGGATTTTTCTTCCTCAGGCTAGCTTTGAACCATCTCAGGTTCCTGAGTAGTTAGGATTACAGGCATGAGGCACCAGTGCCTAGCTTTAGCACAGTTTTTAACTTCAATGCTAAAACAATCACAGTCATCTAGAACAAAACACATGATACCCTTGACAACTTTGGCACAGAGCCTTTATGAAATATGATTATGAAAATGACCAATACTAATTGGTGTTAAATCACAATTAGAGTTAACCTCCAGCTGCTGTTTCTAATGGCTATGCGTATATATTCTGAACAATCCCACAGCCTGTTGTCTGATAGTTTTATAACAGTACAGTACTTTTGATATGGTTAGGGCATGAACTAAGATCAATCAGTGCCAGGGGCTTGTTCCCAAGCTTAAAGAGGAATCTACAGCACTCTTGAATCTAGGTAGAGTATAATTATGACTTAATTGATTATCAGAATTGCTGCCTTGCTGGCAGCAGCTCTCCTTACATAGATTTGTAAAATGTTCACCCAAGATGGTGTAGAATGCTACTTTGCAGTTTCCATCCCACAGGCAATATCTCATTTGATCTTGAAACCTGCACCATATGAGAAATGAGCAAAGACTAAGTGAGGGGACGCGCTCATGGCAGTGCAGCTGCTGCTTGATGGAAGGGTCCTGTCTTGTATTTCTAAGCCAAGCTGGCTCTTTTCCATCAAGGATTGGGGTGGGGGAGCCTAGAACAGGCAGACCTTCAGCTACACTCCAAGTTAGTCGTGTGCATTTAGATGAAGCTGAGACCTAATTATGGAGTCTTTTTGAGCCCTTAAGCTACTTCTATTTAGGGCTCTGAGTTGGTCTGCTTCCAGACAGAATAAAGCCTTCTTCTCATTTCATTGCCAGGATGGAGGGTCACAGATCCCTCACTCTTCAATGTGCTTACCAAACAGTTTGAAGGACCGAGTTTCCTGAGTTTCAGAGTGAGGGCTGGATCCAGTCATTTGCTAACACATAAAACAGTAGAGTGTGTTGTCTGGTCTTTGCCAGCTGTTCTTTGCAAAAACTACAGCTTCTTTTTTAAGAAAAGTTTGCCAGAGGCCAGTAGCTCATGCCTGTACTCCTAACTATTTAGGAATTTGGGAGAATCAAGGTTTGAAGCCAGCCTGGGCAGGAAAGTCCATAAGACTTTGGTCTCCAATTAATTACCCAAATGCCAAAGGTGGAGCTGTTGCTGAAGTGGTAGAGCACTAGCCTTGAGCAGTAAAACTCAGGGACAGTGCCCAGGCCCTGAGTTCAAGCCCCAACAATCTGCACCTCTTCCCCCCAAATGTTGCACTTAGTAAACAAGAAGGAAATAGATAGTTCTTTACTAGGTAGAAAAGTATTAAGCATATTATTAAAAGGAGATGACTTACAAATTGTTTTTCTTGGGAACTTTTGATGTATCCAATAATCTATTTGAAGTATTTGATTTTATAATAGGTCTGGATCCTTCCTCCCAATGTTGTAGACATCAGGTGGTTCAACTAAACTCTGTGTGTGTGTGTGTGTGTGTGTGTGTGTATGCCAGTATTGAGGCTTAAATTCAGGGCCTGGGTGCTATCTCTTAGCTTTCTCCATCAATGCTGGCACTCTGTCTCTTGGACCACAGCCCCACTTCTGGCTTTTTGGTGGCTAGTTGGAGATAAGAATATCATAAACTTTTCTGCCTGGGCTGGTTTTGAACCTTGATCCTCAGAACTACACCTCCTGAGTAGCTAGGATTACAGGTGTGAGCCACCAACACCTGGCTAACAGCTTCTTAATTCTCAACACTTAGCACTGATGAACGGCCCTGGGAAGCATGATGGGCTGTCATACCATCTTCAATTAAAGGAAAAATAGTCTTTCTGAACTAAAAAGCAAGGATTTTATTACTGTTAAGACTGAAATGATGTGCATCATATTTTCTTCCCTGCTGCTTTTTGGTACAGATCTAAATTTGACATATATCAAACATTTACTATTCTAATTTCTTATATTCAACATGAACAAGGATATTGCAATTTGTCATTTTGATTGGTCATTTTTCCCTTCACTTTTGGAACTAAATCTGTTGTTTCAACTTGTTCTGTGTTCTCAAGTACATGGGATAATATAGAGAACAAAGAGTGTGTATAGCTAGATGTTGGTGACTCACACTTGTAATTCTAGCTACTCAAGAGGCTGAGATCTGGAGGATAGTGGTATAAAGCTAGCCCAGGCTGAAAACTTTGCTACACTACCCCCAAAATAACCAGCACAAAGCTAGATTGGAGGTGTTTCTCAAGTGGTAGAGCACCAGCCTAGTGAATGACAAGGCCCTGAGTACAAACCCCTGTATCAAGAAAAAAAAAATCAGAGACATTCATGTGTATATCTTCAGGAGGGTGAAGAGGAGGGTATAGAACTCAAGGGGAGAAGGATGGAGCTCACTGGACACTGATGAAAGTAAACTATACAACTGATGAGTGGAGATGGGAGGGAGAGACTAGGAGAGAGCGAGGGAAGGGAACACACTGTATGAAAGGAAATATCCTCGTTACCCAACTCATGTAATTATAATCCCTCTGTACATCACTTCTATAATAACAATAAAGTTAATAAGTTATAATAGAAATGAAAGACATGCATTTGAAAAGCATCCATGTTGATTCTGAGCAGTGGCTTTAAAGGTTTATAGAGAGAAATTTTTTGAGAAGCATTTCATTATTCAAAGGAAAATCCCTACAAGATGTTTATAATGAATTCAGACTGCAGCCACCCCAGAAACTTTAAGAAATACATATATGTATATATGCTTCATATATACATATATTTTAATATAATATATGTATATATACTACATATATACATATATTTTACATATACTACATATATACATATATATGTACATATGAATGCCTATAGAGTAACAAGAAGTTTAAACTTTATATATTTGTATATTGCAACTAAAACAGAGTGCTGTTCTATGGCCCGATTGAATTCCTATTATTTGACTATTCCGACCAAAATAGCATCTGACCTCCTGAAATATCCCTTTCTCTACCTGAGATGTACATTTCATAGATTTTGGCATTCTAGTCAAGTGACCTTTGTACAAAGAAATCAAATCAAGCGATCCTCCTAAATAGCCAATGACACTCAGGTGACCCATGGAGACAACAGTAATTTCTCCTGGAGAAAGTCATTCATTTTCTACATCTTCTTCCTAAATCAGATAATACTTGAGTCACCCAAAATGTTGAGAAGTTGACATTTACTTTCCCTGTGGTTTCATCTGTGTCCACAGTTTTATTTTCTAGAGTGATGATACTGATAGAAGTTCAATAGAGACACAGTCCCTTAGGAAATGCGTCTGGAATGGAAATTTCAGGTTAAAATGGTAACTACTAATTCTGCCTGTAAGATGCCATTTTACCCTAGTGGCAGCACATAAACAATGTGTGTGTGTGTGTGTGTGTGTGTGTGTGTGTGTGTGTGTGTGTGTGTATGCACGTTCACTGGTACTAGGGCTTGAACTGAGGGCCTTGTTTTCTTGCTTAGCATTTTTACTCAAAGGTGGCACTCTACCTCTTGAGTCAAACTTCACTTCTAGATTTTTGCTGGTTAATTGGAAATAAGTCTCATAGACGTTTCTGCCTGGGCTGGGTTTGAACCAGGATCCTCAGATCACAACCTCCTGAATACCTAGGATTACAAGTGTTAGCCACCAGTGCCTTGCTCTAGCTTCTTTCTTTTAACAAGTACCTTTAGGTATGGTTTTGGATTGCATCATAGTACAGATGCATTCAGTGGCTATTATGTAATATAAATCCTTTGAATGTTAGTTTCCCCGATAGGAAATTGTAGACTTTCTCTGGAACAACAAAAAATAGTGTTCTTAATACTCATATTTCAAACAGCAGGATGGTGAATGATCTGCTTAGTCATTGTTGGAGTGTCCTGTTACACAAGAAAGCGAGCTAGAGAGATGGAGTCCAGCCTGCTAGATTTATGACTCCATGCACTAATGCTGCC
This sequence comes from Dipodomys ordii, assembly GCF_000151885.1. Classification (NCBI taxonomy): domain Eukaryota; kingdom Metazoa; phylum Chordata; class Mammalia; order Rodentia; family Heteromyidae; genus Dipodomys; species Dipodomys ordii. The sequence continues at coordinate 32,586,111 of NW_012267218.1, forward strand.
TGCCTTCTTGTTTCTAAGCCAGATTCCCATACCTGAGAGTCTCCAAGTGGTTTGTTACTGAAACCATACACTCTGAAGACCTTCTTTCTCTGCAGGCCACTGGGAGTGGGTAAGGGGCAGAGGTGTACCTTCCTCTAAATGCTGCTGTCTTCTCCACAGTGTTTATCGCTGGTCTCATTTGAGATGTTTGCTCTGGTGAGAAGACTATGAAAGTAGATTTGGGTTTGATTGTATTGCAAAGCTGAAACCTCTGTATTGTTGGCCTCTTTAAAGATTCCGTTTCACACCTTTCCCTAGAGGGTGTTTGAAATTTTGGACCAGCAATTCTGTGTATGGAGGCTGGTCACATAAATGAAGCTCAAATAATATTGAGGGGAGTTGTAAACATTTTTTAACTCACTTAGGACAACCTCTCAGCAGAAAATACAATCAATTGAAGTAAATGAAAATGTACCCTATACTTCATAGTAGCATATGGAATATAAGATAATTTGAATTTACAGCTTTTGAGAGAACCTTCTAATGCAAATATATCAGTATCTCTCTGGAAATAAGGCATACCTGTGCCCCAGAAACAGATTTTTATAAGATGTGACAAAATTTCAAATTAGTCAAGCATTCTCTCCTTTTGGGCTAAGCTATATCAGGAAAAAATGTGCTGAATTTGAAAAACTGCTACACTAGTCTGGATTTCCTAACAGTGGAAATACATAATTGTCAGGTATGTTCTGGCTTGTCAAAATTAATTACTTAATTTTGGCTCAAGATCAGAGATGTGTTTAACTAGTCTCACCAAAGTAAAATCCAACTATTATGGGTGACCAAGGCTACGAGAGAGAGAAAAAATGTAGCCATTCATGTAACAACAAAAGCGTAGAGTGAGAAGAAAGCATTCTTTCATTGAGTTAATAAAAGAATTTTGATTTTAAAATTTAAAATTGAGATGGTTTCTAAAGTATGGGATAATAAATTCATGAAGAGTTAGATGAATAGAACAGAACTTGGGGAAAGACTCTATTAGAAAGGAAGAGGGAAGGTATCTTTTACATTACTATCACAGAAGAGAAATAAGTCACCTTATCTTAGGATGCCAGCTCCCTCCCCGGTGTCCCAGCTGTGCACATATTTCCCTTCCACAGTACAACTAGGCACCGTATTGTCTATCTGCTCTGTAGCTCCACATGTTGCTTTGCAGAGTCATATGCTATGCTGAATATATATATGCCTTGTCTCCCAGTCTTAACTGAGAGACTTAAGGAGATGTGTCCTTTCTCCTACCCAACTACTTCTTGCATGTAAGCATTCATGTGACATTTGACTTAATGCAGTGCTTGCTGCTTCCTTGCTGATGGAAGCGGAGAGCTATCCATGAGAGAGTAAGGTACTAAGCAGAGAGTAGCTGGAAATGAGAAAGAGAGTCTGTGATTTATTGCCTGTTTTTTCTGTTTGTTTTTTGCAATGGTCCTGGAGCTTGAACTCAGGTCCTGGGTGCTATCCCTGAACTTTTGTGCTCAACACTAGAGCTCTACCACTTTGAGGCACAGCTCCACTTCTAGCTTTTTGATGATTTATTGAAGATAAGAGTTTCATGAGCTTTCCTGCCTGGGCTGGCTTTGAATCACGATTCTTATATTTCAGGCTCCTGTACACCTAGGATGAGCTACTGGTACCTGCTTACTCTTTTTCTTTTTTTTAAATTCAGAAACATCTTAGGGTGACTTGAATCTTTAATAAGAATTTTCAGAGTTTACACTTTCAAAAAGTTAGAAAACCCTTTGGGAATTAAAAAGAAAACATCCCAACTAGCCAAGGGATGACTAAGAACAAATACATTTAACTTAGTTAAATCCGGTTAAAAATTACTAAAAGAAAAAGAAAGAAAACAGTAAGAGGGCAGGAAGATATTTGGGATTCTCCAGGAGACACCTGAGTACTAGACTTTCAATTTGGAACAAATGTGTAGTTGTGGTAAAAGAGAAAAAAAAAAGAAAAAGAAAATGATGTCCCAACATAGGGCTGTCTTCTCATGTATACATCTGTACACAGACATGGACGAGGGCTTATTATCCATTCAGAAATAAAACTACCCTGATGGCACTCACAATCCAAGGAGCATCTTAGCTCTTTCCTTGGGAATATACCAAATTCTGCCTTTGTTATGACTCGAGTGCTAGTTAACTATTTGATTCTGGTATATGAATTTACTCTTTGTACCTTAGTTCATAATTTGAAAAATAAGATTAGTAACAGTTAATGAATATGCATGGACTACCTCTTCAGTGCTACCTACTTTGCTAAAAACAAGCAAGGTGTCTAGAACGTGAATGAAACACTTACCCTTATGAGGTGGAGAGTCTGATAACTACCTCAGAGAGAAGTAAAGCATAACAAACTCCATCCCATGGAAGGTCATAGAGATGACAATGATGACGACAATGAAGATGAAAATGATGGCCAGGACATGTTTCACAAATGGCACTGTCCAACTTGTTATTCAGGATCTTCTTCCCAAATTTTCATGGTAAAAGAGGCTCAGAATCTTGTCCCAGTATTACTGGAGTCAGTCAGTCGTTGGTGAAAAAGTCAGGGTGTTGTACCAGCACCCATCTTTCTTCTCTTTAAAAAATGGAATTCCATCTCAGAAGCTTCATGTAATGTTTAGTACCACTGAGAATGCTAAGAATCACAGCACTTTCCTCAAATGATGCTGTGTTTTTTTCAAAGAAATATCTACTTTTGCTGGACTTGGAGAGCTAAGATTGGGAGGATTGCAGGTCTTATGCCAGTTAAAAACAAAAATAAATCATGAGAGTACCATCTCAACAGAAAAGGCTAGGTACTGTGGTCCACAACTATTACCTCAGATACAAGAGGCAGGGTAAATAGATAACCATACAAGAAGCCTGGTGAAAAGTAAGGCCTACATGGTAAGTGCAAGCTATGAGTACAAGCTTCAGTACTAGAAAAAAAGGTGGGGGGGGAGAAAGAAAAAAGAGAAATAAATGCCTATTTTAAAAAAAAATATAAACCATTATCTCCTTCTGCCTCTTCAAAATCTCCTGGCATTCAGTGTGACCTCTGGGGTAAAGTCTCAAAAGTTAGCCCTTGATGACGTGACTTTGGCTAAGGATACATCTTAATGTAACATGTAATGTTAAGTCCACGTTTTAGCATTTATAGCTTTTGTTCACTGGGTTAGCGAACAAACTTTCCGGTTACGTTTTGCTCTCTGTACTAAGTTGAGCATCAGCATATTTAACTTGGCCAAAACTTGTGCTCTCCAGGTTTAAAACTCACCCTGGATTTTATCTGTTAGGCGTGGTGGCTGACTTGTCCTGTCCTTATAACTCTACCCCTGGGCTATGGAAGCTGGATTGACAGGACTGTTTCTTTCAATAAGAGACACTAAAGGAAAACACTGGAAGGAAAAATAGACAAAAGCTTTTAATATCTACTTAGTATTACTCTAGTTGGGTTTGGGATATCAAAAGCCAACTTCATTAAAAAAATGTACAATGTCGATCTAAATCTGAACTGTACTTTTATGATTTGTTGTTACTCTTGCAATGTTGAGATTGAACCCAGGTCCTTGCTTCACTGTTGAACCCCTGCCCCTTTGCCCCTCACACTTTTAGAAGTAAAAGACAACCATTCATTGCTTTCATAAAATTTCAGTTTTCACCCCCTCCTTAATGTTGTAGCATGTTGGAATGATTTAATTTTTTAAATGCCATTTGTTCCCATCATTCTGCTTTTGTATAAAGAATATCAGAAAGGCCACTGATGAAGGAGGAAAGAGAAATATTGCTTCAACAAGCTCATTCCCCCAGTCAAATTTGTCAAAGGTGAAGTAGAACCTTTATTTAAAAAAATAATAATTCTTCCTGCAAGTAAAACTTTCCCCTTTTATTCATGTTTGACATTTCATAGTAAAGGTAAAATTCATTTCTAATGAAAAATATTCCACAGGGTTATTAATTAAAAGAAACCCAGAAAGAAATACTGTCATTTATAAAGATCAACTCATGAATTAGAAAATATCTTTAGCCAGGGGGCTGGGAAGGTGGCTCAGTGGTAGAGTGCTTGCCTTGCATGCCTGAGGCCCTGGGTTCGATTCCTCAGCACCACATAAGCAAAAAGAAAAAAGCCAGAAGTGGCGCTGTGGCTCAAGTGGTAGAGTGCTAGCCTTGAGCTGAAGAGCTGAGGGACAGCGCCCAGGCCCAGAGTTCAGGCCCCACGTCCGGACGCCTCCCCCCCCCAAAAAAAAAAGAAAGAAAATATCTTTAGCCAGAAATCTAACCAGTATAGTATGCAGGATTAAAAACGCTACCAGTGGAAATGACCATGACCATGACCCTGCCCCGTGCCCAGGTTGCACCAATGTTATCTTGGCATGAGATGCTTTTAGGCCTTGTATTACGCTTCTTTTGGGGGCCCATGGTTCTCTCTGAACTGTAAACTACTTGAGGACAAAGGTAACAGTAATCATAGCACCCAAAGTGGTCTTTTGTACCACTTGGCAAGAAGGAAAACAACCTTCTATTTGCAAAGGACTAAACATAGGTATTGCATGAACTTATGTTGCCCTTGTATAAACAGTACCACCATGGATAGGTCAAATAAGCCAGAATTATGGCATTTGTTGAAGGAGAAGCTAATTGCTGCAAAAATCTTCAGCAGGCCAAGCTGTGAGAAGTGCAATTTCCAGTTGAGTTCTCATTTCTTCCTTCCCATTTTTAGAACCTCTAATCTGGCTTCCCCCCTAACTCCTCACAACCTTTGAGGCTTGGAAATATGCACTGTCCTGATGACTCTCTCTGACATTTCTTTAGGGAGTTGTAGATGTGTAAAGGATCCAAGATCTAGAACCTGTAGGTCTATCCCATATTTAGAACCAGCTAAAACATCAAAACACAATTACCATTGATAAGGTTGTTTAGGAGATATGGGCTTTAGGGTTGTATCAAGTGATCTTTCTAGTATTTTAGCTCTGAATGAGGCTGACTTTCCATGAATGCCCTACTGTGTCTAGGTAACCCCTTTGGGGATAGTTAGAGGGGAATCCCTCAGGAGGAATTGCAAACCTGTCACTCAGGTTTCCTGTCTTCCTATGTGACCTCGCCTTCTCATACATATTTACACATTGTGATGTCATCTGCCATGAGTTCTTCGTAAGAACTGAGACAGTTCTAGTTCCACTTTTTTTCTCTTTTTTTCTTTTTCATCAGTCATAGGGCTTGAACTCAGGGCCTGGGTGCTGTCCCTGAGCTCTTTTGCTCAAGGCTAGTGCCCTACTACTTTGAGCCACAGTGCCACTTCTGGTTTTGAGTGGTTAGCTAGAAACAAGAGTCTCATGGGGACTTTTTTGCCTGAGCTCGCTTCAAAATGGGGATCCTCAAATCTTTGCCTCCTGAGTAGTTAGGAGTCCAGGTGTGAACCGCTATCACTTGAATGTCCAAATACTATACATCTTTTCTTTAAAGATAGCCAGCCTCCAGTATTTTGTTGCAATAACAGAAAAAATGGACTAATAGCAGGGTAGATGTGGAAAGCAGGTTTCCTTCTATTACCCAGACAATCTATTTTCTTCTCGATGACCATGATCCAATATCCGAGTCCATCATTCCTGCCCTACCTTACCCAGCTTTCCACACTGAATTTATTTTGGAGTCTCTCTGGTCACTGGCCTCCAATCAAAGTCTTTCTTTCAAGGAGTATATGAGTAAAAATGAAAGTATGCATGTGTGTGTGTGTGTGTGTGTGTGTATAAATATATATGACGAGTCAATGAAAATTTTAAGCCATGACATTTTAAACTATTGAATTTTTTTTTTTTTGGTCGGTCATGGGGCTTGAACTCTGGGCTTGGGCACAGTCCCTGAGCTCTTCAACTCAAGGCAAGCACTCTACCACTTGAGCCAGAGCACCACTTCCAGTTTTCTGGTGGTTTATTGGAGATAAGAGTTTCACGGACTTTCCAGGCTGGCTTTGAACCATGATCCTCAGATCTTAGCCTCCTCAGTAGCTAGGATTACCGGCACCTGGCTTAAGCTATTGAATTTATACCTGTTGAGTCAATAGATGTAGTGTTTTTATACATTTCTCACCATGTGAAGTATTCTGAGGTAAGATTGCTTTTGTTGACAAGTTAGTTGAGTAGTACCGATGGGGAAAAAGGCTGCCTTTTCCAGGTGGGTGAGCTCTTGTGAGAGGACAGAGTGTAATTCTATGGCTGCTGACTGGGAGTCACAGCAGGGTCTCCGGGGTCTGTGACTTCTTGAGACTTTCTGCTTCATGAACAGAGTGGCTGGAATCACCAGCCACTTTATTTGCCATGAAAAGTACACTAAACCCCTGCAGATTTGACCTTCAGTCTTGCTGCTTATTTGTGCAGTGTGAATTCCTTTCAAGGAAGGAGATGGTAAAGAAACTTTCTGGCTAGACTTTTGTTATGAACATGTAGAGGGAAGTCTGTAAATTGAAGAAGTCTGAATGTTCTGTTCTCTTTACACTCTTCCTGGATATTCTTCTCAGCCTCCTTCTTCCTCCCTTTACTCTTGCCCAACAGGGTTTTGGATTAGAAGATGTTCTGAACCTGTTACTAGTGGCTCACACCTGTGATCCTAGCTATTCAGCAGGCTGAGATCTGAGGATTGTACTTCAAAGGCAGCCTGGAAAGGAAAGTCTGTGAGACTTCATGAATTAAGTGATGATGCTCAAGTCCTGTGTTCAAGCCCCAGTACTGGCACGTGCGCACGTGAGTGCGCGCAAGCACATGCATACACACCACACACACACACTCACACACACACACACACACACACACACACACACACACAAATAGGTGTTTCGAAAACTATGATATTTTAGTTGATATTTTCCAGATGTCTGATTCTCCTACCCTTGGCAATAGCATATAATCTGGAAGACAGTTTCTGCCATTTAGGCATTCCAATGGAAAGAAAGTTTTCCCAGAGTCTCTGGCATGATTGGTTTGGTGAATAACTGATCACGGTTTCTGTTCATAGTGTAGGGTTTAGTGACAGGCATTAACTCACTCCATTTTCATTGAATTTCTCAACTGGATATATAAACACATGGAGGCTAGTCAGCAAAATACCTGAGATAATTAACTTATAAGGAGAAAACATGTGCTTTGTCTTATAGTTCTGGAGTTCTTGGCCCATGCTCAGGGCCTCTTTGAGGTGCTGCTTTGGGTCTCCAGTGGGGTGCTGAGTGCAACACTATGGAGCACATGTGGAGCAAATGAATCATCTCACAATCCAACAGTGCGTGGTGTTGGTATAACTTCAAGGTCTCACTCACTTGGAATCTCGCTACTACTGCATAAAAGCTAAGCTCTTAAATGCCTCTGAATTATGACATTTTTCTTGCTGAGCACCAGTTTTTTCCAGATATTACACACTAGATGGTAAGTTTTCAGTAAATATAGCTTGAAAATTATGCCGTGTGTGTACTGACATATTTTCTGTAACCTGACGGAACACCAGGTCTTTTAAGTTGTAACAGAATACAGTATATTATGGATACAGAGTCTTGCTATATTTTGTTACTCTGCTAGACTTTTAGGGCTATAAAATGAAATTGTTGTCATCTACAAAAATCGGTATTTTTCAAATAAAGGATATATATATTTTATTTATCTTAAGAAAAGAATAGAAGGAAACAGAGATTGGCCAATGTCTTTTAATACCTTAGGATCTCCTTTGAGTCCATGTTTTGGTGGAGATTTCTAACCTCCACTTGGGCAGATGAGGCAGGTCTTAAAATGTTAGACTGCAGCATTATTTACCCAGGCTACTCTTTAAAAAATCACCAGAGGGATTTTGGATTAAATAAAAAGGTGCAGTGAGTTTTACTCCTAGAAATGCTGATTTAAATTCATTCAGGACAAAGCATAAATATCTTTTGCACTTTTCAAAGTTGCTAGAGTTGAAGACAATTACAAATCACATGAGAGTCACCTGAGGGACATTGATACAAGGCTAATTTGTCCATTTCACTTCGGGTTTTATGAAATCAAAAAAGAACTAGATTATTTTAATTCGCCTTTTTGTTTAGGATTTTTATTAACATCTAATTAAAATCTTGTTTGAGAAATTCTAGAATCAACAAAATCATGTGCTGCAGATAAGACTTTGCTTTCTTATTCTTAGGATGTTAACTGTCCTATGCCACCCAATTTCCAGGCGTGGTTCATTTGTTTTCTGGGCATTCCAGGTCAATATTATTAATCCATTTTATGTTCCAGAAAAAAGATTCACAGTGGCTCAGTAGATACCCTTCATCTGTAGTCCAAATTTGCAGCAAATTTTTCTTTGAGACCTGGGGTTATTTATACCATCTTTATTTCTACTACATTGTCTTTATATATGAACAAGTTATAGGTAATTTTGGCAGGACTAACAGTTGGCAGTACATTCATTTAAAACATGAATGCATATGTATATATATGTGTGTATATAAATTTATATCTCTATATATGCAGATATATATGCAAATAAATATAGAAGCTATGGTAAAAATCAAACCAGAAACAATTGTGTTATTATACATTGCTAGGGATGAAGGGTTAACTAAGAAAAGAGCTTTATTTTTTTAGTAACTTTTTAAAATAACTTCTACTAGTAAAAAATTGGTTTTTTTCTCTCTTCTCTTACCTTGCTCTTTCTCTCTCTTTTCTCTGTTAATAAAAATTTGAAAAATCATTCCAAGTGAGGTGCAAATATCACTGACGGATCAATTCTCCTTTCTCTCCTATACCATCATTGGAGAAGAGGACAAGGAACAAAAGTGAGCTGTTATACTAGAAAAGATGTGTGGAGCATGTTACGGTCTAAAATTTTAAGATCTCACTGTTGATTTTCCTGTTGGTTGGCCCTGAGAGGTTCAGTTTTTTTTTTTTTTTATTTGTGAACATACTGTACAGAGGGGTTACAATTACATGGGCAGGATAATGCGTACATTTCTTACCAAGCATTGCAGCCTCCTCCTTTGTTTACCCTTCACATCCCTTCCCAGCCTCCCCCCTTCCCCCCCAATCCCAAACCTTCTCCTCCCTCTCCCCCCATCCCCCCCGCACCGACGTTGTAAAGCTCGTTTTGGACATGACAACTTGTACTTCTCATTGTTGCAACAGGTCCACCTGTATCCTTAAACGACTTGTTTTTCCCCATCTCCTCCACAAGTTATACTGACATCAAATATAGTGAAAGCAGGGGTTATACTGTGGGGGAGGGACATACAAAGCAACAAAGAAATATCTTATAAATGTGTTAGAAACACATGCATGAAAGAAAAAAACATTAAAATACATAGCTAAGGGGCAGTTTATTTTAAAGTATGTGCTCTCCATAGGCAAGGAAGCCTATGGTTGAGAAGAATCCATGAGTCTTCCTCAATACCAGTTCTTCTATCCTAATCTAGCCTATTGATAAAGCAGGCACCCTCTTGCCTGAAATCAGAGTACATCCTTTCAGATCTCCTATATCAGAAGTCCTTACAGAGTTCTTAAGGAATTGATACAACTTCCTTGATCAGTATTCTTGATTTAGTCTAGGAAACACCATTTGTGAGACTTTTTCATTTACCAGCCAACAGAGTTTGAGGTCATAATGCTTGCTCTTAAAAATATAAGAAAAATATCTTTTACATTTATAAGAATTACCATTCCTTTTCATACTCAGAAGGAACTAAGAACTTTATTAAGTGACTTCTACTTAAAAGTAAGACACGTCTGGCAATTAGCAGATTAGGTTTAGTTCACTGAGTAATGGAAGTCAGAAATGGGACTACTAAATGCTTCCCATGAGTTCTTTGTTTTAAATTGCTGCACAGAGCTAATCAGTTCGTTATTGCTGTAAGAGACAAGGGGAAAACTTGTACATAACTGGATATTAATTCCATTTTCACCATTACACAAAAGTGATTTGTTGGCACTAAACAATCAGCTGTGCAATGTTGACTTGACGGCCTCATTTCTACCTCCATATATGTAGATTGTCGAAATATTTGACAAGCACAGTAAATACTGAATAAACAGTAAATACTGAATAAACAGAAGAAAACCTGAATGGGGTTGAAACATAAGTACGGTATCCTTTGAAGGTCATACTTGTTGAAGTGTCATGATATTTTCTGAAACAGTCTCTATAATACAGAAAAGCGTTTCAAGGTTGGTATGAACCCAAGATGAGGTGTAATGTTAGAATAAATCAGAGAGCAGACTCGGCAGGGGGCTGGTGAGCAGGAAGGGAGCCACAGTAGCTAAACTCAGGGGTGAGGAACCCTTTTTCAACCAAGGACTGTTTTGATATTTATAATATCATTCACAGGCTATACAAAATTATCAGTACAGATAGATGGCCATGGGCAGCCAATGACAAGCATACACATTTTATCTTTATAATATACCAAATGATTTGATGGGCCTTATATGACCTGATAAAATGGAGAAAGAAAAAGAGACCTAGCTGCTAGAGAAAGGCCATCTCTGTCTGACAACCTTGATTAGGAATTTGATAATCAATAATTAAGCTTCTGAGATTAGAACACACACACACACACACAAAAGAATGGACACTGGAAAGATGGAGCATGATAGTAAGAAATGAGTCTTCCTGTAGTCAAATATAACCTCACAAATTCCCACCTTCACAGCACTGGGCCCTACATTGATAGACCATATGGGTATATCTGGCCTTTGAGCAGTGATTCCATCACATACTGACTTGTGCAGACCTGTCTCCTTCAAATGTGTGATCTCTGGAAATGGAAAGGAGCTTAACAATCTGCATAGTCTGTTTGCCAAAAGAAAGAGTCCTTAACAGTGCTGATTCAGACATTAAAACAGTCACACCACACACTTTCAAAATCACCATCTTACTTTGCTAAAAGGTTTGCATTTGATTTTTTTGTGCTGATGGTCTGTCTATAAAAATGCCATTAAAGCGCTGTTATAAATCAAAGCTAATGTTCTATCAACAGCCCTTGAAATACACACGAAATGTTCCCTTTAGTTCTTCAAGCTCCCTTTAGGTTCATATAATGAAGAGGAAGACTGCATGTCCTAGTGGTGGGATTTCTGAGAACATAGATCTTTGTCCACTTGCAGTGTTCATGTAGAACTTTCTTACATAAATGCTCCAGTCTGTGCAACAAGAACGTGTTTGAACCTGTCAAGCTTTGGTTATTTCTTTTTGTCCAAGACAGGGACATTGGCTGGTGCTCTACCAACTGATCCACACCTCCAGCCTCCAGGCTTTGGGTTTTATAGTTTCAATAGATCACTGATTCCATATTGAATATAGTCTCTGTTAACATGACAGATGTTGAGCTCTGCAGACAGCACTTTAAATACAGTCTAGCATACTGACCAGTAATGTCTTGTTTTTCAAAAATGACTTAAGCCCAGGGCCAGAGGCTAACACCTGTTATCCTAACTATGCAGGAGGCTGAAATCTGAATATCTTAATTTGGGGCCAGCCCAGCAAAGAAAAGTCTGTGGGACTCTTATTTCCAATTAACTGTCAGAAAAGCCGGAAGTGGAGTTGTGAATCAAGTGAGCACTAGCCTTGAGCAAAAAAAAAAAAAATGCTTAAGGACAGTGCCCAGGCCCTGAGTTCAAGCTCCAGGGCAACATAGAAAAATAAAAATTCAAAAAAGATTTAAATGTTATTATTGCACCAAACTCAAAGCTCTTCTTCTAGGAATCTCTCAGACTAGTTTGCAATCTAGTTGGGAGTATGGGTCCTATAGGACCATGGTTGACTCACCATTGTGCCCTTGTTAGGCACAGCGTTGGCCCCTAATAATTTTGTAAGACGTGTTTTGTGTGTGACTGTTCCTTGATCATTTAACAGATGTTCTAAGTATGACTGCAGGATCTGATAGGGAAATAAACACATACTGTAGATTATCTATAGAATATTTATTTGCCAGGAATATGAGCATATGTAAATCTTAGTGGCAAGGTAAATTAAGCAAGGTATCCTATGATATTTTAAAACACTCCTTTATCTTTATGAGGTGATACACTTCCAGGCAATAATGTTGAACCTTGTTCACTCATAAAGAACTCTTCTTGGTATCAAGAGAGTTTAAATGGCCTGGGCGTACTCTTAAGTATTTTGATGTGAGAAAGCAAGAGAGAGAGAGAGACAGACATACAGACAGACAGAAAGCCAGACAGATACATATTTTTGGTAACTCTTAGCATGTTATCACTGCTCATGTATATCACATTTTGGTTCTAATTTTCTAAAAAGCCTCAAGTTGTGTTGACTGGGATTAATATTACTTTTCCAAAAATAGTCTGTGTTTAGGAAGCCCAATTTCTGGACAGTTAAGATTGTCTTTTTTTTCTACTAATCTTAACATAAAAATCATATTAATGCAATAAAACTATGAATAAGCTTGATTTAATGGTTTCTCATATTTCTGTATCATTGTACAAATTCAGACTTTGGTCTATATGCATTGTCCAGGTTAATCCTTAGAGCAACATGGCAGGGTGGAGAGTGTTATTTTCTTCATTTTTCAAAATTATTATTTTCTGTATTGTTATTATCTAGGTGGTATACAGGGGCATTACAATTACATGAATGAGGTAATGAGTATATTTCCTTTCATACAGTGTCTTGTTTCCCTCATTCTCTCCCAGTGCCTCTTTCCCGTCTCCACCCACAAGTTCGATAGTTCAGTTTCATCCCTGTCCAGTGAACTCTACTGCTGCACTTTTTTGGGGGGGGGGTCTGGTCATGGGCCTGAACCTCTGGGCCTGGGTGCTGTCTCTCAGCTCTTCAGCTCAAGGCTAGCGCTCTACCACTTGAGCCACAGCGCCACTTCCAGCTTTTTTCTTTTTGCTTATACGGTGCTGAGGAATCGAACCCAGGGCCTCATGCATGCAAGGCAAGCGCTCTACCACTGAGCCACCTTCCCAGCCCGACAGCTGCACTTTTGCACCCCTTTTCCCTCGAGTTCCATATACCTTTTCCTGATTTTTTTAAATAGATGAAGTGGCTTTTCAGCCACAGGGGATGACTGACTAATTCAGGAGGGTAGAAAACTAATACTGTCGAAGAGTCTTAGGTCCTTTCCTCTCAAAATTCACCCTAGACAACTGAAATAATTTTGTTTTATTCTTTATCTTTTGGGTGCTACTTTTTTCTTCAATAGTAGGATTTGAACTCAGCGTCTTGTGTTTGCTAGGCTAGGGCTCTACCATGTATTCTACATGTCCTTAGCCCTGTTCCTGCTAGTTATTATTATTATTATGTATTTATTGTAAAGGTGATGAACAGGGTGGTTACAGTTAAATAAAGTAATGAGTACATTTTTAAGCACTATTACCCCATCCTCATTTTCTCCCACTTACCCATCTCCACTCCCCTCCCCTGTAAGATGTAAAGTTTGTTTCCAGCATAATGTCTAGTGAGTATCATTGTTGAATTAGTTTATCCTTTGTCCTGCTGTTTCTGTGATTCCCTTTCCCTCCACTTATGTATAAGACAAACAGAAAAATGAATAACAGAAAAAATAGTAATAACTACATACAGGACATAATAAGAACCTCTTGTTTCCAATTCTTGGAGTTCATTTTGATGCTTCACTATATATGATCCTATGCACTTAGCAACTGGGCTATTGTGATCCCCTGATAAGAGTATCATAGAAATAGTCTATTTATTACAAATGAAGGAAACCGTGCAACTTACACTTCTTTGGGTCTGGCTTGCTTCACTTAATTTGATTTTTCCAAGTCTTTCCATTTCCTTATGAATAAGACAATGTCATTCTTTCTGATGGAAGCATAAAATTCCATTGTGCATATATACCACATCTTCTTGATCCATTCGTCTACTGAGGGGCATCTGGTTTGGTTCCATATCTTAGCAATGGTTGAATAATGCTGCAATGAACATGGTTGTTTTGGTAGCTTTAGTATATCCTTATTTGTGGTGATTTGGGTAAATGCCCAGGAGTGGGATTGCTGGATTGAATAGGAGTTCCATGTTTAGTCTTTTGAGGAACTTCCACACTGCTTTCTAGTGTGGTTGAACAAGTTTATATTCCCACCAGCAGTGTAGTAGCATTCCCTTTGGCCACATCCCACCAGTATCTCTTAGATTTCCTGATTTTGGCCATTCTAACTGGGATAAGGTAGAATCGCAGTGTTGTTTTGATTTGCATTTCTTTTTTAATAATTTTTTATTGAGATTAAGTGATTACATAAATTTCACAAAGTTCACAGTCACAAACACATTTTAACATTCACAAGGCAAATTGTCATTATCATGGTCTATAATGTTTGTGAATTCTATGAGCTTTGGGAATACAACTATTTCTTCCAAATTGGGTGATATGTACATTTCTTTCCTTTTGTTGTTCCCTCTTTCCCTCTCATTCTATCCCTCCCATCACTGCCCTTGAGTTGTTTAGTTTGTTTTCATCAATGTCTAGTGCAGCTGATGGGCCCCTCTTTTGTATATTTTCCCCTGATTTCCTCTGATTCTGTGCCCTCCTCCTAGCTTCCCTCAGATATGCATATATATATATATATATATATATATATCATATATATGTGGTCAAGAACATGGATTTCAATTTCTTTTATGGCCAGAGATGTTGAGCATTTCTTCATGTGTCTATGGGCCGTTCTTATTTCCTCTTCAGATAAGTCTCTCTAAGTCTTCAGTCCACCTGTTAATGGGGTGTGTGTTTCTTTGAGGATTTGTTTTTGGCAGATTTAATTTTTTTGAGCTCTAAGTATATTTTCAGATATGAGGACCTTGTCTGTTGTATGCCTAGAGAAGATCTCCCAAGCTGTGGGCTTTCTATTTATCTTGCTAGCTATGTCCTTTGCCATGCAGAAGTTCTGTAGTTTAATGCAATCCTTTCTTTGATTTGTTGTGATTTGGGTCTCTATTATGAAAGTTTCAACCTGTGCCAAGGAGTCCTAGTGTTTCCCCTATTCCTTCCTGTAGTATTTTTTCAGGATATCTACTTTTACCTCAAGGTCTTTGTTCCATTTAGAATTGATTATGGTGCAGGGTGATATACAGGAATCTAACTTCAGTTTTCTACATGTGTATAGATATTTCTACCAGCGCATTTGTTGAACAGACTTTCTTGCATCCTGTTTTTTTTCTCTCCCTTATAAAGATTAGGTGGCCATAGGTCTGTGAGTTCATTTCTGGGTCTTCAGTTCTAATCCACTGGTCCTCAGGTCTGTTCCTGTGGCAGTACCAAGCTGGTTGTTTTTTTTTTTAATTACTGTGGCTTTGTAATATAAGTTCGGTATTGGTATTTGTTCTACCTGCGAAGGTAGAACAGGGTCTTTTATTATCCCATATGAGTTTGTGGATTACTTCTTCTATTCCATTAAAGAATGATGTTGGGATATTGATGGAAATTGCATTGGATTTATTGATAGCCTTTGACAGTATTGCCATTTTCTTATTTTAAAAATATGTTTTTATTGTGAAAATACTGTACAGAGGGGTTACAATCACATGGGCAAGATAATGAGTACATTTCTTCTCAAACATTGTTGCTTCCTCCTTTATTTTCCCCCTACCATTCCTTCCCTCCCATCTCCACAACTACATTCCCCACCCTCCCCTCTCTCCCCCTGTCCCCTATGCCTAAATTGTAAAGTTCATTTTTCGACATAGCATCTTGTACATCTCATTGTTGCAGTGGGTTAACCTATATCCCTATTTAAACAATTTGTTTTTTTCCTTTCCATTCCCCAAATTATACCAACATCAAATACAATGAAAACAGGGCTTATACTGTGGGGGAGGGACATGCAAAGCAACAAAAAAATCACGTGGTACCTTATAAATACATTAGAAACAATAGCAAGAAAGAAAAAAAACACGTGTGTCCTTATTTTGGGGGTCATTTTGCTTAACATCATCTTATCTGACCTTTTCTGCTTGTCTCAGATATATACTAGTTATTGCAAATAAGGGAAACCACAGGACCTGTGTTTCTTTGGGCCTTGCTTACTTCACTTAATATAATTTTTTCCAAGCCTTTCCATTTCCTAACAAATGGAGTGGTGTCATTCTTTCTGATGAAGGCATGGAATTCCATTGTGTATATTTCCATTTTCTTGATCCATTCATCTACTGAGGGGCATCTGGGTTGCTTCCATATCTTAGCTATGGTAAATAATGCTGCAGTGAACATAGTTGTGCTAGTAGCTTCAGTATGGTCCTGTTTGGGTCATTCAGGTAAATGCCCAAAAGTGGGATTGCTGGATCATAGGGGAGCTCTATGTAGAGTCTTTCAAGGAACCGCCATACTAGTTTCCAAAGTGGTTGAACAAGTTTACAAGGGTTCCCTTCTGTCCACATCCCCTCCAGCATCTGTTGTTATTAGAGTTCTTGATTATAGCCATTCTAACTGGGGTGAGGTGGTATCTCAAGGTTGTTTTGATTTGCATTTCTTTTATGGCTAGAGAGGTTGAGCATTTCTTCATGTGTCTATTGGCCATTCTTATTTCCTCTTCAGAAAAGTTTCTCTGTAAATTCTTAGCCCACTTATTTATTGGGCAGTTGTTTCTTTGAGGATTTGTTGTTGGAGGATTTAATTTTTTGAGTTCCAGAGATATTTTAGATATGAGACCCTTGTCTGTTATATGCTAGTGAAGACCTTCTCCCAATCCATGGCCTTTCTATTGATCTTGCTAGCTATGTCCTTTGCCATGCAGAAGCTCTGCAATTTCATGCAATCCCATTTGTCCAACCTTTGTTTGATTTGTTGTTTCTGGGTCTCTATTAAGAAAATTTCTGCCTGTCCCAGTATTGCAATTTTCATGATGTTAATCCTTCTAATCCAGGAGCATGGGAGGTTTTTCTGCTTCCTTAGTTCTGCTTTAATTTCCTTTTTCAGATTTTTAAAGTTTTCACTATAGGGTTCCTTCACTTCTTTGGTTAATTCCTAGGGTGTTTTTTTTTAAAGACTGTTACAAAAGGAGTTACCTTCTTGATTTCACCCTTGCTCTTCTCATTGTTGGCATACAGAAAAGCTATTGATTTTTGTGGATTAATTTTATACCCTGATACTTTGCCAAAGTTTCAGATCAGCTTGAGTAACTTGGGAATGGAGTCTATGGAGTTCTTTACATACAAGATCATGTCATCTGCAAAGAGGGAGAGTTTTACTTCTTTCCCTATCTAGATCCCCTTTGTATTTGCCTCTTGCCTCATTTCTGTAGTTAAGAATCCAATAGTTTATTGAAGAGTAGTGGAGAGAGTGGACATCCTTGTCCCATTCCTGATTTTGAGGAAATGGCTTTAACTTCACCATTAAGTATAATGCGGTCTATAGATCTGTCGTACCAGTGTTTATTATATTGAGTAATGTTTCATGGATTCCTAGCTTCTCCAGAGCTTTCATCATAAAGGGATGTTGGATCTTCTCAAATGCTTTTTCTGTATCTATGGAGATGATCATGTGATTATTGTCCTTGCTCCTATTGATGTACTGAATTACATTAAATGTCTTGCTTATATTAAGCCAGCTTTGCATCCCTGGAATAACTCCTGTTTGATCATAGCGTATAATTTTTTTGGTGAGTTGTTGAAGTTGATTGGCCAGAATTTTACTGAGAAATTTTGCATTGATGTTCATCAAAGAAATGAGTCTGTAGTTCTTTTTCTTTGATGAGTCCCTGTCTGGTTTTGGGATGAGAGTTATGCTAGTTTCATAGAATGAGTTTGGTAGTGAATTTTTGCTTTTAATTTCATTGATGAGTTTGAGGAGTATTGGAGTGATTTCTCCTTTGAAGGCCTTGTAGAATTCAGCTGTAAATCCATCTGGTCCTGGGCTTTTCTTGGATGGGAGGTCTCTTTTAGCCATTTCTATTTTATTACGTGATACTGATCTATTTAGTTGATTTAAATCTTTTGGTTTAGTTTGGGTATATCAATATTTGCTAGAAATTCTTCCATTCCAGATTCTCAAATTTGTTAGCATAGAGGTTTGCAAAATATCCTCTTATAATGATCTGAACCTGGCTTGTTCTGTTGTAATGTTTCATTATTGTCTCTGATTTTGTTTATTTGCATATGTTCTCTGTCTCTCTCTTTCCTTTTTTGGTAAAATTTGCTAGGAGCCTGTCAATTTTGTTAATTTTTCTTGAAGAACCAACTCTTTGTTTTGTTGCTTCTTTCTATGGAGTTTTTGGACTCTTAATTCATTTAATTCTGATTTAATTTTAATTATTTGTTTCTGTCTATTGGATTGGGTTTTGACTTATTGCTTTTTTGAGGAGCTTAAGGCACATCATTCAATTGTTGGTTTGAGATTTCTCCAATTTGTTGTTGTATGCATGCAGAGCTATAAATTTTCCTCTGAGTACTGCCTTTGCTGTGTCCCAGAGGAGCTGGTACTTTGTGTACTTGTTTTTGTTAAATACCATAAATGTTTTAAAATCTGTTATGATCTCTTCAATGACCCACTGGTCATTCAACAACGTGTTGTTCAGTCTCCATGCATTACAGGATTTTCTGTGGTATCTTTTTGTGTTGAGCTCTAGTTTTATTCTATTGTGGTCTGAGAGAATGAAGAGAATAACTTAAATATTTCTAAATTTTCACAAATTTTCTTTGTGCCCTAAAAAATGTAATCTGTTTTGTAAAATGATCCATGTGCTGCCAAGAAGAATGTGGATTCTAGTGTTGCTGTGTGTAATATTCTGTAGGTGTCTGTTAAGTCTACTTGTTCTATGCAATTGTTTTGTTCTGAAGTTTCTCTATTGTTGACGTTTTGCAGTGTTGATCTATCCAGAGGTAACAGTGGTGTTTTAAGTCACCAACAATCAATATGTTTAGATCTATATGTGTTTTTAGTGTAAGTAGTGTTTGTTTGCTGGGTGCTCCAGCATTTGGTGTACATTTAGGATTGTTATATCCACCTGTAGGAGAGATCTCTTTATTAGTATGTAATGACCTTCTCTTTCTTTCTTTCTTTTTATTTTTTTTATTGTGAACATACAGTACAGAGGGGTTACAATTACATGGCAAGATAATGAGTACATTTCTTATCAAGCATTGCAGTCTCCTCCTTTGTTTACCCTTCACATCCCTTCCCAGCCCTTCTCGTCCCCCCACCCAATCCTCCCCCCCCACCAAAGTTGTAAAGTTTGTTTTCAACATGACAACTTGTACTTCTCATTGTTGCAACGGATGACCTTCTTTTTCTCTTCTCGCTAATTTTAATTTGAAGTCTGTTTTGTCTGATATTAGGATTGAAATGCCAGCCTGTTGGTGGGGGATGTTTGCTTGATTTTATTCCTCTGTTGGTTATTTTTGATATAGGATCTTTTGAGCTGTCCTGCTAGGGCTAGCCTCCAACCAAGATCTTCCCATTCTCGGCCTCTTGAGTGGCTATCATTACAGAAGTGAGCCACCAGTACCCAGCCAGCTTGGGTGCTATTATTTTAAAGTATATTTTCAGTATACTTAAACTCATGAGAATGTTAAACAGAATTATTTCATGATATTTAGGTAACAAATTTCCTACACACATTATAAATTAGCTCTTTCATTACATTAGTACAGCAGGTCTCTTCTCAAGGTTAAAGTGAGTGTCACACTGGCAGATTGTGATTCTAATTTTAGTAGAAAATGGTATTATAGTCATATACCTATAATCCATGTGGAAACCATCACTTTGCTTCCTAAATCTACCAGCTTATACCTGACAAATTGACATTGTATTTCAAAAGAAAATCACAGTGGATTTCAATAACATGATCATGCCATTATTATTATTTTTAGTGGTCACTTCTAAGACATACAACTTTTATTTTTTACAAATAAAATCAATGGATGTCATCAGTGGCTGATGCCTGTAATCCTAGATACACAGGAGGCTAAGATCTGAGGATTGTGGTTCAACGCCAGCCTGGGCAGGAAAGCTCATCAGACACTTCAAAAAGCTAGTAGTGGAGCTGTGGCTCAAGTGGTAGAATGCTTGCCTTGAGTGAAAAAGCTAAAGGACAGCACTGAGGCCCTATTACACACACACACACACACACACACACACACACACACACACACAGAGTCAATAGAAGTAATGAAGTAATGTCAGCAAAGCATGTCACATATTGTAGCTACCCTGCCCACCAGTCTATGCTCAGTGCTTGCAGTATGGTTAAATACATGGAGAAGTATCCTTGGAATTTTACTCTATCAGCTTTGATATGTGTATCCATGCATGGGAAATAAAATTCCTCTTACAAGTAAATACAGATCTTAATTGTTCAGATTTCATTGAGTCTGTTATTTTCTCAGACTCATTTAACAAATAAACACTCCCCTGTCGTTGATCTTCATTAGTTGTGGAAAGAGGTTTTGGGCTCCTGAGGATATTAAAAAAGATAAAAATTATTTGGAGAGCTTTCTCTTTCCGTATGGTGGAGAGTAACTGAAGGAAAGTAAAGAGGAGGGATTGAATCAGGTATATTGATTAACATGTTATTGATTACAATTATTGATGCATGGTGAATGTTACTTCTTGTAAAGTTATTGATTTTCCTCTCTCACAGCCATTTTCTCTAACAATCAAACAAGTTGTAATAATCAGATCTGCAAGAATCACTCCTATTAATATTAAACCACTGTATCTTAACTGCTACTTTATTCTGGCTTTAGTAAAATAAGAGCCAGAAGGTATACTTTATTAACATATTTCTTATTTCTGCACAAATAGGGCATCAGCCCTAAAATTATATTTTCATTTCAACATATAAAACGAGATATATTTTTGCAAAATCTGACAAGAAAATAAAAAACAAAAATCTATTTCACCGAAGTAGAGATTTTAACTGTCTCTTTGGTGTTATTTCTATAAAAGTTAATGTGACAATAAGATGAGCTCCAACTGAAAATCTTCAGAAAATCTATTCATTGTTTTGTAAAAGAAGTGATAGCTTTCAAAATAAATAAACTTTTAAATGTTTAAGTGCCAGAGCATAATCACATTTAATTTCCATGCCTGTAACAATCTAAAAATAAGTACATGGTGCAATCTTTCATACCATAACTAACACTGACCTTGGTAAAGTGTATGATAGACCAGGTACCCTTCAAAGAATTTTAGATGTTGTCAAGTTTAATTCCCAGCAGAAATCATAGAAGAAAAGTACTAAAAACTACCCCCACTTGCAAATAATGAAAATGAACCACAGAACAATTGAATTCTGGATTTTAGAAATCTTGAATGTATAAGCAACAATTTGAACCAGCTAGTATAAGACTCAAGCTCAGACCCTAAGTATAGTATTACCTGTAGCTTAGTAATTATTGGTTGATGAAGTAGGTTGAATAGATATTTTGGTTCATCTTCAAGCCTTAAAAAATATGTGTTCAGGGAGGCTGGGAAGGGATGTGAAGGGTAAACAAAGGAGGAGGCTGCAATGCTTGATAAGAAATGTACGCATTATCCTGCCCATGTAATTGTAACCCCTCTGTACAGTATGTTCACCAAAAAAATTAAACTAAAATTTAAAAAAATATGTGTTCAACCACCAATGTTTCAAGATGTTAATAATCTTTCATATATATATATATATGTATATATATATATATATATATATATATATATATAACAATACCATAATACAGACTCTTTTTTTTGTTGTTGGTCGTGGGGCTTGAACTATGGGCTTGGGCGCTGTCCTTCCACTCTTCAGCTCAAGGCTAGTGCTCTACCACTTGAGCCACAGCACCACTTCCAGTTTTCTAGTGGTTTATTGAAGATAAGAGTCTCATGGACTTTTCTGCCTGGACTGGCTTTGAACCCTGATCCTCAGATCTCAGCCTCCTGAGTAGCTAGATTACAGGTATGAGCCATGGGCACCTGGCTCCCATAATACAGACTCTTGATCTCCAATGTTTTCTTTAGTGTGGAACAAGAGACTACTGGTAAACATATGCACAACTGACTACAACTGACTATAGAAAAGTTTCAGTTCACTGGGAGAAGGGGAGGTCCACAGATTATCAGCCTGGAGTATCTGGTCTGATATGAGCATAGCCAGTATATTATAGATAATGGAAAGTGATTGTCTAACTGAAAGAAGTCTGCAAGAGCTTGTAGTCTCTGTAACATCTTACATGTTCTTCTCCTTCTACTTGTTAGAATTGTCTGTTTAAATCCTTCTTTCTTTGACTTCCTATGATCCTCCTAATCTCTGCCTCCTGATAGATGAAGTTTTACAAGTGTGCATTGCCACATCTAGCCCTTGCATGCCCTGGTCTATAATTGGATTCTTATTTTACTTATCTTGCTATTTTCAGCACTCAAATCCTTTTCTGCATGTGATTGTGGTTCCTGCACAACTTCAGTGGGTTATGATACACGGAACTTCCTCATTTCATTGCAGTACTCATTTGAGAGTATTCTTCAGAAGGGGACAAACATTTCTTTATTATTAAGTAAACAATTTGTTGAACTATAACCCACATGTACAAATACTAAAAGCCATGAGTTTACTGTTAGGAGTTTAATAAAATAAACCCACCTAGGCAGCCAGTGTGAAACTTAACACACAGGACCAGAAGTTTTTCAAAAACCCATTTCCTGCTGGATTGTATCTAGCTATAATTCTGACTGTCAATGTTTAGGGTTATGTAAGTAGCGTCATGCAACACACGGGCGTTATAACGCTAGGTAGGCATTATTGTTAATTGTCTATAGCTGCAATTCAGTAGTTTCTTCTGTAGGGATTTGCACTAGATGAATATATTTCTGTGTGTTGGTACAGTGGACTCCTTTTTAAATTTTCTGTGTTTAGTGTACAGGTGGTATTTTGCATATTTATGGGTTTCAGTGTATACACTATGAAATAATCAAAATTGTAGTAGCTTCCATTACAGCACTTTGTACACAGATCACATTTTGTGGTGAGAACATTTAAAAATCCCCCATTGAAGCTATTTTGAAATATTTAATGTAATATTGTTAACCATAGTCATTTTCATTCTAGTATTCTGGATTTATGATTCAGGGCTGTTATGCATAGTGTTGATACACATACATCCTCGTACATGGCTTGTATTTGTGTGTGTGTTTGTTGTTGTGTGTGTGTGTGTGTGTGTATGTGTGTGCATGCCAGTTCTGGGGCTTGAACTCAGGTCCTGAGCACTGTCCCTTAGCTTTTATGCTCAAGGTTCTATGAATGTACACACTCCAGCAAATAACAAAAATTCTGTTTTCCTATATTATTTGTTATTTTATTTTTTGTTTGAACTATTTTGGTGAGTATGCAATGGTAATATATTGTGGCTTTAAGATAACTTTCTTTGATATCTATTTATCTAATTAAGATGAGAATTACTCCACAGATTTAAGGGCTATTTTCATAACTTTAACAAATGTTCACATTTTTCATTGGAGCTGACTTTGTTCTCTATGACTTACAACAATTATTTATAGTTTCTGGATATAAGTCTTTTTTTTGCCATGAGTCACAAATTTCCCTTAGGCAATGAATTTTTTTTATTGTGAAAATACCTTACAGAGGGTTTACAATTACATGAGCAAGATAATGAGTACATTTTTTATCAAGCATTGTTGCCTCCTCCTTTGTTTCCTCTTCCCATCACTTCCCATCTACCCCTACTCCTCCCCACCCCCAGCCAAAGTTGTAAAGTTCATTTTTCCACATAACAACTTGTACATCTCATTGTTGCAATGGGTCCACCTGTATCCCTATTCAAACGATTTGTTTTTGCCCTTCCCCTCCACAAATTATACCAGCATCAAATACAGTGAGAGCAGGGGTTATACCGTGGGGGAGGAACTTTCAAAGCAATAACTAGTATATGTCTGAGACAAGCAGAAAAAGTAAGATAAGTTTTGATGTTAGGTGAAATGAACCCCAAGATAAATATTCAAATGTTTTTTCTTTCATGTGATTGTTTCTAACGTATTTATAAGATGATTTCTTTGTTGCTTTGGATATAAGGCTCTACCACTGGAATCACAATTCCACTTTTGGGTTATTTTGGTGTTTAATTGGAGATAAGAGCCTCTTGGATTTGTTTGCCCAGACTGGTTTTAAACCACGATCCTTAGATTTCACCCTATTGAGTATCTAGGATTACAGGAGTGAGCCACCAGCACCCAGCTGGGTTACTGTTTTAATGTTACGTCCAGAACTCACACCTTAAAATTACTCTAAAATTTTCTTCTGTATTTTTAAAAGCTTTTTATGGTTTTTACTTTCAACACTTCTGCAGCCTGTGTTCAGCTACTGTGGACAGTGTGAGATAAAGGTCAAGAGAACTTTTGATATTTCTATTCAACTTGGTTCATATCTCTGTGTCTATCTGGCCATTATTTTCCCAGAATACTATAACCTTTCCTTTATTCTTATTCAGTGTCCATGTATTTAAGTATGCAGCTGCTGCTAGATGCTCTATTTGTGCCAATACCATCCTCTGTTAATTACTATAGTTTTCAATAGTGAAATAATGGAGTTGTATTAAATCTTCCAGTTTTTCCTTCTTAGTAAATATTGCTTGGGCTAATTATGAGTGTTTTGCATTTCTATGTAAGTTGTAGAATTAACTTGCTTATTTCTGCCAAAGATCCCATGAGGTTTTTGATTTGTATTATATTAGTATCTATGAATTAATTTGCAGAGGCTTGCCATCTTAACAGTAGTCTTCCAATCCATAAACATAGAATATAGTTGCACTTACTCATTCACATTCCCTATGCAAGCAATGTGCATAGACATCATCTGCCTCTCAGTAATACAAAAATCTCATACTTTTCCATTCTTATAGCATGCAATCCTTAACTAAGAAATTCAGTTCTTGTTTCAAAGGGTATCTTTCACTCAGAGCCAAAACTCCTCGAAGTTTCAACTAGGCTAGTGACACCTTTGCTCTAAGAGCCCGGGCAAGGCCACTTCTCTAGTTACCTCTGGGTTATGTTAGTAAGAAATAGTTTTTCCTATTATGTATACAATGTATAGAATATGGGGTTCTTCCCCCTTAAGAAAAATAACTCACTAACCATAAATGTGACAGCTGGACATCTACCTTAACTGTTTAAAGATACTTGGAAACACAGGAAACCACAGACACCTTTGAATGACACACCTATATAAGAAAGTACCAGTGAAATTGTTGTATGTTTTTAATACTAATGCTTATATAAGGTGCAGCTGTGGTGTGTGTGTGTGTGTGTGTGTGTGTGTGTGTGTGTGTGTGTGTGTGTCTGTGTCTGTGTGTGTCTGTGTCTGTGTTGGTAGGGCTTGCAGCTGATCTCTGTACCTAGACCTTCCAATGGCACTAGCTTTCTGTCTCCTCCCAGCCTCTCCTGGGGATCCTAGCTCACTGCATTACACAGGCTCTACTTGTAAAAGTGTTGAGTTCCAACTCCTGGTACTCCCAACACTAAAGAAACAGCTCGCAGAGTTTCTGTTCTTCTTAGACTGGAATAATTAATTACAGTTCAACCCTACAGGGACCAAGTTATTAGCTAGTACTCGACTCTCGACACTGCAATTCAATTACTAGCCAGCAATATTTAGAAGCACAAACCTTGGTAATTAGCAGCAAATTTTCATCTTCTCTTGGCACAGCATGTGAACAGTTGCCTCCAGGAGAAGCAGAATCAAAACATAAATAAAAGTGGCACTTGTGTGCTTGATCTATAATTGTTACAGAGGGCCTCTGAAGGCTTGGCGGTTGGTATGAGGAATTTCTGACCCTTACAAAATGGGGTAGGCATGTTGTCTTCTAGCAAGAAATTATGTTAGAAGTCATTTAGAAGTGTAGATTGTTTTTTTTCTGTTGAGCATCCAATACTGACATCTTATATTACAGATTCAAAGACATAGAGCTGAAAAGTAGTTAGCCCTGCATCATTCTTTATATAAACAAAGTCTAGAGCAATCATGAGACTTCCGCACAAGATTACGTAGCTAGTTAGAGTCATGGTTAAGCTTGGAACTGTTTTCTAATTGCTTTCTCCCCTAGATTCTTTAAACATCAAGTCTTCTGCAAAAGGTGTTTCTAAACTGAAACTTTCTGGTAGCCTTTTACTAAAATAAAATCAAACTCTTTATTTGGCATAGGACAGAAAGTTTCCAAATAGACAGGCCAAAGTCACATGTATGTCTTTCTTTGGTTCTGTGAAAAGTAGGAAAATCCAAGATAAAAATTTGCTGCACCAGAATTTTGTAATGTTGTGTCAAAAAAAAAAAAATAGAGAGTTGGCTGCTGGTGGTTCATGCCTACAATCCTAGCTACTCAGGAAGGCTGAGATCTGAGAATCTCAGTGCCAAGCCAACCCTGGCAGGAAAAGTCTATGAAACTCCTATCTCCACTTAACCACCAAAAAGCCAGAAGTAGAGCTGTGACTCGAAGGATAGAATGCTAGCCTTGAGAAAATGTTCAGGGATAGTGCCCTGGCACTAAGTTCAAGGCCCAGGATCCGCACACACAAAAAATAAATAAATAAAACAAACAGCAGCAACAAACAAACCTTAGAATCCCCATTCTCAGTTTTGGCTCTAGAGGAACACACGAATATTTATGATGCTTATTAAATTCAACAAAATCCATCATTATCTATAGATTGAACAGTTATTCCATCACAGAATGGTACTACCATTTATCCTTTTGCTTAGATTCAATTAAAGAGAGTACTGCTTGTAAAAAATAACATAAAAATCTTCTCTAGGTTGTTTATCCATCCCATCAGCAAACATGTCCATTGTATTGGCAAAATAAATCCAGAAAGTGGTCACTTCTTGCTGTCTCCATTTCTGCCTCTCTGGTCTAATCCTCCATCGTGTCTCACCTAATAGTTCACTTAAGTTTCCTAATGGCTAGGAGCAAATACAGTGTATTTTCCCCACAACAGAGTGACCAATCCTTTTAGAAAATAAATGAGATGACTTCTCCAGTCCTTGCATGACTTCTCCCCACACTCAGGTCCAGATTTCTTGGCCACCTTTCCAGCCTCCTCTCTAGCCAGTCTCCTCTCGGATGCCAAGTGCTACATCCTCAAAGATGCACTCAGGTATCTGTGGCTCACGGTGAAGATACTAGCTACTCAGGAGACTGAGATACAGCCATCAAGATTCAAAGTCAGCTTGGGAAGGAATGCCCAAGAGACTTTTATCTCTGCCTGTCCCACCCCCACTCCCTGCCAAAAGCCAGAAGTGGAGCTGTGGTTCAAGTGGTAGAGCACTAGCCTTGAGGACAGTGAGGAGGCCCTGAGTTCAAACCCCAGGACCAGCACATAGACAAAAAAAAGCAATGTATTCTTTCTCACTGGGGATCCCCCCCATCTGCAAGGTATCAGCCTCTCCATGGCTGTCTTCACAGCCTATTTCTTCAGACATCTCTTCTAGAGACCCAGTGCTTGTGCCATTCTCTATTTCCTTGTACTCTGGTTTCTTAGCCCGTGTTACCATTGGATACTCCGTGGACTATTTACAAGGTTTGCTTTGCTTACTGATGCATTCCTAACTCCCAAGTGGAGTATAGAACATTTTATGAATTTCCACTCATGATGTGCATGAACATCTCATTTGCTGCTGCATGTCACCACTTAGGGGCACAAAATAAATGTGGGATATAGAAAAGCACTGGCCCAACTCTAGCCGCTCCACGGATGAGCAGCCTGTAGAGACACAGGCCTTGCCTTTACCAGGATCTTGCTCTTGAAGTACTGTTTGCTTTTGCCCTCTTGAACAAGGAGCCCTGTAAGGTTTTTTTTTATTAACGTGTCATTTATCTATCATGCAGTTGATAATTTAAAGTCTGCAATTGGCTATTTTTAGTACAGTCATAAAGTTATCTAATCTTTGCTACTTCATTTCAGATTACTTTGGTCATCCCCCAACAAAGAAACTCCATATTCATTCATGGTTAGCACCATGTTCCACTCTCCCCTCCCCCCACCAACACCCAGAAATCATCCATGTACTGTCTGTATATACATCATGCTGTATGTCATACAGTACGTGAGAGGTAAAAGTGAAATGTTGCCACGTGCCATCTTCTGTGTTTTAGGCTCCTTCCATTTAGCCCAATGTTTTCTAGGTCCATCTCTGTTGAAGTGTGTATTGTTGTTTCACCCCTTTTTATGGTTGAATAATATTTCATTATGGATACATCCTCTTTTGTGTGTCAGTTCAACAGTAAATGAATGTTTGGGTTGCTTCTACTCTTTTGGCTTTCATGAGTAATGCTGCTATAAGCATTTGAGCATGAGTCTTTGCGTGACAGTTGTCTTTTCTCTTGGATATCTCTCTAAGTAAAGCTGTGAAGTCATATGGCTCCTTTGTTTTAGTTTTGGAGAAAGAGTCCAAAGGTCTTTCAGTGAAGCTGGAGTGTTCTTTTAACATATTTTCTGTTTTTATTTAAAGTCATAGAGTAGAAAGTGATTTTTTTCATGTATTTGATTTGCATTCTTCAGTGACCAATAATGTGCACTTGTGTAAACCTACTGGCTATTGTATATCTTTGGATAAATATTCATGTGAGTTCTTTGACTATTTAAAATTAATAGTTTCTTTAAATTGTTGAGTTAAAATACTTCTGCATACCACACTCACATCAGATATAGGGTGTACAAATATTTTCTTGTCCTTTGAAAGACAACTTTCCATTTGGATAGATGAAATTTGATTTTTAAAAAGTAAAAATCTCTCTTTTCTACATTTGTTGCTTTGTATGTCCCTCCCCCACAGTATAACCCCTACTTTCACTGTATTTGATGTCGGTATAATTTGTGGAGGGGAAGGGGAAAAACAAATCGTTTAAATAGGGATACAGGTGGACCCATTGCAACAATGAGATGTACAAGTCGTTATGTCGAAAACAAACTTTACAACTTTGGTGCGGGGGGGGGGGGGGGGGGGGGGTAGGGAGCAAGAGGATTGGGTGGGGTTGGGGGGGAGAATGGGAAGGGATGGGAAGGGGAAACAAAGGAGGAGGCTACAATGCTTGATAAGAAATGTACTCATTATCTTGCCCATGTAATTGTAACCCCTCTGTACAGTATTTTCACAATAAAAAAATTTATACTTTTACCTCTGTCTTTGGGGGCTAGGCCCGCTTCAAGTTAACATTCATAAAAATCTTTCAAATTTATTTGGGTCCTATGAGGATCAATTAGACCTAGATAGCATAGTCTTTGCTCATGTAAAGCTTACCAATTTCAGTGGCTGAAGTAAAACAAGATAGTCAGACCTCAAATACCTCAAACCCTGCATCATGATGCAGGATTATTTCTGTTAATTGTCTTGATTAGTAGAATGACCATCTGCAAATAGGCCCTCATGGAGCCTTTACTAAGAACTGAGAGCCTCTGATATTCATTTGGACAGCCTCCGATATTCACTTGTTGTATTAGTTCAAATTGGAATGAATTGGAAAAGGCAAGGTTGGCTAGGTTGATGGAAGCAACCAGCACAAGCAAATGACCAAAGCAGCTAGATCCCAGGGGCACCAACTGAAGTGGAGCCTTTACTCCTTGATTGGAAGTAACTATCAATTCCTAGTCACGATCTGAAAAATGATGGGCCATTTGAGAGAAAATACCTCTATCTCTTTTTTTGTAAATTATAGAATGCTAAATCTATGTCATTAAACAAATGATTGTAACCTTTATTACTTCCTCCCCCCCCCCCTTTCCTTCAGTGGATTTTGAAGTTCAGGACACATTCAAATTATTCAATTTTGATATCATTTTTTTTTATCAAATGTCCTACTTTGGAAATAGAAAGCTCAGTTGGCCATGTTCCCTGTTAAGTTTAAGAAGCTTTTATCATTTAAATAAATTAAACCTTCCAGCATGGGTTACACAGCACATAATGAAGCACAGAGAAGAAAAGCTTAAATGAAATAAACCTCTTTGCTGACAGAAACAGTAGAGGCTATTATGCAGGCTACCAATGAAGGCAGCCTGATTCCTAGTTTCCCTTTTAAAATTTTATCTGTAATTTTTTGTGGTGTTCAAAAGCAATTTGATTTGCCATTGGACAAAAGATAGACACAGTATATTAAGTATGAGGGAACAGGTTATTAATACTAAGAAAAACACCAAATATTAGCTTTAAAAGGCCAATTTCTTTCAACATTCCATGTTGAGCATCAGAGATTTACATTGTTTCTTTCATGTAGTTTTTTGGGTTTTTTATTTCTGGTTTTGGTTTTGTTTTTTTGTTTTTTGGCCAGAGACTTCCCTTAGCTTTTCCCCCTGCTTAAGTCTGGCACTACCACTTGACCCACACCTCCATTTCTAGCTTTTTGCTAGTTAATTGGAGATAAGAGACTCACAGACTTTTCTGCCCCAGTTGGCTTAGAACTATGATCCTCGGATCTCAGTCTCCTGTGTAGCTAAGATTACAGGCATAAGTCACTGGTGCCTGACTTACTTTTACTTCATTTTACTTTTTTAATTTCAAAACCTGTTTTACTTCTTGGGGCAACTATGGTTATATTTCTATATGTGTTTAATTTCACGTGAGCAACATAGCTTTGATATTGGTGATTGCAGCTTTTCCCTGTATTTCCTTTAATTTGTTGAAATCCCTAGGGTGGTAATACTGAAGAAAACACCAAACATTAGCTTTAAAGGGCTGATTTCTTTCAAGTCCATGTTTAACATCAGAGGTTTACGTTGTTTCTTTCACATAGCTTTAACTCATATAATTTGAACACTCATGAACTCAGATTCTCTCGTCTTCTTCAAAAATTATACTTGTGCTTCTTTTTGTTGTTGTTTTTTGGTTTTGTGTGTGTGTGTGTGTGTGGATGTGTGTGTGTGTGTGTGTGTGTGCGTGTGCTGGTACTTGGGCTTGAACTTAGAGCTTTGTGCTCTTGCTTGGCTTTTTTGTTCAGGCTGGCACTCTACCGTTTGAGCCATACCTCTACTTCTGGCTCTTTTTGCTGGTTAATTAGAGATAAAGGCCTCATGGACTTTATTTCCCAGGTTGGTTTTGAGCCACAATCCTCAGATCTCAGTCTCCTGAGTATCTAGGATTACAATTGTGAGCTACTAGCAGCCAGCTAAGATACTTTTCCAACTCAAGCAAATTATTGAAATGGTTTAACTTCAATCCTGAGTGGCTAGAATTACCTTTGTGGGTCTTTTTGTAGTGTTTGTGTTTGTTTTCTAGAGAAAAATCATCATCATTTCCATGAAATAATTATCTAAAATTAATCCACATGGTTTATTTTTTAATTAGCAAGAGGTATTTACTGTCAGTAATACATTGCCATATAAGCAAATGGATTATAAAGAATCTTATTATTCACAGGTGCTTTCAGTGCCCCAAACATGCTGGGTGGATGGTTTGTTTATTCATCTAAATAAAATACATTATTTTAAAAGAATTTTACTAAATAAAAATTTTCAATCTTTTCATTATGTTATTGTTAAATTATTTTATTACTGCCATGATAAAGAGTTAAAGTTAGCCTGGTGCCAGTGGCTCATGGTTGTAATCCCAGCTACTCAAGAGACTCAGATCTAGACCTTGAAGCCCAGGGAAGGAAAGCCCATGAGTATATTATCTCCAATTAATCACCCAAAATCTCAGAAGTGGAAGTGTGTCTCCTGAGGTAGAACACTAACTTTGAGCAAAAAAACTCAGGGACAGTGCTCAGGCTCCAAGTTCAAGCCCCAAGACTGGCACACTCAAAAACAGTTAAAGGCAATAAAGCACTTCTTAAAAGTAATCATTCAGCAGAATTAATTTGAAAATTGACTATAGTGGTAATGTATCATAATTACCATAGATATGTAGTTTCCTTAGTAATAAAAATCAATGTGATTCTAAATTAAGTTCTGGGCTGATAAAGTTACTTTTATAATTATGATATCTTAGCGATAGGGCGTATTACAGGCAGTACTTATGAAATTCTCTGAGCGGTTTATGTTAGATGTCTTGATATTTTATACACACACACACACACATGCATACATATTGCAGAGGAATGCATTCCTATTCACAGACCCATCAAGAAAAGAAACCGGTTCAGCGTATGAGGTTATTGAATTACCAAATATCATTGCATTACAGACAAGTTCCATTGATTTATGGAAGTCTTGCCTTGTAGCAGGCACTGTTGTGAAGACTAAAGTCACAGCAATTCACAGAGAGATAAAAACTAATAAAGAATGTGTGTGTAGGTGTGAGTGAGATTGATGATGGGGTCAGCGTCTAGGGAAAGCCCCCTGCTTTGATCTTCTCTGTCTCCTTGCAGAGAGGTGAGGCATAGGACATAGGGAGGTGGAAGAAGATACTAGGAGGCTGGAAAGGGAAGCAGAAGCTATGGGAAGGCGGCTTGTATCTTGAAAAGCAGAGTAGTGCAAAGATGGCACACTCCACAGTTTACAGGATGGTTCTCCATGGACAGTGCTCTGTACAGAGCCAATGTAGAGCTACTGAACCACTGCCCACTTTGCACACTCAGGAAGCTAGGTTTTCAGAATGCTGGAAGAAGCATTAAAGCTACCCTGAGGAACAGATGTGTATTTATTGAGAGTCCATCTCCATGGATGTGTGGTCTAAGACAAACCACATACACATGTAACAAACTACTGTAACATGACAATGCTAAGACCTAGCTCTTACAGTGATGACAGTTACATGAGGAAATATTAATGCGTGAGCAACCAGTAGGCTCTATATAAGCTGTTGATAACTTTTATTTTTTATTTTTTTGCAAATTCTTAATTGTGATTACATAATTTCACAAATTTCACAGTATTGTGGGATAGTGAATGCTTAGTTAAAGTCACAAACACAGTCTAATTTTCATGGGGCAAATTGTCTGTCATGGTCTATAAAATTTATGAGTTCTATGAGCTTTGACAATACAGTTACTTAGCTTTTAATAGCTTTTAGTAAGCTATTATTTCTATGTGAGCATCACCACCACCATCATTATTATTATCTCCCACATTAATCTAATTCAATAAGCTCCATATAATCTATCAATTAATAAAACAAAACAATTACACACACACACACACACACACACACACACACACACACACACACACCAGCCAGGAGCTAGTGGCTCACACCTATAATCCTAGATACTCAGGAAGCTGAGATGTGAGGATATGGTTCAAAGCCATCCTGGGCAGGGATATCTATGTCTATAGAATTCAATGGACAAGCTAAAAACCTTCATTTTAACAAATAATTTCTTTATCTTCTACCATTTCAACTTTCCCTATTCTGACTAGAAGAAGCATTTCCTTGCAAAATGACTTCTGAATCTTGGTCTTGCTTCCTTGGTCTTGCTCCTCTGAACAAGATGGTGACAAGATGCAATACACGGTAACTGTAGTCAGCCTTCATGAACATAAAACTGATACCACATTACTCCATAGTAAGAATGGTACTTTAAGCATACTGAAACATGCCATATTGCTGGCCTCTGACGGCTCATGACTATAATCCTAGTTGCTCAAGAGGCTGAGATCTGAGGGTCATGGTTTGAAGCCAGCCTGGGCAAGAAAATCTGTGAAACTCTTCCATTAACCATGAGAAAGCTAGAAGTGGAGCTGTGGCTCAAGTGGTAGAGTGCCACCCTTGAGCAAAAAAAAGCCCAGGCCCTTAGTTCAAACCCTAAGACTGGCACAAAAACAAAACAAAACAAAAAACAACCCTCCCCCCACCAAATCAACAACATGATGAACTCTGCTTAACAATTGGTATATGGTAATAGTTCATATAAGTGTTAATGATAGTAATTATGCTGAGGTTCAAACTGGGCATATGGAGGGAGAAATCTTACTATCTTCTGCCCAAGCCTCCTTTCACTAGACTGAAGACTGTGAGCTGCTAAGGGAAGGGAGATGTTATGATCTATTTCAGCATCTAGAGCTTGTTGTTTAAGGTCTGGAATGTTAGTGGTCTCTTCTCACAGTACTGGCTTTATGAGTTACCCACCCCTAGTTGCTAAGCTCTGTTTATATGTTGTATATTCAATGCGTCTGAACTTCCATGGCAACAGATACCTTCTAGGGTATAATAGCTTTTCCCACCTCAAAGAGGAGCCTGGCCTTGTCTATCTTTTACAGGCTGAAAATCACACATTTCTTCCCTCTGTGGCTTCTTGAGTTCAGTGATGTTCCTAGCCTGTGCCAACCCAGATTACACAGGAAGTGAGGGACAGGGACCCAGGAGAGGAGTCTTTGCCCTGGAAACAGGCGATGTGTTTATTCTGTATCATGCTTCACTGGCTCCAGAAAGTGAATGTGTCCTTCTCGTTGTATAAACTCAAGATGAGAAGTCAGGGCCGTTCCTGATCCTCATAAATTATCCCCCAGACATTGAGGGAACTAAGCCTAATATTACACCACATTCCCCAATCTTCTGCTGTGGGAAAAAGGAAAAAAAGTCTACAAAATTGAAGACTCCTTTATCTAATGTCTCAGACTTCAATGTTTTTTCTCTCTCCCAGTTCCCTTTATTTTTCTTGGTGGGTGGCAAAAACACATTAGTTTAATTCTGTCCCACTTGTCCCTGGATGCCGTCTGGGTCTGAGCCCGTGCCAGGACTCCTTTTATACGAGGTGTTGTGATATCTAGAGTCTTTGTTCTCAGCTTAATGTTAGCATTCTGAACACCTTTGTTTTGGTTAGGGGACAATGGCAGGCAGCTATTAATCTAAGAAAGCTAAATATGACTTCTTAACATTTTCCATAGACTTATTACAATCTAACATCACTAATTACCTTGAATTTAAGGTATTTGTTCCAGGATATACATCCAAGAAAATAAAAGCCTGGCCTTAGATGTCTATAAATTCTCAGTCATTAGGGCTACCAAATCTTTCACTGTGGTTTCTTTAAGCTATGAATTTCCCATGAGAGTGCACATTTTAGGCAAGGGTGGCCAAATGAGGACAACAAAAATCAAGTGCTTCCAGCTAAATTTCAGATAGACAAATATGTATTTATTAGATAAATAATGAGTGCTCTTGTAGTATGTCCTAGATATTGCTTAGGACACGTCCTACATTTTATCTGATCTTCCCGTGTGCCAAGAACCTGCTTCCCTTCTCTGAAAATTTAAGTAGATTGCTTATTCCCAGTTCCTGGCTCCTTCCAAATATCTAGGCTATTCTTAGTTACCACATTACAACAAGGTGGTCTTTCTTAAGACAAGTAATTTGTGCATGTATGTGTACACGTCTCTGTGTGTGTGCATGTGTGTGTGTGTGTGTGTGTGTGTAAAAAGAAAGCACTGAGGTCAATTGGAACCGGGGTATGGGCATTTACATTATTCCTCTCATGTTAGTTCATAGAACCAAAGTACATGTTTTTACAATGGAAAGGATGAGACAGAAGAATAGTTCCTGCCTTTCCATGTTTGTTCTGTCTAGTCTTGTAGAGTGTTAATAGCTTAAATCTTACTCTACTTGGTTTATGTAGGAAAGATAAGAAGTGTGTCAACCTTTGAAAAAAAATTCTAATTAATTGCTGGAGCTTCCATGTCAGACTTGGAGATTAGTATTACATTAGCTAAGAAGAAAAAAAAAAAAAACCAACAACACCAACTTCATGTCCTACTAGAGTGGAAAATGTATATTGGCCTTTACAGACAGCTATTGAACTTAGAGACTCTTTATTTTAAAATATAATGATTCTCACTTGGTGGACTGAATTTTGTGCATCAAGCCTGATATAGTTGGTTTGACCTCGAAGGATTACTGCCTCTCCATTCTTTCTAACTGTGACCCTCCTTACTACTGGTTTCTGCTATGGAATCAGTGACTATCTGTAATTCCAGGGAGGTGCTGATTTATCAGAAGGTAGTACCATGGTATTTTATGAGCATCTAAGAAAAGAGAGCCAACACATTTTGAGTGTCTAGCATAGGTGGAGGCTGTGTGTTCTACATACATCTCTGTTCTAATCATCGACTTGGAGAGAGTCTTGGAGATAAGTAGTTTTGTTTAGGTCGTAGGATGGATTCTGAAAGTGCTTTACTTGGCATTAACTCCACTTGAATTTTCCTTTCAGCATTTACCCACAGTTGCTTTAAAAGACATCTGAGCAAGAATCCCATACTTACTAAATTAGCCTTTAACTGAAAATATAGACATTACTTTCTCAGATAGCCAATGTTCCTTAATTTCTCATAATGGGATCACCCAATATTTTTTAATGAAGTCATGCTTATTTATTTGAAGTTATCCTTCTAACCTCTCATAGCTGTATACTTGATTTTATATTTTAAAAATCCCAAGAATCCTGAGGCCTAACAAGTCCAACCTTTAACTGATGAGAAAGTGCTTCATAGGCCTCATTCCAGCTTGTGTGTGGATATTTGAGTGATGGAGGTTTGTAAGCCTTTGAGGTTAAGCTGGCATTTGCCTTTCAGAAACTTTTACTCAGCCAACTTAGTTTCTTCGGGGATCCCATGAAAAGTCAAACTGGCAAACTCGAACTTTTCCTTACTTTTGTAGCCTAGATCTTGTACTGTCTTTCCATAAGTAAAGGATAACATTAAAAGTAGTTTTGAATCATATTTTTATATGGGAAGAGGAAATATGGATGAGAATGGTATGTATTATAGGAAAATATGTTTCCTTCCATCTGTATGTCTGCACACATGCACATACATCGATATTATATTTTCTCTTCCACGGGAACCAATTTGGAAGATCAAAGTTGAAGCCAAGAACTTTCTATTCAGGGTCTAAAACACCTTTCCCATCAGATACAGAAGGGAGTAGAGCCGGGCGGTCCATGTTTCTGTTGGGTTATAAGGATATTGCACTGCCGGGTGGCGTTTTGCAAACCCTGGGCAGTGCAGTGTCCTGCGATGATACAGCCACCTGGTTTTGGAATCACAGTTTGTCCATCTTTCCCATCCCACAGATCATCTTCCGGAAAATCAGCGACGTGAAGAAGGAGGAGGAGGAGCGCCTCAGGCAGAAGAACGAGGTGACTCTGAGCATCCCTGTGGACCACCCCGTCAGAAAGCTCTTCCAGAAGTTCAAGCAGCAGAAGGAGCTTCGAAATCAGGGCTCCACACAGAGTGACCCGGAGAGGAACCAGCTCCAGGTAGAAAGCCGCTCCTTGCAGAATGGAGCCTCCATCACTGGCACCAGCGTGGTGACCGTGTCGCAGATTACTCCCATCCAGACATCGCTGGCCTATGTGAAAACCAGCGAGTCCCTCAAACAGAACAACCGAGACGCCATGGAACTCAAGCCCAACGGTGGTGCTGACCCCAAATGTCTCAAAGTCAACAGCCCCATCAGAATGAAAAATGGAAACGGTAAAGGCTGGCTGCGACTCAAGAACAATATGGGAGCCCATGAGGAGAAGAAGGAAGACTGGAACAACGTCACCAAAGCTGAGTCCATGGGGCTATTGTCAGAGGACCCCAAGAGCAGTGACTCAGAGAACAGTGTGACCAAAAACCCACTACGGAAAACAGATTCTTGCGACAGTGGGATTACAAAAAGTGACCTTCGGTTGGACAAGGCTGGTGAGGCCCGGAGTCCTCTAGAGCATAGTCCCATTCAGGCAGACGCCAAACATCCCTTTTATCCCATCCCTGAACAAGGGTTACAAACCACCCTGCAGGAAGTAAAACATGAACTCAAGGAGGACATCCAGTTGCTCAGCTGCCGAATGACTGCCCTAGAAAAGCAGGTGGCAGAAATTTTAAAAATACTGTCCGAAAAAAGTGTACCCCAGACCTCTTCTCCCAAATCCCAAATGCCACTCCAAGTACCTCCCCAGATTCCATGTCAGGATATTTTTAGTGTTTCACGGCCTGAGTCACCTGAGTCTGACAAAGATGAAATCCACTTTTAAAATATATATATATATATATATACATATATATTTGTTAATATATTAAAAATAGTATATACATCTATATACATATGTGTGTATATGTAGTATATACATATATATATATTTTCACTTGCTTTCAATATAATGAACACAATATGGATTTTGATATGTACATACTGCATGTCCAGCTGGATTCTGGCCTGCCAAAGAAGACAATTATTTAAAAAATACACATAGATATTGCTTGTATATTATGCAGTTGACTGCATGCACACTTTACATTTATAATCTCTATGATAATAAAAAGTATGATTTTTG
The DNA here is from genome assembly GCF_000151885.1 of Dipodomys ordii. Classification (NCBI taxonomy): domain Eukaryota; kingdom Metazoa; phylum Chordata; class Mammalia; order Rodentia; family Heteromyidae; genus Dipodomys; species Dipodomys ordii. The sequence continues at coordinate 32,624,279 of NW_012267218.1, forward strand.
TTAACTAAGGCAATGTAATATTTGAAGAATCAGGGTCCAACCTGCCAATGTTGCCATGACCAATTTGATCTCAGGCTGAGTATGTTAAGTATTGACCTGCCATTTCTTCACTCTTCTGTTAAGTTAAAATTATAGATCAATGCCAAGGAAGAGTTCAACTTTTTAAAGTGTTAGGACCATTTTTATGATCTCTTTCCATAGGATATTTTTCTGTAGCTTAGTGTTAGGTTATTTTCCCCTGCAGGCAAGGTTTGTTCCACTTAAATGACTGTTTTGTTGCCTACATCATATAGCAGTGTGGGATATTGAGAATTTATTGCTCTGGGTTTTGTGCATGAATTGCATCTCCACTCAACGATACCTCTCCTTTTGTAGCATTATACTTAGGTAGTAATCATTAGCTCTTATGTAAGGACATCTGTACTCCCTCCATCTTGGAGACCATCTTTGTAAGCTGACATTATCAACACCATAAATACTCAAGTCTTACTTAATATAGTGTATATTACAATAGGAATACTGCACCACAGGGTATAAGGGCCTTTTAACAGTTTATGTTAAATGTGCCCATTTTTCCAAAGGTCATGAATGTTCTACATTTGTATCTCCCAAACTTGTTCAAGGGTGAATTCAAAAGGTTTCTAAGCAAAGCAACATATAAATAATATAATCATCTAAAAGTTTTAGCTATTAAAGATACCAACGTTTTTAAAGAGAATGTAAACAGATAGTCATGTTTTTGTAACTAATCCATCTGTAACTTAGAAGAAAAGACAGGTATAGAATTGTTGACACAAGGTTCTTAATGTCTGTAGCAGCAGCACATGAAATGTGGTAACTCACAAAAAAAAACAACTGAGAGATGGATGTTAAGTTGCTTTGCTCAGACAACTGCTTTTTCTATGGTTTTCTTCTGATGAGGAGTTTCTTAAAGTATTTTTGCATACTGCTGGACTTCTACTGAGTTGATACAATAGATTTCTGTGGAAGATCCACTTAACAAAAGAGGGTAAAGACTGAATTTCATAGTCTTCTGGGTCATTAAATCCTCTTCTTAGAAAGTGCCTATGTTCAGCTAAAAAAGAAATCACAAGCAGTTGTGACAGCTATAATCAGTCCCTTCAATGATTAACATTGAGAACAAAATACATGTTCATTTGTAAATATCTGGAGATTTCCTTTTTTTCCTCACTGAAGTATATTTTATGAAGTTGCCCAGCGATGCATACATTTCAAATGTTGCAATATAACATTTAGTTTTGGGGGGAAGGTGCTAGGTTTGCATCAAGTTGAAAATATACGCCAGTAATTTGAATACTGTTATACTAACAGCATATACACGCTAATACACAAAAGATAATGTCAAAATCAGAAAAGGCTTTGGTCTGTTTTATTCACCTTTTTGAGCTTTTCTAGTTAGAAAGAAGCTCCAAACTTCTTAATATCTCTGGCCTATTACACCAGAATGGAAACACAAGTTGCCACAGTCAGGCTGAAGAAGTGTGAAATGATCATTTCTATAACACACAAAAAGGTTGGCAATGAGAATTTCTCTTGGAGCTTATTTGCATGCCTCCAAGATAGGCCTCCATTTTGGGACTCCTGGAGCACATACATTGTGCCTTGGGTTCTGTTTTCTTTTCTGAAGGCATAAGAGTTTAGTTGACCATTATGGACATTTTCAGGGGACCATGTCTCCTTGCTACGCCACACTATGCTATCTACCTACCGTAGGTACAAGACAAACGAAGTCATTATGAATCCCCCTTAAATTAAGACTTTGTTTTTGCTTTTGTAGTGAGGATGATACCTTTGCTTGACCACTGGTATTTGTAAAATCTCAGATTCTATTCTTATTTGTTTAGATCAGATTTGACTACAGCTCTTAAAGGTGAATGAGTATCAACAATGACGACAACAACATGAGTACAGAAATTGTCAGTTTAACTGTAGCCATGTGCTTTAATAAAATAGCAGTTGGTGTAGAGATAGAAGAGAATGCTGTGAAATAGGCTGGTGGGAATTGCAATCCACACCTTCACATATCAGGGGCACACATGTTTGCTGTGTTCCTCCATCATTAACTTAAGAGTTTTACTTAATTGACCTAAACTGCTTGCCATGGTGGGGGCTCTCTCTAACTACATGGTAATATATTTGGGAAAGCAACATGGTCCAGGCTTTTGAAAAAGAGGAGGCAAAATATCAGCTGTTTCTTTGTGGTGCAGTGATCACAGCATTCTCTTCTGGATGTTCTGTGCTCTGTGTGCATGACCTGATGTGGACTGGTGAACTCGGTTGTTTTCAGCAGGAATGCACGTATGCAGCAAACATTGTATATAGAGTAGTCTTTTAGGTTCCCAGATTTTACAGTTCTTCACAGTAGAATTTCTCAGACTGAAGGATGAATGCTTGCTTTAATAATGTGCAATAATGATGCAAATCATTTCCTGTGTTGTCTCGCCCAACCTACAGAGGGTCGAAGTTCCACTAGGGACTAGGTGACTGCATGTTTTACTCCAACACTGTACAGATGCTCTTGGTGCATCCAAAATAAAAATAATTTTTTCCTACTATACTTCTCAACAATGACCTAATAGGAGTGAATGGATGTGTATTCAAAATCCCAACCTTTTTCCAAATCAGCATACATGTCTTCTGTACTTTCCTGTAATAGATAATGAGACCAGGTGCTGTATCCTGGACAGGTGGTTGTAACATAATAGCAAAAGTCAAATAAAAATGGAAATGAGAGCTACGCATCCTAATAGCAAGTTCTGTCAGTTTGTATCAGGATAGTGTTGCACTAACGGTGGTCCAGTAGTTAGAAGAGTCTCCAATACTAAAAGCATATAAAGCACAAAAGATATATTCCTGCTTTGACATGAATGATACTTAAGAAGGTTCAGGCATTGTGGCTGAATACAGATTCATATTTTATTGTTCAAATGGAAAAAGAAAAGCACTATTATGGTCTGGATTCCATCTCACAGTGAGTTTAAGAGTATAAATGTCCTAAACACTAAGGGAAAAATATTTGATATAGATCAGAAATCAGAGATTTTGAGAATTTGGGTTTGCACTGTTTCTGGATAAATATCTGCTCACAGAGTACCCAGTACTTTTTATAGAAATATTATTTATGACAACTATTTTGAAAATTAACCTAATTGGAGCCCAAATACAAATTATATTTTCTCATATTTGAGAAGATGTTGTTCACTTGTGAGATCTGGTCCATTGGATACTGTATTTTAAATAGGCAAATTCTTTTTTGGAAAACCTGTATTTTAAGTAAGTGTTGAGAAAAGTCACTGTCCTAAAGCGTGCAGTGGCTGATACTTTCTCTATTTGTCCTATTTCCCATGACTTCTTCTGTCTTGCATGATGCCCTTCTGTCTTGCATGATGTTTTTGAGTCTCTCCTTTTTTTTTTTTGAAATTTTCACATGGGTACAAAAATTGTCTAGAATGTATATATCATCCACAGACAACACTAAAAAGGGAATATTTGTAATGCTAATGTTGTCCTTTAATATTTTGATTGGATATTATATTTCTTTTTTGGTGTTGATGGAAATGGGAAGAAAATGAATTTTTTTAAACATCGTAAGATGAGTATCTGAGGTCTGTTTTGGATACCTTGTGGTAACTTTGTCACAATTCAGCAGGGTTGACGCAAATCAGGTGTTTTTTCTGGTGTGTTCAGAATTCCAGCATCCCAACTGATGAATATTCAAACCAAGAGCCGGCTGCTCCTTTCTTATCTCAGAAAGCATTGGGTCAATGGATAGGCATTTGTCTTTCATGAAAACCATATGAAGATAAATGTTTTCTTTGTTTTATATGAGATCAACCATGACATGGGCTCAATTTAAATATTTGAAGTTTTCAAAGAATTTTTTATTAGAGTTGCTTGTAAAAGGCTTAGGTTGCTAAATAATTGTCAGTTGCAGGTGAATGCAAGACTTGCAAGTTTCCTGGGAATTTAGAACTGCTAATCAAATAGTAAGAGAATGAAAAGTGTTCTGAAGGTAAGAAGAGAAACAAAGGTAAATTTCATATAACTTTTTGTTCCATTTCATTATCATGTTCAGCAGAAACTTTCAGTTTGGAAATGGTGGGGGAAGTGTATAAATTATTAAGTGTTTAAGGTTTAGAACAGTTTGTCTTGTATAAATATAGTCATGACTTAAGAAAGGGGGATTCACGTGGACAAAAAAAGATACTTTAAAAAAATCTTAGCTGGGCACTGGTGGCTCAAACCTGTAATCTTAGCTTCTCAAGAGGCTGAGATCTGAAGATTGTGGTTTGAAGCCAGCCCAGGCAAGAAAGTCCTCATAAGACTCTTTTTTTTTTTTTTTTGTCAGTCCTGTGGCTTGAACTCTGGGTCTGGGCGCTGTCCCTCAACTCTTCAGCTCAAGGTGAGCACTCTACCACTTGAGCCACAGTGCTACTTCTGGTTTTCTGGTAGTTTATTGGAGATCAAAATCTCATGGACTTTGTTGCTGGGTCTGGCTTTGGACAGTGGTTCTCAGATCTCAACCTCCTGAGTAGCTAGGATTACAAGCATGAGCCACTGGCTCCAGCCCACATGAGATTCTTATCTCCAATAAACTACTCAGAAAAAGCCCAAGTAGCACTGTTGCTCAAATGGTAGAACACTAGCTGTGAACACAAAGGGATTCAGGGATAGCACCCGGGCCGAGTTCAAAGCCCCAGGACTGGAAAAATTAAATTCTTAATGGTGATGTTTCACAATTTTTCAAAAAAAATCCCAAAAAACACAGAAACAAGAAAAAAAGTAGGTTAAAGGAAAACTGTTTGAATGTTACTGAAAAATCACTCATGTTTTTGTGTCCAAATGAGACTATGTTTTGAGTTAGAAAATTAGGTGGTTATTAGTATTGGTCATTCAGAGAAGTCACCTATAGCATCTAGATGTTTAGTTTTGGAAACTAGGATCATTTTGTTAATGTTCTTTCTATAAAGATGGCCTCTTCCCCTAAAGGACACACTCAAAGGATGATTACTACATTTGTTGTAACTAGTAGGTAAAGAAAATATCAGGAGCACATAGAAATAAAGGAACAGTTTTTATACATTTGAACAATTATTTGGACTGAGACCTCTTGGATTTGGATTGAGACCTCATATTGGATACATTATATCACATTATTGGACACTTAGAAACACATTAAGAATTGAACATGTTTTAAAGTGCACATAATTGCCCAAATTAAAAAAAATTATTAGTTATAGCTTGGCACGTATGGCACATATCTGTAAGTCTAGCTACTCAGAAGGCTGAGTATCGTAAGAATCCTGGTGCAAAGCCAGCCTGGACAGAAAAGTTTATGAGACTCATCTCTAGTTAATCACCAAAAACCTGGAAGTAGAGCTGTTGTTTAAGAGGTTGAGTGCCGGGCTTGAACATAAAAGCTAAGGGAAAATGTTCAGGCACTGAGTTCAAGCCCCAGTACCAGAAAAAAAATATTAGTTTTAAATGCCTTCTTTTATTAGAATAGAGTTAAAGGAATGAGTCATCACCAACTTCAATTTTTTTACTCTCTATTGCAATCCTTATATCTTCTACATGATTGATAGTATTTATTATATTATTTTGGATGGATCAGAACATGGCATTACAACTCAAACTTGTTTCTATACATGTGTAAAATATTGTCAGCCAACTTCCTCTGAATATAAACTTTGTTCTCATAGCCCAAATGTTGTTAGTAGCTTAGTTAAATACAAACTCATGATGATGACACACAGTTGGTAAAGGTCAATTTTGCATTATGGAAAATATTTATCTTGGTTCAGGAAAATAAGCCCCAAAGTAGTATGTATGGGGCTCCAAAATCAGATAATAAGCAAGGATTCACATTTTAAATAAGCTACATGGACTTGTGGGATTCCATATCAGGATTTTCGTATTTGTGGGTGGAGAAATAGACAATAGATTTAAGTACCCTCTTTGGCAATGTTTTCAGATGCAATCAGATCAATTCTGATGCATCAATATACATTTTTAGAAATAATTTAGGTTAGATTTGCTAGTTTGCTCTTCTGCAATGTTTTATATATTATAGATTATGCTGTAGAAGAATATACAGCCTTAATGAGAATGAAAAGTTTGCAGCTGCTACTAGTAAAAGATTTAAAAAGAAAAGCCCACAGGCATTTGAGTAGAAGTAAAACCACAATATCCACATCTCTTTAGCACATTTCCCTCACTGGTTCACCACCATACAAAATGACCGATTTATATGCATCTCCCAAGTCTCAGTGTCTACACATTTAAGTAATACGAATTATTACACATGATGCAACCCCAGAACTTGAGGTACAAATAAATTCAAATTATCTATATTCTTTATTAGTATTATCTTTTTTAAAAAATTTCCAAGCAAAAAGAGTTCTTATGTGAGATGATGGTAGTTCTCATAAGTAAATTATTTAAAAATGCAGTTTTAACCATCAAGTTATAGAGTACCTTATCATGGGACTGCTCCAAAGACCTTGAGATTTAGATCTTGAATAAAATATTTTTCTCCAGCTTTATTTTCAAAAATTTATCAACCACAATTTAATATTCACATTTGCCTTCCTTCTCTTGGGCATCTGTCACAAACTTTTTAGCATCTTGAAGTAGCTAATAATTTTCCCTAAATGTTCTGGAGTTTACTGACCTTTTCAAATTTAAAATATTTCTAGAAGTAGAAACTTAGATGCTAAAAACAGTGACTTTGCTATTAATTCTCTTCCTGCAAATGTGAATTCATCAGTATGTTTGTCATTTAAAAATCAATAGCCTTTTCTTACATTAGGACATACTTTCTTAATTGCTTTCCTTAAATTTCAAGGGTTGTATTTTCCAACCTTGATACCCTTCTCTTTACATGCCTTAAAGGATGCTTCCCTGGTCCTGGTCGATTTCTACCTTCAAATTGATGACGATAGACATTTAGGAAATTCAGATTTTGTTTGCATTACAAAAGAAATGTAGCCTATCATTTTAACAATTTTGAACAAAAACTAAATGATATGTCAAAGAATAAAGTGGGGAAAGTAGTTTTTTACTATATTCCTTGTAGAATCTTACAGAATGGCTAATAGTCATTAATTGAATAGTGATACCTAATTACATCTAATAAATAGATTTGTTAAGCAGAACCCATGCTAATTAATATTAAATGACTTCCATTTCAATGGATTTTCTGTGAAATAATTGTTTCTCTGGCATCTGGTGAAGGCAGAGACTCTCTCAGCCATGCCCAAAGGCTACTGAAACAATACAGAGTTCTCCCCCAGTGACATTGCTAACATTCTTCTCTCACAACACAGGAGCATGCACACAAGGTATCTCCTTCTACATAAAGGAAGGCAGCTAAATTGTTCATTCCCTACCAAATATTTACATTTATTAAACTACATGATGGAGTTTGAGCATGTCAAGAGGAAATAGGTTAACGTATGTGTAGATACTCTTGTTTACATGGTGCTAGAATTTATAGTTGATTCTAGATTCTGATTAAAATTCTTAGTCATGTCGGCAAAAGGCACAGAAACTGGGTTTGGTTTGGTTTTTAAATGCCTACTATATGTCTGATGTCAAGAATATTGGTCTGTGGTCTTTCAAGGTTTTGTTGTGTGTGTATGGTTTTAGTTTTTTTGTTTTTGTTTTTGTTTTTTAAGATTTCTTGTGTCTTTTTAGATGAGAGTAAAGTGTTCAAATGCCTTATGAGGGTCAGAATCATGGAGGATTTGGCCTGAGAAACAGAAAAATGGAGGCCAGGACTGTGAAAAGGCTCAATAAAATCAATCTGCTTCTTTGTTTATACTCAGAAGCAAAATCGAGTCTAATTTAGCCCATGTTTGTTGAGTGATGGCCATGCTAAGTGCTTTAGTTAGATCATCAAATTTATTCCCTACAACTCTTCTGGAAGAGCTAGGTTAAGGAATTTATCCAAGATGGCAGTAGCTAACGAATAGCTGATGAAGTGATAGTCAAACACAGGCAGCCAGAGCTTAGAGAGAAAGCACCATTCTATAGAATACTGACATTGAAAGGACTGTCTCCTTCAACCATAAATTCAAACTTGAAACATGTATACTTTTAAGGTTTTCTAAATTTAAATGTTTGAAAATATTTTCTTTAATGTATATGTAGAAGCTTGGTTTTTTAGTGATAGGTCAGATTCAATGACAGAGGTTGAAATGGTAATTCTTAAACAGTGTCTTGTTCCAACAAAGGAATTTTCCGTTTCCCTGAGCAGTTCAAAAGCAGCAATAGAAATAAGTTGCCAAACATAGCTAGAAGCAAAAGCTGAGTCTAACATACCACTTTTATCAATATTTTCTTTTTCAGTTGGATTTTAACCTAAAGAGTTAATCCATAATAAAGAAAGCAAGAGATGTTCTAGACTTTTTTTTATAATTTATTTTTATTTTTTAATACTGAGACTTGAGTGAGACTCCAGAAAGACTTTAAAATTTTTACTTTTTTCTTTGACTCACTTGAGTTTTAAATAGATTATTCGGATCTTTTTATTGATTACACTGATGTTGGTTTCTTGGCTAACCTACTACTAGATGCATTATCCAAATGAACCATCTCTGTTTGGAATAGCAATTTAGTTCTTACTTCCAAATTTAATGAGCTTGCTGTATGGATCTTTGCTTTAGAGAAATTGGATAAAAATAGGTGTGGTCTCTCAAGCTTGTACTCCTAGCTACTTGCAGAGATTGGGGGAAGCACAGTTGGAAGCCAGCTCAGGTTAAAAAAACAAGTTCATGGAAATCTCTGGTATATATAGTGTGTGTGCCTGTTACCTCTAATTGGGAAGGCACAAGAAGGGGGATCATATCCTAGGGAGGCCTGGACATAAAGTAAGACCTTATTTCTAAATGAAACAACACAAACATGGGCTAGAGGCAAAAATCAAGTCATAGAAAGCCTGCTTAGCAAGTGTAAGGCCTGAGTTCAATCTCTAGTACCTCTAAGACAAAACAAACAAACAAAACCATCATTTTCTCTAACTTAGAGAAGTCTCTAAAATGTGGTATGTGTGTGTGTGTTTGTGTGTGTGGTGTTTTGGGGGGGGATCTTTGAGATAGATGTTAAAGGAAAGATCTTGAGATAAGTAGTAAGCACCAAGATATTACCACATTACATTCTGAGGGAACCAAGAAAAGAACAGAACACTTTTTTTTTCGTAACTGAAGCAGTTATGAAAACACTGGGATACAAATGGAAGCTTTTTAAGTTAGCTCACTTTCATCCTCTCGACCTCCTTTTTTTACATTATCACTGCGTTTTATTTAATGGCTAAGGAATTTGGTCACAAACTGTAGTATCTGGCCAGAACTATAACCAGAAAGGGAGAGAGAGGGAGAGAAGGTGTGTCTTCCTAACAGTTTGGGAAATGGCAGATGCTTTTGTAATAGCTTTGGTTTGTTTATGGGAATACATCATCATGAGCATTGTTAAGACTGTAATGAAACACTAGGAAGCAGTTTGAAAGCTTCTCAAATGTTGAGACCATATTTATAAATGAGTGTCCTTATCAATGAAAGAGTTTATTATCTCTGGTTCTGAAAACAGAAACCCTGGTCCCTTAGGCAAATGGCTGGTTTGGCTTGCATCGTGACCAGCTAAAGGCAGGAGGATCTGACCATTCTGGCATTTATAGAGAAACACTAGCTGTAAAATGATTAGAAAAGTAAAAGCCAAACTGTCTACCTCACTTCCTTAATAACCAAGGCTGAGAGTCATCCTAGCTGATTTAAGTAATTTATTGTCATATATCATTATTCTCAGTGAAACCATCTTTGATAACATCAAATCTAGCTATCTCTTTTCCTGGTGAGGCTTTCCCCTGAGTTAGGGAAATTGAATTTGGTAAAAACAACATAAAGATTATTGCGGACCCCAGAGCCGTCAGGGTCATGTATTCATTTGCAATTCAGCTTTTCCAATTAAGGTATGATGGTTAGAAGATTTCTGCTTAGGGTGAAGATGAAGAAAACAGGAAGAACTGCTACCTAGCAAACTATGCAAAAATTGTTAGGTTTTATTTTAAATTTCATCTCAGAATATTTGATAAATCTGAATCTTTGATATTGGTCTATTCTATCACAGCTGTGAATTGCTAAATCACACAAAATCCAAATGTGCTTTCATTAATAAAAGATTATTTCATATAGTTTATTTTTAGAAAAATTTCTGATGAAAACTGATTTTTAGCCACTGGGGGAATGTGTTCATGCTGTGATTCTATAATCCTTCATCAAAGAAGTTGTAAGTGTAATGGTTGCTCACATCATATCATTGACTATCTTGCCACCTTATATCCAACAATCACCTTAAATCTACGCACAGTGAAGAGAAGAGGAAAACATGATTCACATTTGAATCCAATTTCTCAAATGATGAAGTTGGAAACCAGTTTAGAATAATATCTATCCTAAAGCATCCATTCTGATTTATGGAAAGAGCAATGACCTCTAGAAGTGCTTTGTACACAGATAAAACAAATTATGCATATTTATGATATATTGGGAATAATAGATTTCTTTGTATTCTATGTTCTTGTGACTTTGTTTACACTAATTACATAGTTTTGTATACTATAATGTAGTTTCCTGAGGTTACTATGGAAACATACTTTTGAAAAATTCTTTAACGTGTTTGCCACTGCAACCCTATTTGTGGGAAGATGGGATATTAAAAATGCCTCTTCCTTTTAAGGGTTAATTCACTGGAAATAGATGATTCATGTATTGACCAAGGAAATAATGTACAAACCTCATGGTCTTTTAATGGCATTATGCTCAGCAGTACTTGTTTGCAATTTTCAAAATTTGATTCATGCTAAGCAGATTATCTTTTGTATCTTAAACCAAGATATCAAAACATGTAATATAGAAATTTTTATGTACTGTTGACTTATCACCTGATTGTTGAGAGGATATATGAACATATGTTGAATTTGCGACTTAAGGATTAATTCTGAAATACTTGTGATCAAAATTTAGTTGCAGCTGGGAAGTTTGAGGTGATTATCTCTTTATTTCAAGTTTGCTTTTCAAGAAAGTGGATTGGCAGGTGGAAGTTTCTAGCCCAAAATAATTCTGGGTTTCAGCACAATAAACTGTATTTCATCAGGGAGGATTAACTGTGGGTTTTTTTCACACTTTATTTAAATGTGGATATTTTTTCATGATACAGAATAAAATGTGCATTTTATGGACTATGTTTGAGTTGGGTCTTTTTTGAGAAATTGTTGTCTTGAACTTGGTTAAATTTCTTACTACAAAACAAAACCAAAATAATGAGTTTTGGAAACAATCTTGACATACTAGCCTTTGCCAAAGTTATTTTAAACACAGTATTCTTTGTAATACTAATTTACACTGCCATAAATAACAAAAAGTCATTATGTTTTATATCAGAAATTAAAATTTGAAGCCCCAGCAATTTGTTTGAACTGGAAAATATCTTAGTTGGGTGCTGGTGGCTCACACTTGTAAATCCTAGCCACCTGTTAAGCTGAGATCTGAAGACTGTAGTTCACTGGCAGCCCAGACAGAAAAGTCCATGAGACTCTTAACTCTTAACAAGCAAAAAGAGCTGAAAGTGGAGGTGTGGTTCAAGTGGTAAAGTGCCAACCTTGAGCAAAAAATATAAAGCCAAGCTAAAGCTTGAAATGCTGCGTTCAAGCTCCAGTCCTGGCATACACATGTGTACATCAATATATACATACACAAGAAAAGAAGAAAGGGAAAACCCTCCTAAATTATATATAATGCTTATACCTAAACTGAATTATAGTGTTTTCAAAATCTTTTTGTTTTAATTGTGAAAATATTGTACAGAGGAGTTACAAGTAAATGAGCAAGGTAACGAGTACATTTATTTATTTTTTATTGTGAAAATACTGTACAGAGGGGTTACAATTACATGGGCAAGATAATGAGTACATTTCTTTTTTTTTTTTTTTTTTTTGAGTCCGGTCATGGGGCCTGAATTCTGGGTTTGGGCGCTGTCCCTCAGCTCTTCAGCTCAAGGCTAGCGTTCTACCACTTGAGCCACAGCGCCACTTCCGGCTTTTTTCTTTTTGCTTATGTGGTGCTGAGGAATTGAACCCAGGGCCTCATGCATGCAAGGCAAGCACTCTACCACTGAGCCACCTTCCCAGCCCAATGAGTACATTTCTTATCAAGCATTGTAGCCTCCTCCTTTGTTTCCCCTTCCCATCCCATGCTCCCCCCCCCTCCACTCAACCCTTCCCCCCCTACCAAAGTTGTAAAGTTTGTTTTCGACATAACCAGTTGTACATCTCAGTGTTGCAATGGGTCCACCTTTATCCCTACTTAAACTATTTGTTTTTTCCCTTCCCCTCCACAAATTATAACAACATTTCTTTTTTTTGGGGGGGGTCCGGTTGTGGAGCCGTTCAGGCCTGGGCGCTGTCCCTCAGCTCTTCAGCTCAAGGCTAGCGCTCTACCACTTGAGTCACAGCGCCACTTCCAGCTTTTTTCTTTTTGCTTATGTGGTGCTGAGGAATCGAACCCAGGGCCTCAGGCATGCAAGGCAAGCACTCTACCACTGAGCCACCTTCCCAGCCCACAACATTTCTTATCAAGCATTGTTGCCTCCTCCTTGGTTTCCCCTTCCCATCCCTTCCCATCTCATCCCCGCCCCCGCCCCCCACTGCACCAAAGTTGTCTTGTACATAACGTCTTGTACAGTTGTTTTTTTCCCTTCCTCTCCCCAAATTATACCAACATCAAATACAGTGAAAACAGGAGTTATACTGTGTGTGTGGGGGGGGGGACATACAAAGCAACAAAGAAATCATCTTATAAATATGTTAGAAACAATAGCAAGAAAGAAAAGCCATTTGAGTCCTTATCTTGGGTTTCATTTCTCCTAACATCAACTTATCTGACCATTTCTACTTGTCTCAGACATATGCTAGTTATTGCAAATAAGGGAAACCATGGGACCTTAGTATGCCCCAAATTGTACAAATATCTTGATATTATAGGTTCATTTCTTAGTATGCAAGAAACAGAAGTGTACTAGTTTTTTTTTATTAAAAAAATCCAAAACAACTACATGAGCTGGGCGCCAGTGGCTTACGCCTATAATCATAGTGTTCAGGAAGCTGAGATCTGAGGATTACAGTTCAAGGCCAGACTGAGCAGGAAAGTCAGTAAGATACTTATCTCCAATTAACCACAAAAAGCCAGAAGTGGTGTTCAAGTGGTAGTGCACAAAAGCTTAGAGAAGTGCTCAGGCCTTAAGTTCAAGCCCCAAGACTGTCTCACACACACACATACACACACACACACACACACACACACACACACACACAGAGGAATACATTATTTTGCCACAAATCTTTAAAATAAACAATAACAGGAAAACCGTAATGTAAAACAACTTTTTTCTAATTAAGAGAACAATTGGGGGGGGAAGTGGGAGAAAAATGAGAGAAGGGGTATCAAGTTTGACAAGAAATGTACTTATTACCTTACTATGTAACTGTAACCCCTCTGTACATCACCTTGACAATAAAAAAGAGCAAGTTTAAATAGTGCTTTTTCTGGGAACCATTATTCATACCTATTTAGACATTTTCCATAATTACATATTGATAGGAAAACAGCTAAAGGTTTGTCTTTGCTATAGACACATTTGGGTGCATGTGCAGAACAAGATTCAGCTGTTACCCCTCAGTAGATGAATGGATCAAGAAAATGTGGTATATATGCACAATGGAATTCTATGCCTCCATCAGAAAGAATGACATTGCCCCATTTGTTAGGGAAAAAATTATATTAAGTGAAGTAAGCCAGGCCCAAAGAAACATAGGTCCCATGGTTTCCCTTATTTACAATATCTAGTATATGTCTGAGTCAAGCAGAAAAGGTCAGATAAGGTGATGTTAGGGAAATGAACCCTAAGATATGTATTCAAATGTTTTTTTCTTTTATGCGATTGTTTCTAACATATTTATAAGATGATTTCTTTGTTGCTTTATATGTCCCTCCCCCACAGTATAACCCCTGCTTTCACTGTATTTGATGTTGTTATAATTTGTGGAGGGGAAGGGGAAAAACAAATGGTCTAAATAGGGATACAAGTGGACCCATTGCAACAATGAAATGTACAAGTTATTATGTCGAAAACGAACTTTACAACTTTGGTGGGGGGGGGCGGGGAGGATGGAGGGCGGGGAGAGGTTGGGAAGTGATGGGAAGGGGAAACAAAGGAGGAGGCTACAATGCTTGATAAGAAATGTACTCATTATCTTGCCCATGTAATTGTAACCCCTCTGTACAGTATGTTCACAATAAAAATTTTTTAAAAAAGATTCAGCTGTTAGTCAAACAAGAAGAAAAACTGTGATTTTTATATGTAACTAAACGATCATCAGAGTGGGGGATACTTAGTACACAAATGATTAGAAATTAATACTTCCTCTGCTTTTTGTCCCTTTGTTCCTTACACACACACATACACACACACACACACACACACTTAAGTTGACGTCTTTTGATTTCTCTAGTAACAACCTAGTTAAGAAAAACACCAACTTTCAACATTATAGCTTGTGGATGGAACAAGGATAATTGCCATCAAGAGCAGCTGAGACAGAAGTTTCTGTTGCATGGGGCGTTTTCTCTTGGAGGAGTAATGAACAGAACTCGTTTTAACCTCCCCCATCTCAGTTTTGTGGCGGTAATACTTCTTCTATTCCTAACCTGCAAAGAGGGCTTTGCTTTTTGAGATGCTAAAAACACCCATGTTTGCCCCATCTAGTCAGGTGCCATTTTGTTTAATGAAAGCAAATCATTGCAATGTGCTTTCATTTGATTAAAAGATGTGCCTAACTTCTCACACTGATGGTTTGCAGCTGGAAGAGACATTGGAGAGGAATCAGTGCCACATCTACCTTGAGAAAAGAAGAAACCACAACTTAGAGAAGGTAAGTCATTCTCCAATGTTAGTTAAGGCATAGTCTTTGGAGGAGTTGGGATGCAACTGAGTTCACTTCCCAGGCAATGTCTTTACCACTATCTTACATGCTGTGGGGGTGGTTTCTAACGCATAAGACACACTCATACGCACACGCACACACACACACACACACACACACACACACACACACACCTCAGCTATTGCCACTGCAAGTGTTAATAGTTTCATCTCTGAGTTTTGCTGAAAAGATTGTCTTGTGTCCACCTATGCCATTTATGTAAAGCTGCATGCCCTAAATTAAGAACATGACAGCTCTCTCGTTTTTTATATTAAGCATGCTGTTCTTTATATTAAGGTGGAAATTTAGCTTCTGATAGGAATCAGTGTGTAGTAAGAATCAGTGTGTAGTATTTGGCTTAGACTTCATAGTTGCGTCAGAGTTCAAGAACACCAAAATGGATTATCTGGGTGCTGACCATCATAGGGCGCTGAGTGATGAGCAGGACTGGAATCATGGTTTTTCTGTCTCCAGTGACTCCATGGGAGTAATAGCACTCAGCTTTCTACTTCATTGGATCTACTGTTTTCTAGTACGTTAACTTAATTATTTAAGTTAACTTAATTATTTAAGTTATTCAGTGTGTGTGTGAGTGTGTGTGTGTGTGATGACAGGATAATCGTCAGTGGAAGACAACTATTCCCTTGGTTCTTAAACTACTCTAGGACTATTCCCATGAAATGGTATGCCAGTGTTTGCAGTTAATAAATGGTGTTCAATACACCGCAGGTGGAGAAGTGTTAGCATCTTGTCACCTGGAGCCTTTTGACCCATCAGAAAATGATATGATTGTGTGGGGTTGCGATGTGATCAAATGCAGTTGCACTCAAAGTGTGGCCCTTAAAGTTGTCTTTCGTAACTGTGAATAGCCTGTCAGAAGATTAACAGCAGAATATTGTCAACATTTTATCATGCTAACACTCGTTGGACTAACTCTTCACTGATTGTCAGAAATACTAGAAACAGCACCTGGATTTTAGATGGGGAGAATTTAGCTCTCATGCATTATGTTTTTATGCACTTCATGCTCAACAGCTTTCCCCCAAATATTAATAGCTTGAGAAAGGAGGGAATGGAGCCTACCTAGCACCCTATTCTCTCTCTTTCTCTCTGCTGCTGCTGCATTCACGTGCTAGCACTCTCCTCTTCCCTGTAGTTTTCCATTCTATCAGCAGGATGAGAAGAAGACTCCACCTGTCAAGCTGGAGATTGTGACTCTGCTTCCCCAAGGAGAAAAAAGAGGACAAAGGCACAGTGCCCAACTATCATCACTGTCACTGTTTGGAGTGGAGATAGGAAAAGGAGGAGTACGTCAGCAGCAAACAGGAAAGTTGTGTGTTGATGGAGCTGTCCGTGGCTCACTCTTCCATTGCTCTGCTAGAGAGCACTTTATTCTTCTGTAGGCTAAAGTAGCTTGGGGACAGAGCAAATGAGATAATAGCAGTGAAAGCACTTTGACAGATACAATAGACAAACCAAAGCTAGAGAGTCCTTCTACTTTCCATTTATTTTTCCATAGCTTACTGAGAATGAGCCATAAATATTAATAGCCTACATTGACATCCAGCAACTAGCTAAGTTCCAAGTTTTACTCATTGTTATACAGAAGAAATTAGACAGCTTCAAAGTTTGTTCAGATCTAAAAAAAACAGTAATTTACTTCTTTGTCAATTATAAGTACACACACACACACACACACACACACACACTCCTCACACTCCACACCGAGGGAAATATAACCTTAGAAAGAAAACCCTCACTCACATGGGCCATATAAATATACAGTGCTGACCTTATTACTCTGAATAGTACATGAAAATTGTGCAAAAAAGCAGTGCTACTTGGATTTTCCACTTTCAGAATTTATTTCTTTTCAGTATCTTATGAGATTTCTGTTATACAGATAGGATTTGGGTGCTGCTTGAATTTGTTCTGATAACATATTCAGAGCTATAACATTAATTTATCAAGTTCACACTGAAACACTAGAGAAAGAGACCACTGGATGTTAAGTTATCCGGGAACATAGGCCTCACTCATTTTAGTTCATTTGGGGGCCTAATGCTGGGTTGGTAGTTGGAAGAGTTTATAACAGGACACAGAAGCGACATTTCAATACATACAACTTCGAGAAACTTGCTTCTCTTCTCTGCCCTGGCACAATGTCTGTGACTTTCACACAACAGTATGTGTTCTGTTATTTAATTGTTATTTCTGTTGTTTAATTGTGAGTTGACTTCAATATAGAACCAAGATTTACACTATTTTGTATGCTCTAGATGAGTGACTGGCTGGCTGGATAGATGGACTTATGGTTTGATAGATGGGTGGATCAATCAGTAAAATTACTTGTTTGTCACATGGAGTTGTACATACTTTTACATATAATGCTCCAGCAATCCCAGCACAGAGGAAAGGCAATAGACTCTGGATGATGAACAGCCTTATGTAAGCTTATCTAGTTAGAAAAGCTATCAGTTAAAAAGTGAGAAAGTGCTGGGCGTGCTTGGCTCATGCCTGTAATCCTAGCTACTCAGGAGGCTGAGATCTGAGATCGTGGTTCAAAGCCCAGGCAGGAAAGATCATGAGACTCTTGTCTTCAATAAACCATTCAGAAGACCAGAAGTGGCTCTGTGGGTCAAGTGGTAGAGTGTGTGCCTTGAGCTGAAGAGCTGAGGGACAGTGCCCAGGCCCAGAGTTCAAGTCCTATAACCAACTGACAAAAAAAAACAAAAAATAAAAAACAAAACAAAAAAAACAACGGTGAGAAAGTATCAGAGAACTCCTCTAAACTCAGTTTGAAAACTTCAGTCCATGCTATTGTCTCTAACGTATTTATAAGGTACCATGTGATTTTTTTTGATGCTTTGTATGTCCCTCCCCCATGGTATAACCCCTGTTTTCACTGTATTTGATATTGGTATAATTTGGGGAGGGGAAGAGAAAAAACAAATTGTTTAAATAGGATACAGGTGGACCCATTGTAACAATGAGATGTACAAGATGCCATGTTGAAAAAAGAACTTTACAATTTGCAGGGGGGAGAGGGGTAGTGTGGAGATGGGAGGGAAGGGATGGGAGGGGAAAAACAAAGGAGGAGGCAACAATGCTTGATAAGAAATGTACTCATGTAATTTAACCCCTCTGTACAGTTTTTTCACAATAAAAAACTTATTTAAAAAAAAGAAAAAAAACTTCAGTCGGGTCTCTGACTACAAGTCATATTTTTATTTGTATCCAAATAAGTCTGACATCTGCATTTGGTACCTAGTTTCCCTGTCAGCCATTCAGGCTAAAATAAAACAAATGTTCAAATTATTCTATTTTTTTTCAAAGAACTCTTAAATGGTCTGGGTTTCCCCTAGGAAATTATCTGATTACAGAAGTTCCTTAAGCAGAACAAATGCTAAGGTTGCTCTTCAGAGCTGTCTCCAGTGCTTATAACTATGTACTACCCCATTACGGTATATAGTTACAAAGTCTTTGAAAAACTAGGCACAGTGGCTCATGCTTATATGCCTACCTATTTTGGAGGGGGAGGTAAGAGGACTGTCATTCGAGGACAGCTCAGGCAAAAAACTTCATGAGACTTCTCATCCAATGCCTGGATAGCGTGGTGGATGTATGTCATCCCCAACATACAGGAAGGCATAAATGGGAGGGTAGCAGTCCAGGCCCACTGGGGCAAGACACTAGCTCAAAAATAGCCCGTGCAAAAGGGGCTGGTGGAGTGGCTCAAGTAGTTAAGTGCATGCTTAATAAGTATAGTCGTTAAAAAGAATGCGTTCATACTCATTTCTGTTTTGTAAAGCGCTAGCACAACTAAATCAGACAGAAAAGATACATATGTTACTTAGGGTTTTTTTTTCTCTGTATGATGATGAGTAAGCTATCCATAAACTTTATCCAAGAATATAGGTTGTATGGCCCTAAATTCCATGTATTCCCCTGGTTTCTTTTCCCAACAGACCCTCATGTTTCAGCCACATGTGCATTCCTGACCCTCACCCCTGCCTTCTATCTGGCTCCTTCCCCTATCAGGATGAGCTGCAGTCCACCAGTCCTCACCCTTAAAAAAGGCTCCACGTCTTCAGATATATTAAAACCAACCACATACCCCCACATCCTACAAACTCTGCCCAGCACAATCCTGACCTAGCATCTCCCAGGGTGGCCCTGAATAGTATGTGAGGTGCTACGCCACCCACGTCATTTAATATATACCTGAGAAGCTGCTGACCGTGTCATCTGTCTGCATTTCTGTTATGTGTTTGGCCACCTTGTACTAATAACTTCATGGAAAAGAATTTCAGTGAACATCAGCTAAGAACACTCACCAGAACGTTACTCCCTACGTTGCTTCTTGCTTTGATAAGTTAATTAAATGATGACCCCTGTATATAGCAGGACCTCTTTGCATCTAATTTTTAGCTTCTGTCTTTGGACATATGATTTGTTTTGCATTGATGAGCATCAATCCTGTAGTAAAACTCAGTCTCATTGTTTTAAAATGAAGCTTAAATGCTTCAATCTTTCTTTCCTTCATAGTACTTCATGCTGGAGTTTGTCCATAGACTAAAATAGCAGAAATTGAATTTTTCCTTTTGAATTCTCTTTGCTTCCCAAGACCCTCACTTTGAATTTTCTATGTACTAACAAAATGTATGGTTTAGCTGGACAGTTTTTAATAGTGAAAAAAAATTATACCCTTTCAAATTCTACATGTATTTTCAACTACATCAAAGAGTTTGGATTGATTGTGTAGACCCATAGTTCTCAACAAAGGATCAATTTCACTCCTAGGGTCATTTAACAAGTTCTAGAAGTAACTTTGGTTATTCAATTGGGGTAGGGGAGCACTAGACATCTCATGGGTAGAGAAGAGGGATCTTCAGAACCTGCCCACAACAGAAAATTATCCAACCCTCTTGCTGAGTTGGAGACACTCAGATTTAAATCACAAGGCAGGCTGCTTCCTCTTTCTAAATTGTAAAGGACAAAATATGAATAGTTCAATCCAAAAGTGTGAGAAGTGGGTTTCTTTAGAAAGCAGCACCTAAGAACATTCCCAGAAGTTGTTGCAAACATCACGATCACAGTCACAAATGGAGTGCTGGCATGGCAGTTCCAAGGTCTTCAACTTTTTCAGCATTTTTGTAATCTCTTCACTATTTTTTTTTTCCCCATGAGTGTCACCAGAGCAGAACCAGATGTTCCCAGTTTGGGAGCTTTTCATTTCAGTGCTGTCTTTTCCTGCTCACTATCACCTTTGCAGAGTATTTTTATCTTCTTCACTTAATAGTTAATATTCCTATATTTATTCTGGCTTCTTGCATGTGAAATTTGTACATTGGGAAAAAAACAGTGGATGAATTTTTAACATTTATTTTGAATTTGCTCAGTAATCCCTTCTTTCATCATCTCTCGAGTTATCAATAAGGCTTTTTGTGACTTTAACCCAGTTTGTGATAGCTTAAATCATAATGAATCTAATAAATACCAACAAAAACTATCTTCTGTAGGCTTGTTATACTCATTGTGAAAAGGAAGCTTCATAGCTTGCCTTAAATAATCCTGGAAAGGATTTATGTTCATGGGCTTGTCCATGAACATAAGAGCAAAAAAAATCTCATTGAGAACTCTTCTTACACTTGTTTGTTTCTATTATTATTATTATGATTATTATTATTTTATTCCTGTACTCGGGCTTGAACTCAGGGCCAGGGCACTGACCTTTAGCTTTTTTGCTCAATACTGGCACTCTACCACTTAAGACACAGCTTCACTTCTGGCTTTTTCATGGTTAATTGGAGATAAGAGTCTCATAGACTTTCCTATGCAAGCTAGATCCTCACATCTAGATCCTCAAATCTTAGCCACAGTTCCACTTTTGGCTTTTCGATGGTCAATTGTAGAAAAGAGTCTCATGGATTTTCCTGCCGGGTCTGGCTTCACACCTCAATCCTCAGCCTCCTGAGTAGAGAGGATTACAAGTGTGCACTACCAGTGCCAGGCCACATTGTAGTTTAAATATGTATTTCCCCAAAGACTAAAGATATTAAGTGTACTTGCTGTGCACAGCTTGCCTCCTATAAAATATCTATTGGGATATGTTGTGCTAACAGATATTTAAATCTCTCATCTTGGCTGGTTTATTTTTTTAGCCCTATGGGCTGACAATTAATTGAATTTTGGGCTGCTTAATGATGCCATTTTCAGATATTTCTGTAAATTGATGGGGAGAAGATTTGGAGAAAATGACACCCCAGGGAAGAATTCTCTTGAGATTACAAAACTATCAGTGCTTCATGTTTGAATACTCCTAGGATTCCATTTTACTAACAGGTGCTCAAGAACAGTTCTGGCATCAAAGATTTTCATCTCAATGAAATTAAGAAATGATTAATTTCAAATGCTGATCCTATAAAGGAGTTCAGGATCAATTTTTCCTGAATGAATGCTAATCTCACATTACTCAACATATCTTAAAATTAAAAATGCATATCTTGGAAAGTTCTATTCTTTGCCATCCAGACAACTCAGTATCTGAAGCTGTTTCCTTTTCTAACTTTCCCTGTCAGAGATTTTATCTTTCGGAAAAATAACTTAGTTGTTCCTATTTACTGGTCTTTTGAACAGGCTATATTTTGAATGGATGCATTGTTTTAAATTTTTTTATTTATTTTAAAGTCACAAGCACCTTTTAATCTTCACAATGATAGCTATCATTATCTTAATCTATTATTTACAAATTGGGTGATATGCACATGTTTTTCCCTTTGCTCAGCATAAGCTGTTCCCTCTTTCTCTCTCATTCTTTCCTTCTCATCGCTGCCCTTGAGTTGTTAGTTTACTTTACTTTCATCAATGTCCAGTGCTGCTGATGGGCCTCTCTGCTTTTTCACTTGCTTTCCACAGATTCTGTGCTCTGCATCTTCCCTCAGACGTGCATGTGTATGCACCATCAAATGAGGTAAAGAATACAGAGTCATTTAAAAATGATAGGACAAATTAAGAAGAGAGCCTTTGTTTTCTTATCTTTGGGGTTCTTTTCAGTATGCCTATTATTTTATATACAAATGAAGAGGTGCTTGGATATTGCAATTTGGTGCTTTTCTCCTGAGACTATCCTCTTTTGGTCTCACTGTGTATAGGTAACTTGAGTCCTGTTTAACTGTGTTAAGTCTCATTGCATTTTAATTTTAACATCCACACACCGGGGAGAATGTGTGCCCTTTAAAATTCTCTGATCTTGGCTTACCTCGCTCAACATGATTTTTTCTAGTTCCATCCATTTCCCTGTGAATGCCATTATTTTATCCTTTCTCATGGCTGTGTAAAATTCCATTGTATACAGGTACCATAATTTTTTTAATTTAATTTAATTTTATTTGTGAACATACTGTACAGAGGGGTTACAATTACGTGGGCAGGATAATGCGTACATTTCTTACCAAGCATTGCAGCCTCCTCCTTTGTTTACCCTTCACATCCCTTCCCAGCCTCCCCCCTCCCCCCCAGTCCAATCCTTCTCCCCTCCTCCCCCCACAGACATTGTAAAGCTCGTTTTGGACATGACAACTTGAGGTACCATAATTTTTGGATCCATTCATCTGTAGTGGGGCATCTGGGTTGTTTCCATATCTTGGCTATTATGAACAGTGCAGCAATGAACATGAAGTGCAGATGTCCTTGTTGTATCTTGGTTACTGCTGCTCAGGGTAGATGCTTAGGAGGGGTATGGCTGGGTCACAGGTCTATGCTTAGTTTTCTGAAGAACCCCCAGATCGCTTTCCAGAGTGGTTGTATTAGTTTACATTCCCACTAGCAGTACAGTAGGGTTCCCCTTTCCCAGCATCCTGGCCAACATTTGTCATTGTCTGAATTTAGGAATGGTCTCATTCTGACTGGGATAAGGTGGTAGCTCAGGGTTGTTTTTATTTGCATATCCTTTACAGCCAGGGATGGTGAACATTTCCTCATGTGTTTCTTTGCTATTTTTATCTCTTCTTCTGAGAAATCTCTCTTCAGTTTCCTTGCCCACTTAATTATTGGTTTGTTAGATTTGGAAGGGATTAGTTTCTTGAGCTTCCTGTATATAGTGGATATTAGGCCTTTGTCTGTTATATTGCTGGTAAATATCTTTTCCCAATTGGTTGGCTATCTTTTTAGTTTGGTTGCTGTGTCTTTAGCTGCACAGAAACTTTTTATTTTAAAGGTAGTCCCATTTGTCAGGTCTCTCTCCAATTTGTTGAGACCCTGGGACTCAGGAAGTTCCTACCTGTGCCTGTAAGTTCTAGTGTCTCTACTACTCTGTCCTGCAGTAGTTTCAGAGTTTCAGGCTTGATGTTGAGGTCTTTAATTCATTTGGAGTTGATGTTAGTGCATGGTGATAGGCTATGATCCACTTTCAGTTCTCTGCATGTGGCTGCCCAGTTTTCCCGACACCAATAGTTGAAGAGACTTTTTTCCAGTGTATGTCTTTGGCTCCTTGTTGAATATCAGCTGACTATAGGTATGTGGTTTTATTTCTGGATCTTCTAATTTATTCCATTAGCCTTTGGGTCTATTTTTGTGTCAATATCAAGCTGCTTTTGTTATTATGGCTCTATGGTAGAGCCTGAAATCGGGTATTATGATACTTCCTGCATTGTTTCTTTTGCCTAGAATTGCTTTGGCTATTCTAGGTCTTTTGCCATTCCATGTGAATTTTTGGATTGTTTTCTCTATTTCATTAAAGAATGTCATTGGGATGTTTGATGGAAATTACACTGAATTTGTATATCATTTTTGGCACTATGGCCATTTTCACAGTATTGATTCTACCTGTCCATGAACACGGAAGGTCTTTCCATTTCCTGGTGTCTTATCCTTTTATAGTTTTCACTAAATAGGCCCTTTACATCTTTGGTTAGGTTAATTCCTAGATTTATTTTTTTGAGGTTATTGCAAATGGGATTGTTTTCCTGATTTCCCTTTCTGCTTGTACATTGTTGGTGTCCAGAAAAGCAACTGATTTTTGTGGGTTAATTTTGTATCCTGCTACTTTGTCAAAGTGGTTTATTAGTTCTAGGAGTTTGGGAGTGAAGTTTTTGGAGTCGTTTAGGTATAAGATCATGCCATCTGCAGATAGGGCTAGTTTGATTTCTTCCTTCCCTATGTGGATCCCTTTCATGTCCTTTTGTTTCCTTATTGCTCTGGGTAAGGATTCCAGAGCTATATTGAAGAGAAGTGGAGAGCATGGGCATCCTTGGCTTTTCCCTGATTTTAGAGGAATTGGTTTTAGTTTTAATTTTTCCCGATATTGGCTGTTGGCTGTCAAATGGCTTTTATTGTTTTTAAAAATGTTCCTTCTATTCCTATTTTCTCCAGAGCTTTTAACATGAATGGGTGTTATATTTTTTGAAAAGCTTTTTCTGCATCAATAGAGATAATCATGTGGTTCTCAACCTTGGATCTGTTGATGTGATGAATTACATTTATTGTTTTACATATGTGAAACCAGCCTTTCATCTGTGGGATGAAGCCTACTTGATCATAATGTATGATTTTTTTATATGTTTCTGGATTCTGTTGGCTAAAATTTTATTGAGGAGATTTACATCTCTGTTCATCAGAAAGATTGGTCTTTAGTTCTCTTTTTTTGCCTGAATTCAGGATGAGTGCGATAGTGGTTTCATAGAATGAGTTTGGGATTGCTCCCTCTGCTTTTATTTCACAAAAGAGCTTGAGGAGTGTGGGTACTAGTTCCTCTTTAAAAGTCTTCTAGAATTCCATGGTGAATCTGTCTGGGCCTGGGATTTTCCTTATTAGAAGACTTCTGATTGCTTCCTCTATCTCATTGTAAGTTATTGGCTTATTTAGTTGATTTATAGCTTCTTGGTTTAGTTTGGGCAATTTGTGTTTCTCTAGAAATTTGTCCATTTCTGCTAGGATTTCCTTTTTTAGTGAATTTAGATTCTGGAAACAGTTCTTTATGATCATTTGGATGTCTCTTTCTTCTTTCTTATAATCTTGTAATCTTGTTTCCTTTCCTAACTTTCCCTTTCTGATCTTTTATCTATTGGAAAAATAACTTACTTGTTCCTACTGGTCTTTTCAGCACACTATGCTTGCATTTGGTGCATTTTTAAAATTTTAAAAATAAAATTAACTAAACTAGATTCTTCTGGTTCTGTGAAACAGGAGTTATGATTATATAACAATATTATATTTAGAGAAGTTATGGTTTGATTCACAAACTGAAGAAATATGATCTTCTGTGATATAAATCCAGGTACTCAGGAAATGGGCAATGATAAATTAGAGACCTGCATAGGCAAATTTGGGAAAAAAACAAAAGGTACATTCTAGTTCCCACAAAAGTAAAACCATGCAACATATGTTTCTTTGGGTCTGACTTACTTTGCTTACCAAAATTTTTTCTAAGACTTTCTATTTTCTTGTAACTGGTACAATACCATTCTTTCTGATGAATGAGTAGAATTCCATTGTGCTTATATACCACATTTTCTTCACCCATCCATCCACTGAGGGGCATTTGTGTTGATTCCATGTCTTGGCTATGGTAAACAATGCCTCAGTGAACATAGTTATGCTGGTAGCTTTAGTGTGGCCTTGTTTGTGTTCTATTATATAAGTGCCCAGGAGTGGAATTTCTGGGTCATAGGGAAGTTCTATGTTTAGTCTTTTTAGGTACTGCCATACTGCTTTCCATAGAGATTGAACAAGTATAGTAGACTTCCCTTTTGGCCATATCCCTACCAGCATTCATTATTGTTAGTTTTCTTGATAATGGCCATTCTAACTAGGGTGAGGAGAAATCTAAATGTTGTTTTGATTTACACTTCTTTTATGGTAGAGATGTTGAATGTTTGTTCATGTATCTATTGGCCATTCTTACTTCTTCTTCTGAGAAGTCTCTTTTTAAGTCTTTAGCCCTATTAAATCTACAAGTAAACACATTGGTTAGTAAAAAAAAAAATACACTGGGACATGATAAATTTTACAAGTCTCTAGCCATTCACACAGAGTGAAACAAAAAGAGGATATTCTTAGGAGAGGATCACATAGGCACAATAGCTATGTGTATCTGGCCATATGACATGAACTCCAAGAAGTGGAAACATGACGTGTTTTTGTTTTCCTTGTTGTTGTTTTTGTTTTTATTTCTGTTTATATTGTTTGTTCACTGACTTGTCTTTGGGTGGATAAGAGGGGACACAGAAAAGGTGGGACAAATGGTGAGCAAATGCAGCAGTGATTCTCACCAGACCCCATGTTGAAAATGAACTATACAAATTGTGGGTAGAGATGGGAGGGAAAACCTGGGAGAGTGAGGGAAGGGGTGACATTGTCCCAAAAGAAATATTCTCTTTATCTCACTTATATAACTGTAACCTCCTTGTAATTCACATTTACAACAACAATCAATAAAATTTTTTAAAAGGCCTGAGGCATGGCTCAAGTGATAGAAGCCCTGGGTTCCATTCGTATACCAAATACCTAGAAAATACTCATATACCTAAAAAGTTATGAGCAAAATCTTTCTCTTTAGACTTCTTGGCTGTGGGCCATTCTTCAAGAATATTATGATAGGAAAAAGCTTGACTGCTGTGGGCAGAATTGACTATTCATAGTTAAGAGGGATTTTATTGCTCCAAATAAGTCTGTGGGCTTACTTCAATGAAGAGCCCTGTTGAAAAGTGCTTCACATTCCTTAGACTAGAGATGACACTGATTATACATCTATTGGTTCAGTGTTTACAAGGTGCAGACCAAGTTCTCACTAATTTATAAACTGAATCTCATTTCCATCCTACTGATTGGGACCCAACCATGTGAAGGCCAAGCCTCATCTCCTGGGCTCCTTTCTTGTAGCAGCATCTCACAAAAACACACTTGTAGAATATGTTGACCAATTTATTTGGTGGCAAAACTTCAGTCATAGAATGAATGTTATCTTAACTTTTTTTGTTGTGGTGGTGGTTGGTTATTCATGGGCTTGAACTCTGGGCCTGGGCACTGTCCCTCAGCTCTTGAGCACTTGAGCCACAGTGCTGCTTCCAGTTTTCTGATGGTTAATTGGAGCTAAGAATCTCATGGACTTTCCTGAGAAACTCGGGTCTCAGCCTCCTGAGTAGCTAGGATTACAGGTGTGAGCCACCTGTGTCTGGCTTAACATTTTTAAATGCCAATGTTGTAAAATGTTGAGTATCTTATACCTCACTGGTTTTCTCCTAGAGAGGCCATCTTCTACTTGGTATTTTCATGGTTTTTTTTTTTAATTTGTTCCTTTTGGCCCATGTACTTAAGTTAAAATGAAGAGACTGTCCTTTCAAAGGGTGAACACTGCAACAGTGATACTCACAAGATAATATGTTGGAAACCTACTTTACAACTGGGGGTGGGGCTTTTGGGGGATAGAGAAAGTGGGAGAAAAACAAGGGAGAGGGTAACAATGCTTGACAAGAAATGTACTCACTATCTTACTACAACCTCTCTGTGTATCACCTTGACAATAAAATTAAATTCAAAAAATGAAGAGACCAACATTGCATATTGTGGTAAAATGTTAATAATGTTATGGAATATGTGGAATGACCAATATATAATCATACTGTTTTCATTCTCTAATAATCTCTCAAATGTTTATTATTTCACAAATATGCATTAGATTCCTATTATATAAAAATCACTATGTCTAGAAAGGGAGAGTTACAGAGGCAAATAAGAGAAAGCTTTTATTTTCAAAGAGCTTAGAATTGAGGGTAGGTGGCTGAGAAGTGTAAACATGTATAGGTATATAAATGTATAACTTGTGGAGGAGATGGGGAAAAACCAGTTGTTTAAGGATTCAGGTGGACCTGTTGCAACAATGAGAAGTACATGTTGTCATGTGGAAAACGAGCTTTACAACGTCGGTGCGTGGAAGGGGGGTGAGGATTAGTTGGGGGCAGTGGGGTGGCAGGCTGGGAAGGGATGTGAAGGGTAAACAAAGGAGGAGGCTGCAATGCTTGGTAGAAATGTACGCATTATCCTGCCCATGTAATTGTAACCTCTCTGTACAATATGTTCACAAATAAAATAAAATTAAATTAAAAAAAATAAATGTCCCCACATAAAAGTCAATAAATACATATTCACCTGAGAGGTGTACAGATAAAAGGACTGCATACAGGTGGTGGAAGACACGGGGTGTAGATGCAGAGAGCATATCAACCATGTTAAGAACTTCCAAATGAAACCATTGGTGATATGGCACAGTATGCCCCACCTCTTAGTTACAAGCCTGATGAGCTGTAAGCAGAAGAACAAGGTGGATAGAAGGGGCCAGTCCTCAGTCTTGATGATATGACTAATGATCAAGAGTATGCCTTATCCAGGTTCCAGGAGACTAAAGGATCTCTGGGTGGTATCAGTTTCTGAGCTTTCAAATGCCTGTGGTTTGAAAATATTAAGGGGGAAACATCCCAGAAACAAACAACTCATATACATTTTAAGTTGTGTGGTCTGCTGAGTAGCTTGGTGAAATCTTCAGTCCTGCTGTGAGTACCGTGGAAATGAACCTGCTTTGTTCAGCATCTCCGTGCTGCGTCCATGACTTGCTGTTAGTGGCAGTCTAGGTTGTTATGTCCCCTGTCCCAGAGTCACAGGGCTGCATTTAAGTACTCCTACTTCATGGAATTGTCAATTGTGCCCAGAGCTTAAGTAATTATAGTGTATGGTTCTAATTGTTCTATTTTCTTGAAAATCTGACCTTCAGGAATGAAAATGCACCCATGCTAGTTTCTAACTTTGGGGAGTATATTACAGTGCAATACTAGAAGTTTGCAAGTATTGTAAATGTGCCCACAACTTGTTAGTAAACAAAACATGTATCATTTAGTGTTACTCTTTTGGGAATAGGACTATGAAGTTTCCTGATAGGTCCTCAATTGGAGTTGTACATATAAATTGTTAACAATACAGTGTAGAACTATTATAAATTAAATATGATTTTTAAATCATAGATTTGTAGGCAGTTATAAGGTAGTGTGCCTTCATACCTTTTCTTCCAGTGGTTAAACTCGACACTAGGAATTTGATGTTAGTCCAGTATGTACTTACAGTGCCAAGACATTTCATGGCATAAATAGATTTATTTGTATAGATCTTCCACTGCATTCAAAGTACAGAACTATATTATCATCACAAAGATTTATCTTGTGCCATGGTCTTGATTTCACCTACTAACCCTAACCCCTGACAGCTACAAATTGTTTTTCCAAATCTATAGCTTTTAAGATTGGCACATTGTCATTTGGTATATGGCCTTACTACCTGTTCAAGTTGTATATTGAAATAGCTTATTACTTTCTGCATTTGCAAAATGTCATCTAGGATCAGTGTGCCAGTTTGTTTCACCACTGAGGGGGTATTTGTCTGTTTTGTTGTTGTTACAGAGATTGAACCCATAGCCTGGTCTATGCTAGGCAAGAGCTCTTCTACTGAGCTATGTTTGCAGCCCTACTGAGGAGTAATTTGGTTTCAAATGTTTACAAATAAGGCTTCTGTAACCATTAGTATACAGGTTTTCACAGGAATATCAGTTTCATTTCTCTGGGAAATGTGTTTATATTTATGTTTTAAGAATCAAATGACTTTTTTAGAGTGACTGTATTGTTTTCTATTCCCATTAACAATGTCTGAGAGCTATCATCCATTTCTCAGGAGCTGTATCACTAGATACAAGCTTGCATGGCTGCATTGACTCACAGTATTGAATACTTTTTGATGGGTTGGTCCTCAGCACACCTTTTCAGGTAAATGACAACTCTTCATGCATTTGTTGTTTTCCAGTGGAACTGGTTGCTCATTTTACTAATAAGTCCTGCAAGTTAGTTACGTAGTTGACCTTTTCTCAAACGTGTTTTCTTCTAGTTCATAATTTGTATCTTTCCCTTTTTTTGCAACCTTGTAAAAATAAGCTGGCTTTATAAATTTGTCCCATTTACTTATGTGTTAGTTCCTCTAGAAATATCAGATGATTTTCATTACTGGAGCTACAAAATATCAGTTGAGATTGGGTAGAGTGTCAGGTGCTGGTGGCTCATGCCTATGATCCTAGCTACTCAGGAGGCTGAGAGCTGAGGAATGTGGTTCCAAGCTAGACTGAGCAGGAAAGTCAGTGAGACTCTTATCTCAATAAACCATCAAGAGGCTGCAAGTGGGCATGTGGCTCAAGTGGTAGGGCACCAACCTTGAACAAAAACACTATGTGAGAGTGAAAGATCCTGAGTTCAAGCCCCAGTACCTGAACAAATGAAGCAATGAATGAATGAGTAGCATAATATCTCCCAATTTATTCTAATATTTTTACTCGTCTCGTTGCTTTGCTTTCCCATGCAAAATGTTAAGTAGTCTTAGTTATGTGTACAGAAAAGCTAACTGTGATTTTGATAGAATTAAATTAAACCTGTGTACAAATTTGGGGGAGAATTGATACATATGGGATTTTGAGTCCCCCAGTCTATGAGTATATCTCCCTATCTATACAGCTATTTTAGTGTTTCTAATCAGGATTGTGTAGCTGGTAGTCATGCATACATCTTATTGCTTACTACCTAAATAAGTCACTGTATTTTAATTTTTGAGTAATTTTTTTTGTTTTGTTTTAAATTGGAGAACATCTTTCTTCTCTTTTCTTTCTTTCTTTTTTTTTGAGGGGGGGTCTGGTCGTGGGGCCTGAACTCTGGGCCTGGGCACTGTCCCTCATCTCTTCAGCTCAAGGCTAGCGCTCTACTACTTCAGCCACAGCGCCACTTCCGGCTTTTTGCTTATGTGGTGCTGAGGAATCGAACCCAGGGCCTCAGGCGTGCAAAGAAAGCGCTCTACCACTGAGCCATCTTCCCAGCCCCCAATTTTTGAGTAATTTTAAGTATTATTTTAGTCTGAATTAGCTTTTGGTCATGACCACCGCTAGTATATAATTTGTCATTTATTTTCATGAGTTTTTCTTGTATTCTGTATTCTTGAGGGTTTTTAATTATTTTTTGCCCTTGTTGAACTTGTTTATTAGTCTTGGACATATATAGTATTCTTGTAGTTTCTTATGAAGAAATCATCCCATCTGCAATTAGGCACTCTTTTCCTTTTCCTTTCTGAGTCATGTACCTGTCCTTTCTTCATTGCATGGGCTCAGAGGACTGAGTGGTTTAGGCCATCATCAAGAAATGGTGAGTTTAATTTGGAAAGAGCTAAGGATGGGTAGGTGTCAATTTTTATATTAAACTCGTTATAGTACCCTGGATGCCAGAATACATGATAAAGTTTGGTATCAGAAAAATTAAGATAGTAACTTGACATATTGGATAGAAAAATTGAAAACCAAAGGTTTATTATTTATTTTTATTATATATAATATTTATTTATTTAATAGTGAAGCTTGAAGTTGGGCCTGCCTGCATGCTGACCCTGAGCACTTTTTGCTCAAAACTGGTATTCTAACACTTTGAGCCACAGGGCCGTTTTGGTTTTTCTGGCGGTTAATTGGAGATAAGGGAAAAAACAAATGGTTTAAATAGGGATACAGGTGGACCCGTTGCAACAATGAGATGTACAAGTCATTATGTCGAAAAACGAACTTTACAACTTTGGTTGGGGGAGGGGGTGGGGGGAGGATCGGGTGGGGAGGGATATGGGAAGGGATGGGAAGGGGAAACAAAGGAGGAAGCAACAATGCTTGATAAGAAATGTACTCATTACCTTGCCCATGTAATCATAACCCCTCTGTAAGGTATTTTCACAATTTATATATATATATAAAACATGTAATTATAACCCCTCTGTAAGGTATTTTCACAATTATATATATATAGAGAGAGAGCCTCATCAACTTTGCTACTGATGCTGGCTTTAAACTACAATCCTCAGATCTCAGCCTCCTGAGTAACTAGGATTACAGGCATGAGCCAGCAGTGCCTGGCTCCAAAGGTGTATTTTAAAAATAATTTTTACTTACTTTTTTCTCGTACCTCATGATATGACCTTCATTAGAATTATACTGTTGCCTGAGAGCCTAGAGTCTAGAACTTAAAAGAAGTCAAACTGCAGAAAGATGTCACTAGTTTTGGAAGTGTATGGATGCATGTTGAAACAAGTGTGGATTGTCATTTGAAATGATTGTTTAACTTTTTCATTTTTTATTTTCTTGTCTTTGTTAAATAATAAGATTATAATTCTCCTTGTCTATTGTTATCAAACCTTTCCTTATACATGTATGGAAATAACACAGTGAAATATTTTCATACAATTAATAGATCTTAATGAAAAATCAGAGTAGCCTTGTAGGAAAAACAAAACACAAACCTCTTTGCCTTATCTACTAAAGGATATTTGGCAAAGATTCTTCAGATGAAGCCAAGTGCAAAAAAGTCTGTGCAAATAATAAAAGCAAAACATTTCAGTAATTCTCTTTCTTGAATGCTATAAAAGCTGGTACAGGAAAGGTGAAAACAATAATAGTCTTAGCATATTTATTGAACAGCTAAGTAGGATGGAGATCTAGTTAGATGCTACAAAACATAAGCCATGCTGAAAAATGGGGCTGTAGTGGGTGGTTGAAGCATTTTTCTATTAAATCATGTCATGAATATTTCCTTCATACACCGGTATGTATCATTTCTTAGGGGACATTGTTGTCATGACAACAAGTTTTATAGGAGCATGTTCAGCTTCCTTAGTTAGAATTACACAATGAACATAGGTAAGGTTTACTTAATATAATAGACAAAATTCCCATGTTTTCCCAGTCCTATTCTTGAAAAAATTAAAAATATGATACCTTTATCCTTTGCAAAATAAGGTCTTCTTTCTATAATGTCCATATTTTTTACTAGAAAATTATTTAAAAGGTTCAAAATTTTCAGTTTAAATACCATTAACTTGAAAGGTAATTTTTAATGAATAAGATAGAAAGGTAATTTGTAACAAATAAGCCTTGATGATGTTTAATATATGAAAAGATTTTGCAGTTCATGTATAGGAGTTATAAGCTAAATACAGTTGAACATATGAGTATGATAATACTGTTTAGATTTGCAATACTGTTTATATTGTTTTATCTTGTCTGAAGCATCTTATTAATATGAAAACCTTCTCGCTATATTTTTCTCTTTGTGAAGAGCATAAATGAAGCCGGAACTTCAGCATAACTCTTTCAGTGTGTCAATTTTAAGTTGTACACACCTATATTAGTGTTTTGTAGCTATTCAGCTACAGACAATTTCTTCAAAATAGTCTCGACATGAAGTTGTGGTTGAACTGTTTTTTCACTATCATTTTATTTCCAAGTGGAGAGAAGAGGTGGCAAATCAATATCTGATGCTTTTTACAAACATTTCTTTAATACATAAACTTCTATACGATTTTAAAATCATTGTTTGAATCAAGAATATAATTTTATCATAGGAGTTTAACTAGATCCAAATCTTAGTGTGTATCTTTCTCTGGGTTTTTTAAGAATGCTTTTTATGTGCCAAAAATTTAACATTATTCTATCTCACAAAAGACACATATTTTAAACGGATAAATTTGTGTGTGTGTGTGTGTGAGTGTGTGTGTGTGTGTGAGTGTGTGTGTGTGTGTGTGTGTGTGTGTGATCCTGAGGCTTGAATGCTATTCTTGTGCTTTCTGCTCAAGACTAGTGCTTTACCACATGAACCATAGCTCTACTTGGACTTTTTGGTGACTATTTGGCAATAGGAGTCTCATGGACTTTCCTTCTCAGTCTGGATTCCAACTGTGATCCTCAGGTCTCAGCTTCCACGTGCCCAGCTTAAACAGATTAATTTTGATATGATTATGTAGCCTATCAATTAGAATCATATTTAGTACATGATAAATCACAGGTAGATTAATGAGAAGGCCGTATAGTATAATGGCTAAGAATGCTCACTCTGGTTAAGACTCTTGGCTTACAACCTGCCTTCTACCACTTAGGAAGATAGAACTTCAGGCATGCTTTTCTACCTCTATATATCTTGTTTCTTCTTCTCCAAAGTAAAGATACTCTGGCTATTTCAGATTTCTGCTCCTTTTAGTTTGCTGATTAGCCCTTCTAAATGGAATCTTAGTATTTATTGCAAAGATGGTTACTAGTACACCCTCCCTATCATCTGCATTCCACACAGCAGATCTAGGGGAGAGGAAATGAGAGGTGGGTTCCCAATTTCTTAAGGAGACTTTTAAAGGATACTACACAACCCTTCCCACAACTCATTGGCCAAGACTTATCTACATGACATTCTGTAGGCCGAAGGCTGACAGAGACACATTGAAATTTGGTGAGGTAGCAATGTGACTGGCCAAATATACTTTGTTACTTTTGCTAACTGTAAAAGAGCACAATAGACTTTTGGAAGTTGGGTCACAATTCTAGGTTGGTAGGAAATATTCATGAAGCTAATTTACACTAATATTTTGAAGATGTATGTAAAGAACTGAATATACTAATTAGAAAACAAACTTATTAAAGAAAACATGTTTCCTTAGTATAGAAAGATAGCCATTTCACTTGATGGATTTATAAAGATATGTTAAAGAAAGAAAGCTCTTAAATTAATTAGCCATTAGTCTTCAGAAAAAAAGATGAAAATCCCCTCTCCTTCAATCTCTCCCTGAACTCTAAAAATATTAAGAATCCATTACTAGTGAGATACAAAGTTTGATTTTGGTAAAGATAAATAGTACCATATACTATCCCCATTCATTGAAGAGGAGTGTTAAAAAATTAGCAACCACTGTTTAAGGCATGATATGAATTTCACTATTGGTGTAAGATGAGACAATGAGAAACAAAGCAAAGGACATAGGAGACGACCTAAAATGAATGTTTAGACAAGGGAGGAGGAGTGCTGGGATGAAAGTGTCCTTGAAATTATATTTTGAATTTAGTGATTGAAATAGTAACATTACTATCAAGTAAATGTCAGGAGGAGAATCAAGTTAGAGGATCTTTGATAAGTTTAATTTTAAGCTCTACAGAAGATGTTATCTGAAAGATATTAAAAGGTATAAAAACTGAGATGTTAGACCAAACGCTTGGTAGGGTCAAACTCTGTGGACTCAATTCTTCATCGATCACTTACTAAAGATGTCAATGTGGATGGACTAACTAACCACATTGACCTCAGTTTCATCGCATGCCTGATAGTGGTACCTTCTCACTGATTTGATGAAGGATTATCCATGCAGTGTTACCCATTTATATTTATTTAACACTAACCTGGAAAGCAAGAAATGAGTTTAATTACAGACATGATTGAACTCTTTCCCATCCTCAGATCGTAAGGGGTAAGTGAGACTGTACAATTTTTGCCCGGAGCAGTTTTGGTTACAGATCAAAAGGAACATTCCAAGGGGCTATTAACAGAAGCAGCATATCAGGATGCAATAAGGTAAATACACACAGTGGAATTTCAAACACTGAGAAACCTGTGTCTTTCCTGACACAGATAAGCAATGGCATTGGGCATTCTCCATGCACACAGTCCACTCACACTTTCTGCGCCCACACCTCATTTCCATGCAGCTCTAGAGTTATCACACATTGCCCTAATGATCATCATCATTACTTGCTACTCATTCTTAAGAGTAATTGGCAAAGAGAACAGAGGTAGAAGGTTAAGGGTTACAATGGTTAAATATATGCAATGGCCTGAAGTCCAATAGCCATTTCAATATGGCAGCATGATCTATAAAGAAAATAGAACATGCCAGTTAGTCTATAAAGCAGAACCTTTGACATAGTACATTGAGGGGAGAAATAATGACAGAGCTCCTATAGTAAAAGCTTACTATCCGATTAGCTTCCAACTTTCTAAAAGCACTATAGACAGAACTTTTTTTCACACACGTCAGTCACTTGACCCATATTGAAAATGTACAACCAGAATTATTATAGATAATTTTTAAGCTATAGTTTTGATTAATATTTTTGTTGGGGGTGGTAGCTGTGGGGTTTGAATTTAGGGCCTGGGTGCTGTCCCTGGGTGCTGTCCCGGGTGCTTAGCCTTTTTGTGCTCAAGGCTAAGCACTTTACCATTTGAGCCACAGTACCACTTCCAATTTTTGGGTGGTTAATTGGAGATCAGAGTCTCATGAGGCCTTTTCTACCTGGGCTGACTTCAAATCATGATCCTCATATCTCAGCCTCCTGAGTAGCTAGGATTACAGGCATGAGCCACCAACACCTGGCTTTTAAAAATTTTTAAATAACTCTTGTGATTTCAATTAACAGTACAAAACATTACCAAGCAGACTCTATTTTAAAAAATGTGACTTATTGTTATTTACTTATAAACAGTTCATGGCTAAAGTACTGAGCTTCACATTTGGAATTATTCTTCGTGGTCACCAAAGAGAAATGCTGTGGTCCTTTCTTTCTAGGCAGGACTGGTTGTAATTATCACTGTGTGTAGGGCTGTGGCTCAGGAGATCAATACCGAGCAGCAGGCCGTAAACCACATTGCACCCATATTATATTGATCTTTGATTTGTGGCTAAAGCCATTGTCCACTTAACTTTTACATCTGATAAATTGCCTATCCATTGTTGAGATGGCAAGTCATTAATACTTCTTATTCAGTATCTTCATTCTTAATACCCATGCAGAAGAAGGCAGGCATAATTAAAATAGTCTGCTACAAAATACACCTCATACCTTATGAGCAGTTAGGCCATTAGGAAGCCAAGGACTCAGGATTGATTGAAAATTCAACTGCTTACCATCGAGCAAAGCCATTCATCTGTCTGCTCTCTGCTCATATGGCTACCTGCTTAGCTTCAGGACCGGATGGGAGTCCAGAAAGAACTCTTAAGCAAGCCAAGTAAATCTTTTCTTCTTTTTGCTCTTATTTTCTCACATTTTATAGCTTTACCTCAACGTTCAGTGTCATAATTATTTAATATTAAGCTGTTGTTTCAGCATCCATGTTCAGACTAACATGCCAATTTGAAACAGACTCAGCTAACTACTTTAGGTCTAGTTAACATAACATTCCCTTTGTGGTGGTTTTCACTTTGTCCTCACCTCATTGAACCCAAACCAAACATACAATAAAGCTTCAGGATAGGACCAAATAGTCAACAGTAGAATCAAGTAAACACAGAGCATATGTTCTTTAAACCAGCCAATCAACAAACCTCTTGGGAAATTCTAAGACGAAATACCACAGGGTTTAATAGATGCCTAGTTCTGCTCTCTCCTCTCTTATGCTTCCTCCCTGTCTCTGTCTCTGTCTTTCTCACTCTCTCATTCCTCCTTCGCTCCCAGCTCTGAGTATCATGGATTCTTTTAATCTTTTTCTTTTGTCAGTCATGGGGCTTGGACTCTGGGCCTGGGAGCTGTCCCTCAGCTCTTCAGCTCAAGGCAAGCACTCTTCCACTTGAGCCACAGCACCACTTCTGGTTTTCTGGTGGTTTGTTGGAGATAGGAGTTTCACGGCTTTTCCTGCTGGGCTGGCTTTGAACCGTGACCCTCAGATCTCAGCCTCTTGGGTAGCTAGGGTTATATGCGTGAGCCACCTACCTGGCTTAAATCTTTAACTAGTATTCCCCCTCACCTCTCTCTCTCTCTTTCTCTTTCAATCTCTCCCATTCCCTCCCTCCTTCCCTCCTTCATTCCCTCCCTCCCTCTCTTCCTCCCTCTCTCTCTTTCTTTCCTTCCTTCCTTCTTTCCTTCCCTTCCTTCCTTCCTTCCCTTCCTTCCTTCCTTCCTTCCTCCCTCCCTCCCTCCCTCCCTCCCTCCCTCCCTCCCTCCCTCCCTCCCTCTCTCTCTTTCTCTCTCTTTCTTTCTTTTCTTTCTTCCTTTCTTTATTTTTCCTCTTTCATCAAGGTCTTGCTATATAACCCAGCCTGACCTTGAACTCCCAGTCCTCCTATTTCAGCTTTCCTAGTGTTAAAATTATAGGTATGTACCATGCTCTGCCAGAAATACATTTTTTTATGTATTTCTCCTGTTTAAAGACTTCTGGTTTCATTTTCTTACTGTTTCACCTAATGCTTCAACTGAATTTCCCCATCAACACTTTCTTAGGCAATAACTAATCTTAATGCTCATTCTTGATTGTGCCCCCTTTCCTAGCTGATCTTAATACACTTAATATACTTCAGAGTATCTCCTCTCTTTATTTTCACTTGAATATTGACCCATCAAAGTATATAGAAACATCTTTTCTTTCCAGGACTTCTTTACTCTCCAAATCTTTCAGGCACCAAACTCTATTTCTCTGGGCTTTTCTTTCTTCTTTCCTCCTTAGTTGAGCCTCAAAGAACCAGTGCTATGCTGACTGACTTCCTGGCATCTAGGGAAATCTTAGCTCTTGACAGAAGGGATGTCTAAATGCTAAACTAATGTCATCAGAAATGGAGTGAGCCATCTGCAATGCCTTTCTGCCTTCAGGAACTCCTTTGTGCTTTCACACCGGGCCCTAATCTTGTTTCAACGTTCTCATTCCTTAAATATGAATTTTAAACCTTGTCATCTGTCTACACCCCTGCCTTGATTTTGGCATTCTCTTCCCAACTGTGTACTCGTGACCCCATATGCCAGGCTTATGCTGTCTGCTGAAAGATTCCCCTCCCTGAAGCTTTCTGCATCTTTGTGAATGGAAAATATGGAATGGGTATTTTGTTACATTTTGTGCTTGATTCTCTGCTTCATATATTTGCTCAGTTGCCTAGTTCTATCCATCATTTACCTTGTCTCAAAACTGTCCCTTGCTCCATACCAGGCTGCTATTCAAAGCCTGGCCCACTGGGTCCTATGTTATGTGTCAAGTGTAGTTGATCTTCTTAGTGCTGATGTTCTCTCTCCCCAATAGATCTGCGTGACCTCCTCTGTGAACATTTATGTGGTTTTTCCTGAAAAGTGATCTCCGTTCCCACGTTACCCTTCTACTTAGTGCCTCTGAGAGTAAGACAAACTATACCAAAATAATAGTTGTATTTAGGCCTGCCTCTATTCTAAACACTTTGTAAATAATGACTCATTCAGTGCTTAAAACAACATCATTATTTTAATATCCTTTATTGGTCTCTTTTTTAGATGGGGAGAAAATTGAAGCTTGGAGATATTTAGGAACCTCTCCAAGTTTGTCTAGCTCATCAGAGGAGCACACAGCCATGATATGACAAGGTATTCTAGATTAAGTATCTTGGTACAACTAAGATTAATTTCATTTTTCTCTTCAAGAACATTCACAAATATTCAACAAATTGTATATAAGGTATAAACTATAATTTGCATTTTCCTATTGTCTATTTTGAGTACCAAATGCTTGTTGGACAGATTTGTTTTTCTTTTTCTTTTTTCTTTTTGTTGGTTGTGGGGCTTGAACTCTGGGCCTCGGCATTGTCCCTCAGCTCTTCAGCTCAAGGTGAGCTCTCTACCACTTGAGCCACAGTGCCACTTCTGATTTTCTGGTGGTTTACTAGAGATAAGAGTCTCAGACTTTTCTGCTGGGCAGGCTTTGAACTGTAATCCTCAGATCTCAGCCTCCTGAGTAGCTAGGATTACAGGCATGAACCACCAATGCCTGGCTTTAGATTTGTTTTCTTTACTTCACTAAGAGGAAGTATCTTTGGATTTTAGCAATTTTCTTTGGTCCTGACACTGGGGCTTGAACTCAGGATCTGGATGCTGTCCTTTAGTGTTTTCCCTCAAAGTTGGCACTCTTCCACTTGAACCACAACTCCACTTCCAGCTCTTCGGTGACTAATTGGAAATATAGCTCTCAGGGACTTTCCTGCCTAGCTTCACACTGTATTCTTCAGATCTCAGTCTCCTGAGATTATAGGTGCTTGGCTGATATTAGCAATTTTTATATCTAATCTATTTAGGTTGTTGAAATCTAATAATAGCTCAGGATACATTACCCGGGAGTAATATATCTTCAAGAACGAAATAAATTTAAGAGCATAAGAGACAGGTCTGAAGTATTTAAGGGTTTTGAAAGTGACCACTACATTTTAGGTAGAAATTAGGAAGACAGGTAGAAGATCTCTTAGGTGAGAGACAGAAGAGTCAGGAAAAGGAGAGAGGAGGAAGGAAAGGAAGGCCTACTGAGCTTGACAGAAGGAAAGCAATCTTCACAAATGCCCTGTTGGAATGGGAATTCTAATTTTCTTTGGACATTCGCCTTGCATAAGAATCATATATAATTTAGTAGGACATACCTCCTATCAAGTTGACTTAATGTTAATAAATGAGAAGAAAATGCTCAGGAGAAAGAATTTTCAAGGGAAAATTCTCAAGTGAGATCTTTTTTTCTTCCTTTCATAATATTCACTTAGGTGATGATTAAATGTGACAAGGTTGAAACCTTAATAAAAATTTCAGTTAAATTATTTATCCAGTTTGGTCTAAAGGCAGATTAACATATGAAAATCTTTTCCTGGTCACCCAGAGAGAAGTGTTATCCTAAAAATAGCAGCTATGCTCTGCTGCTCCACTGGGAAGAGAAAGTCTCACACTCCTTGCTGTGTTTTTAATATCTATAAATATGATCTTCATGGCTTTTCAACCAGCAGACCCATGCTATTTCACTTTGGGTGACAGAGTCATTCACCTCCTACTGGTTTATTTGATTTGTTAACAATAAGAGATGGGGAAAACATTTACTGAAAACATTACGTCAATAATCATGGCTTGTGATATCCTGAATTTCAAGTCAAACATGAAAGAAACAGCTTGTAAGGAGTTGAGATCATCTAGCTTCCTCTATTTGGAAAAGCAGGAATCTTAGAAGAGTAGATAAAGGAAGGGTAACATAAATGAGAGTTTTGTTCTCAACTATGGCCATACCTTCCATTTGAACATCCTATTTTGCATAATCTCCTATACAGTAATGTACATATAAAAATGAAATGCCATAAAAAATTGTTTCATGTGTCCACATGTATCCACCAGTAGCTACCTTTACGACTTCCCTGTCATTAAATAAAGCAAAAAACACTCCTGATTCTTGTATTTGCTCTACAGCTGTATTCTTCTGGTGTAAGGCCTGCCTAGAGTTTGGTTTTTATATTTCTGTTTAAGATGGTAAGT
This sequence comes from Dipodomys ordii, assembly GCF_000151885.1. Classification (NCBI taxonomy): domain Eukaryota; kingdom Metazoa; phylum Chordata; class Mammalia; order Rodentia; family Heteromyidae; genus Dipodomys; species Dipodomys ordii. Next base: position 32,665,423 of record NW_012267218.1, read on the forward strand.
TTTTAGCAAATGGAAACATTCTGTTTTCCAACTAAAAGATTAGTTCTTATTGGTTAGGAAATACATATTCAGCTACAAGGAAAAGCTAAAACACATCAAGCTGAGGATGGAAATGAAGGGGAAGGAGATGAGGGTAAATCATTTGGACCCTTTGGTCATACAATATCCTTTAGGCAGGATTTGGGCAGCTGGCAGTTCTCCACCTCCTCCTCCTAACTTCCAAGTATCTTTGAACCACACTGGGAAATCTTCACAGAGTAGTTATGCAAAATGCTCTCAATTAGAATGTTAGCTAGGGTTTCCAAGGTTAGATTTCTGGCATAGTCTCTACATTGAAATTCAGTGACTGAAGATGATTACTTAAGAAATTTTGGCTTCCTTATGTAAAAATCAAATATTGATCATTTGGGACCTGATAACTGTTAAAAGTAATAACTTCTTCATGGACTATGCAAAAATGATTATATCTATGCTTTGAAGGGCTCTTTCTAAACTGGGCCAATGTTTTATCTCTGGAATGAGGGCCCTGACCCATTCCAAACCACAGCTTATCCAGAACCTGGCATATTCTGATCATTGGTATGCCTCATCTACTTGACTCCCGGAACAGATCATTTTGAACACCTCTTTTCTTTGAATGACAAAATTATTTATGGTAATATAATAATAGTGAATATTATCTTCAGATGATCTTGTTTATTAGTTAATAATTACAAAAGACATCACATTCAGTAAAATATTTTGACTATGAACTAAAGTTTTCACATAAAAATATTGGCATTTTTACATTTTTCATTGTAAATGGAATTGAAAATTGTGAGCTGAAATAGAAAATTACATGTGCATACTTTTATTGTAATATATGCACAATTAAAACTCAACCACAACAGAAGGATTTGCTTAGAACTTAGACTGAGAAATTTGTTTTGAGAAATCTTATTATGGATGCTACTAAGTCTTGATGAGGTAAAGCTCTCCTTTTCCTTTTAGTTGCTCTGGGATGGACTGCAGTACCACGGGCCTTGATACACCCTATAGACAATCCCACTTTCTTTTTTTATTTATTTTTATTTTGTTTGTGAAGATACTGTACAGAGGGGTTACAATTACATGGGCAGGATAATGCGTACATTTCTTACCAAGCATTGCAGCCTCCTCCTTTTGTTTACCCTTCACATCCCTTCCCAGCCTCCCCCCTCTCCCCAATCCCAATCTTTCTCCTTCC